>NC_090937.1:1102703350-1103008628 GCF_040938575.1 Ambystoma mexicanum
TATCCAATCCAGCTTGGACTATGCCAACTCCCCCGTCTTGATTGGCCATCCTTTGCCATTAAACACCTTCAGTCTCTTCATTATGCTGCTGTCTACTTCATCTTCAATCTGCGTCGTTCTGCCATTCTCCACCAGCTTCCAGAACGTATCATCTTTAAATCACTTTGCATTGTCTACTAGGCCATGCGTAATAATGGTCCTGCTTTCATCTCTTCTCATCCTAAACGCTGCTCTCCCGCCTGGTCCCTTTACTATTGGGACTTGATGCTTCTCTCTGTGTTTCTTGTTTCTTCCTCTTTGGGGTAGGAGGTTGGGGTCTAGCACCAGGAAGCCACGTATGTTGTTAGAATGCTCGATAAATGGATATAACATAACCTAATGGCACCAAAACTAATTAACTATACGTTTTTGGGGGTTATTTTGACAGCCGCTGCATTGGTAGGCTTGAGTGTGAGCTATCAGTACTGCCTTATGCTTTTGGGTATTAAACCATAGCAGACACACATCTGCTGCTTAGGTGCGGATGATTGTAGGGTATTATACTGCTTTGCACTGCACCCATGGGTGCTATAGCATAGGGTGTTTATAACATCTTTACAGTAAATTAGGATTTAGTTTTTTGCACTGTCCCGGAGATGTGCTTTCCATACCATAGGACACTTAGGGCCTCATTACACGGACGGCAGTAAGGGTTAACGGTCACCGTTAATGGTACCGGTGACCGTTAACCCTTACCTCCTTACTACGAGGTCCCTTTGCGGGTTGGATAATTTAACGCCTGCTTATGGGGCAAAAATGGGAATGGGGAAGGGCAATGGGGGAAGGGGGTATTACCGCCCCACCAACCTTGGAATAGGGCGGTAATTCCCTTTTCCACCAAGGCGGTGCCGGTATTTTACCGGCATGGACCAAGGTGCTAATAGCACATAGTTCCACCGCCGTCCGTGTAATGAGGCCCTTAGAGTAGCTGCAGAGTTATGGGTGTGGGTGGGGCAACTGTACTGTCTTTTACCCCCGGTTGCAATACCATAGGACACATACAGAAGTTTCACAGTTAGGAAACACCCCAAAAGACCGAAGAGAAAAAACGTATGGTATATTTGACCGTATTTAGGCTATACGAAAATCTCGTATAGCCTAAAGATTCGAAGAAATATGCCATACAAACCATTACAGTGAGTTAGGGCAGCATGGGCTGCAGGGGTGTCCCCCGCTCCCTTCTTCACTGTAATGTGAGGAGGGGTTGCTGGGGTGGCCCCGGCTCCTGTCTAAATAAAGTGTTACCAAAAAAAAAGGAAAAGCGGACCCTGCGGTGCCAGTTCCCATACGGATCTGTGTGAAAAGACCGAATTGAAAAGTCTGAGTCTCAAAAGTCCGATTTTTTCATTTTATTTCCTATTTGTTTGCATATATATATGTGGGGGTAGACCTCCACAGCCTCCCCACCATACCCCTATCACCGTACCCCTATACGTTTTTATTAACTTTACCGCCCCACACACATATATATATGCGAACAAAGAGGGGTCGGAGTTTTGGGACTCAGACTTGTTGCCCTCGGTCATTTTAGACAAAACCCTTCCCTTACACGCAAGTGAAGGGAACCGGTGTCGCAGAGGAATGCTGGAGACAGTGGCAAACAAGGAAGTGTGCCGCCCACAGGTAAGTGGAGACGGTGGCAAACAAGGAGGTGTGCCGCCCACAGGTAAGTAAGGGAGTAGGGGGGCAAGGGGATAGTCTGAAATAGTTGGGGAGGAGAAAACCAAAAGTTATTTTCGGTAAAATAACTTTTGGTCTTTTCTCCCTCGAACATTTCAGCTTGTACAAATCACGGTAAATCCACAGTTATACTCTGGGGGTTGGGCCTCCATTTTGCATCGCTGCATGACTCTAGACACTAGAACATGGCGTTGCCTGGGTGGGCGCTGCTCACTACAGCCAATCAATGATCACAGCTGGATGCTTTTTGGCACCCCCCTCCACCCCTGCCCTTAACCAGGATTGAGCATTATCACTTCCCCCAAGGTTGGGCACCCTGGAGTTACCTTCCCTGGAATGATGAGGGAATATAGGTGCTGTGCATTGTGTGACTCTCTGCTGGGGCGCACAAGCCCAGCTCCTGCCTGTGCCTTGCGGATCCACTGAGAACCCTTCTTCCAGATAAGGGGCATCATCCAATTTTCACTTATATAATTTCCCTGATTTTAAGTGTTTTCTGTATTAGCCCTTCTTTGATATGTCCCTTTGCTATTCATGTTGTGATCAATCCATATGCTGCACAACACATCTGTTTTCTATGGCTATGCTTCATACTGCTGAACCCTTCACCTATGTATCCGCATGAATGATATGTTAAGGAGTTTGATCCGTAAGAGATGGGCTTCAAAATGTTATTTCTGGATATTGCTATTTTGTAATATTAACATTTTAGACACCTGCCATTTAAAACCAGTCTAATGTGAGGCTCCTATGCCTCTCCGGGGAAGGGAAGGCGCATGTTTTAGGACTTGGGTGGTGAGAGTTAATGGATTTTCTCTAAAACAATACCGGCACCGCCTTGGCGGAAAGAGGATTTACCGCCCCATTCCAAGGTTGGAGGGGCGGTAAATCCCCTTTCCGCCATTGCCCTTCCCCATTCCCATTTCTGCCCCATAGGGCTCTATGGGACTGGGGAAGGCGCTAATTACGGCACCGCAATTTTGCGGTGCTGTAATTAGCTCCGAGGTCCCTTAGCGGGTTGGATTTTAACGCCTGCAAGAAGCAGGCGTTAAATCCTCCAACCCGCAAAGGGACCTCGTAGTACGGCGGTAAGGGTTAACGGTCACCGTTGCCATTAACGGTGACCGTTAACCCTTACCGCCGTCCGTGTAATGAGGCCCAATGATGGCACCCTTTGTCAGAAAGACGAACTGGGGCAAGCCCAGACGGCTATATCAGAGGAAATGAGTATAAAACTACAGTACCCAGTAGGCTTTTGGGCGAATGTAGTTCCAGACTCCCACCACTAGCCAGCTGCATGCAAGTGGCGCGTTTACTAAACCGCCGGCCGCCCGTGCACGGGTGCTGATAATTGTTGATTATACAGCATGGGTGGTCAAGGCGTTTCGCTCTCGGAGGAAGGATGCAGGAGAGATTGTCATTTTGCTTGGAGTCACGCTGCGGCCCGCAGTAGCCGTTCGAGTCGAGACACAGTTTGTAAGTGGTGCGCTATCTCCATTACTCATTGGCGCTGAACACACTGAACCCTTTCTACACGGTGTGAAGATTCATGCACCAGTGGTTTCCTCGGCAGTGGACGTCTCGTTCACGGAGATTGAAGGTGCTACTACTGGAGGTCCGGGTGCGCTCACGAGGCACCCGGACAACAAGATAAGTGCTTCTTTTTTCTGTTACATGTTTATTCCACAAGGCTGTCAAATTCCATTCCTTGTTGGAAGTGTTTAAGTTTGGAGTGGACGTAGTACATGAACGCTACGCACACTCTTTGGTCTATGATTGGCAATAGACCTTTGCCTTAAGTGTGATTGTATTCATATATACAAAATTACCAGGGACATCACGTTTTCATGCTCGGAGTACCTAAATGACTGTGCAAATAGCCCGGACCATGGGTACCATTCTCTGAATTCAGAGTACAGAGTTCTGTCCTCAGTTGGCTGCGCTTATGTTGTTATGTTGCTTGCCTGCCCTTCGGGCCATGTGTTCATGTCTATTTCATATGGGAGCAGCTCCCTTGTTTGTGTCATCCAGCTTACTGCTTATATGTGTTCATGCCAAAGCTGATGTACTATGTTAAGCAATTACGTTTATATGCATATTCAGGTAGAGTTCTTGTGAGTCTGTAGTAGGTGGTGTTCAGGATCAGGGATACAGACTGGTGAGAAGGTGTACGTAGGAATTGTGAATTGTATGTTGTCTCCCCTCCTTTCCTTTGTCAATCCACCCCCTTTCCCTAACTCCGTCTTCCCCCCATTGGCTGCCACGTGGTTATCTGTTATATTACTATTCAGACGCCCGTGCCAACCACGGTGGGAGGGTCGATCTATTCAGCTTCTGTGGTTCGGGAGAGGGGGTCGATCCCCTATCATCCCTTACGGTTTTGACACCCTTTCCCTCTCCCAGCTTCGCTTTCTGTGCACTCACAGTCGCCTCTTACACACACAATCCTTGGCTTTGTCACCTCTCACAAACGGCTCATCAAACCCCAGTTTACATATCTGGGACTGCAGCACCACCCGACAAACTTTGCCCAACACATTAATAGAGAGTCTGAGCACATTCCCGCTTCACTAATTTCCCCAAACACTGCTCTCTAAAGTTTCTGCAAACTGCTGCCATAGGATAATACTTGTTTTCACGAGGAATCACATGTTCCTTTTATCATGAACACTTTTTCAACATTGCACAATACACATACACACACACATATTAAGACACTACCTCTTCTCTAGCCCCATGGTGCTCGCCCTTTGTGTCTCAATGGCGACTCTTTTGGCTCATCGTTCTCGTCCCTATTGTTTTGTTCATCCTCACTACTCTCCCTTACTTACCTTATCTCTGGTAAGCTCACTCCGCCACTTATTATCAGACAAGATCTCTGTGCCGTAAGACCACTACGATGGCGATTGCCATGGAATAAAACACACATAACATAACATTGTGTTTATAATGACGACCTGCAATGCCAATAATATTGAAATAAAAAGGAATTCAGAGTTGTGGCTAGTTTAAATATCTATGTAGATTAAACACAATTATTATCTCAAATAACTCCCAACATCTGCGACTGCCCTATTATCAACCCACAAACACGAAGAAGTGACGTCTCTGGAGCAAACTCAAAAACGTGAACAGCAGGTTGCTCATAGCAGCACCGCCTGATGCATAGCACAAGCAATCGCAGCTTACACATGGATTACACAAACACAGCTACAGGGATCCCAGACGAGTGGCAAAGAGGAAAGTGCTGTGAGGCCCACAAATATAACAGTAAAACAACTGTTGGAGGAGCCCGCTGGCTAGGGATCAGTCAGGCAGAACAGGAAGACCCAGAAACATCTGCCAGGAAAAGAAAGAAGACCTTCACCAGCATAGAAACCTACAGTCTGGTGGAAGAAACAGGTAAACTGTTCCTAAAAGACATGCGCCGGCCTCCTGAGGCCATGAAGAAAGTCATAAGGCGGGGCCTCGCTGGCAAACCCAATCCCATGGGGGTCACCAAGCACGGCATAAGATGGGGTCCAGAAGAACTGGTGAAGAGAAGAGCCAAAGATAAAATAGCAGGTATCCAGAATAGCTCCAATGTCAATGGTGGGGTTCCACCTCCATCTGCACAACGTATCCCATGCGGGAGCCTCATAAAAGGCGCATTACCACTGAGACAGTGATTGGACTGTTTGCTGTCGACTACTGAAGTCATGCAACAATGTTCAGAGAGAGAGCAAGGTGAGTGCATGAGCCATACAGTGGGGATCGTTCACATTGCACTGCTTCATCATTGCTCCTAAGCACATTCAGGCACTTGGCCGTATGTCTGCATGGCTCACACGTCATCTTGCTTACCATCCTTCTGCCCATACATCATCAGTGAGGAAGATGATGATGTGAACACGCCAACTTGACATGCCCAAGCTTCATGTGGAAGAGAAGCAGGTCAGGAATGTGCATTTGCATGCCAACAAAGCACAGGACCTACGTGTGACCATCAATAGATCATATAATCGAAAGGACACAAGTGGTGTTGCTGCTCTTGCATCAGTGATTAAGGACATAGAGACCACTGGTGATGCAATTGTCAAGGAAACAAATAGGGGAAATTGTCAAAGACCACATCACAAGGAGCCATGAAACATGTGTGCCGAGGCGAGCCAATGCTGCCAGTCTCATCAGCAGACTCTGCATTAATTTCCACGAAGACTGGATCACAGTGTCCCAGGACATGGACCATTCTGTCGGCCATGTATCAGCTGCGATCAATGTTCTAGTCATGCTATAGCAACACCGCCAGCAGAAAGTGATGTGCCATCTGTGTTGCCTTATACTGAAGGCTTCTTGATGATGAAAAGACACTGTGATGGATGATGGATGCAAGGGGTCGCTCCTCCATAATGGGTGACGTGGTGTCAACCAGCCCTCTTTTAAGAACGAGCCAAGGCAGCACAGTGAAAACCGAGTGCTCTCCTCAGCTGCCACAAGCATCTGAGGGAGCATTTCAGGACTGGCTTAAAGGGAAAGTTAGTTTCCCTTTGGCAGTTCATTAGTAACCCAGCCCACCTGCCTAATGATGGATGCGGAGAGGGGTTGGGGGGGGGTTGTTTTGCTTCCCCAGCTTTGCATGGCCCAGTGGGGATGCAGACTGGGGTAAGGCAGGACTGAATGTGAGAAGTGGCACTCTTGCATCTCCCCGCACATACAGGGCCAGATGGGCAGCTTGATGGAGGGGCTCCAGCGCTACAGTACACATGCAAGAGCCAGGAAGCACACTCGGCTTCCTGGTTCCATTTGTATGCTGCGTGGGAGCCAGAGGGCCTTCACTGCAGTAGGCAGCGCAAGGCTGAGAGGACTAGAATCCGGAGCAGGGCTGCAGGGAAGAAAATAAAACAATGTGTTTGTGTGTCTGTGCATGCAAGGGTTGTGTTTGTAAGTGGGAGTGTGCATGAAAGGGAGTGTGTCGCCAGGGTGCGCATGTGTATGAGAGAGCAAATGAATATTGTATGGGTGCACAGTGGTGGTGAATGTGAGAGTTAATGAAGAATGAATGCCGTATGAATGCTATTGCGTGTTTGTGAGTGTGAACGGGAATGGTGATTGAATGCTGCATGAATGCTGTTGGATGTTTTTTGAACATGAGAGTGAATGAAGAATGAATGATGCTGTGTGGATGCTGATGCTCGTGTGCCAGGATCTGTGAGCAGACCTCTGATTGGGGGTTGGTGATAGAAGAAGGATGGGAGAGAGGGACAGCAGCTCCTACTGTGCTATGGCATTTATTACTGGCCATTGAAGTAAGAGCTGCCCTCCCCATATGGGCATCACAGGTGTTGAGAGCAAAACATGGCTCATGTCCTAAAAAAAAAGCACGGGGACTGTGAAGGTGATATCACAAGAGGTGAGCATATCCTAAATGAAATATGCACATTTCTTTCAGTTTATCTTTCCCAATTGAAGGAATTGCACAGGACAAATACGCGATTGCCAAGTGAACATTTTTCCTGTAACATTTCTGGCTATGTATAAAAGGTTTGTACCCTTTACGTTTAAGAATAGGTAACATGTCCTTTATAGCAGAATGTAAATATAAGACATTTTACAGCTTCATCCTGAGCAATTTGCGTGGTCTTGCTGATTAATGTGTGGCCTCCCTAGCTGTGCGACCTGGGTTCAAATCCTGGCCACAGCACTGTTCAAGTGGGGGCCCATTCTTTCACATTTCTTGAAAACACAGGAGAGCTGCATCCGCCCTCTGATGAAAGTGGGCAGATGCCATCCACTTGCGTGGTCCCCTCACTTGTGCCCTGAGGCATGAGTGTTCCTACGTGGTACTGGCCCAGATTGGTGGGTACAGTCTGGACATTTCTTTACTGTGGTATGGCATTTTTTTTATTGGGCACCAAGGTTGAAGGCAGCAGGATGAGTGTCCCTAGGCAATGTGGTACTGACCCACCTTGGTGGATCCATTCTGGAGAAATCTTCACTGTGGCATGGCATTTGTTATTGTTTATCAAGGGTGAAGGCAGCATGAGTGTTCCTATCTGTTATTGGTCCACATTGGCGGGGACAGTCTGGACATTTCTGTATTGTGGTAGGGTATTTTGTATTGGACATCAAGGTTGAAGGCAGCAGGAGGAGTGTCCCTAGGCAATGTGGTACTGGCCTGTAACAGTTCATTGAGAAACCACCCTCAACACAGGGAGTTCCTTCCCTCCCACTCATGTGGTTATGAAACAACCTGATAAACAGATTCTTTAATAGCCCTATCTCAGACACATATAATGGCCCCTGGATTCCTCTGCCCTGAGCTAGCAATGAGCCAGAACCAGGCCGGTGTACAGGGAAATATATTGGTATTTATTTAAATTTAAAACAATAGATGAAAACTTCAAAAAAACACTTTATTCGTGACACAACACAATCCACATCACAAAAATAAGTTAAAAAGAACACAATCACAATTCTTGCTTTCTGCAAAGGTCACTTCACAAAATAATTACACTGATCAATAACAAAGGCACTTATGTAATGTTGTGCGATTTTGATTTTCCTGCAGGCTTAAAAGGGTAGCAGTATGATTTCAAGATTGGTAAAAATACATATGACAATTATGATTTTGCCCACACTTTTGGTTTAAAATAAACACAGGGAGAGTTATCGCTTTGTTTTTCAGACCCCCCCCCTTGCTTTGGTCTAGGTTGGGAAGACAGACAGAAAAATTGGAAAGCTTTGGGAAATTTGGGATTTTAGACCCCCCTTACTGAAAGGCCTGTGTTGGGGAAGGTGGATAAAATGTTTGGACTATTTCATGAACAAAGACACCCCTCTTTCTTAAAGAAGTCGCGGTCAGCTGGACAACAAGGATTACCCAATTAAATTATAGGCTATAGTTTTCAGCACACACTGGGAAGGGAGGTTTGTTAATTTCGAATTTCAACAAAATTCACCCCGTAGTGTTCTGCCAAATGTGGAATCAATTCAATTAATATTTTTGGTTAAATAGGATAAGGATCTACACAGTTTTGCTCTCCCTGACCCCCCACAATAAAGGGAAAGGATTCAAGGCAAGCAGACTCCCCCACCTTTTGGTTTCCCAGGGCTCAGTTCTACTTACATAGCAAGCCTCTGTTTAAGGTTCAGGAAAGCCAGCTGCATCTCAGGACACTCTGTAAAGATACGGCAGGTGTCTGGTCACTCCACTCTCAAAGACGCCCGCCCCCGCTCTCCACCACAGGACCCAGTCAGCTTTGAGGCCTTCCTAGAGATAGGCAGCTCCACCTATATGCACTCTCAGCAATCTCCTCTGGTGTCTCCTTACAGCTGTCAGATGGTAAGTTTCAGCAGCCTTCCTGATGGTCTGTCTCTTCTCTCTGTCCTCCTGTCTTTCCCCTTTTTCTCTCCCCTGTCCTAGTGCAGTCCCCCTTATATAGCAGAGATGACACCACCAATTTAACAATCTTGGGGAGGTACCCTGCAATAATCCCCGCCACTAGGATTGGACAGTTACCCTTCACTGTGCTCCCAAACCCAGCGTCCAAGTCCGGATTGGTCTAGGGGTCAGGAGCAACATATGGCAATTCCCATTGGCATCATCCTTTGTTCTCCTTTTAACATTTTGGCAAAAACTAGTTATGTATCACAACTTCATAATTTTACTAGCAACTGCCATACTAAACATATGTTCTGTTTCAGCTAATCATGGGGAATGAGATAAGCCAACCACCAAATCTATAACATGTAGCACGGCCATGTGGCACTTCTCTGCTGTTTCCATTAAAAAGCACAACAGTTATGAATATGTAAGTTATTAAGTATATCCCGAATTATATTTTCCACCAACTCACCAACTCTCACATTTGGAACATGTTCAGATCAGCCAGTAACCTAGTTTAACTGGCCATTACAGTACCCAGAGTCACAGGAAGATGACTTTTATATCCTCAAAATCGCCTGGAAATTACATTTAAAAAATGGTACATGGATGAAATCCATCCGTCTTATGATGGCTGAGAAAAAGGCCTAAGAGTTGCTGTCTTCCTTTGAAATCTTCCTCGAGTTGTCACCATCGGATGATACATTAGGCATTGTGCTCTTGCTGCTGGTATTTCAGTTGCTATGACCGTTCTGGAGGCACTCATTGTATAGGAGATTAAGGAGCAGACATAACAGCTCTCTCCTGTGGTTTCCTTACCTACTCCGATCATGTGTTTGTACCACATGTTATTAGACACTCGAGCAGTGTTGGTGAGATACATGTGAACCCCCTTCATGTCTGTGTCAACACTGCATTTAACCCTCCTACATTATCAGCAGTGTTCTGCTGTCCACCTGTCATAGTCGTTCCACCTGTACGGGTTGGGAGAATGTTAGCAGAGGGTACAGCGGTAGCACTAGCAACGCAGCTAATTTTCCAAAATACAAATAGAATAACACTACTAGGAATAAATAAGACCAACCGAACCATCACATTTTTTAGTATGTCATTAATTTTCCCTTATGTGTGGCGAAGACGGGAGGATTGCCATGCTCAAGCTGTGGGTATGTTTGGGCCAAATACTTTATAAAGGCAAGATAGTACACTCCAGGGGAATCAGGCTCAAAATATGTTGGGTCTCCTCACAGTATAGCCAAATTGGTTTGAGAAAGTATCTGGGTGATGGGCAGAATGCAACATGGATATGAACAAACAGCAACAATCACATCGGCTTCCAGTAGATTGTGTGCGGAAAATAAAAATAAACAAACAGTGTTCCCTAATCTATGTCCACAAGGAGTCCGGTCTCTACTTCTGCTGCTCGCGAGCATGTGACCATTGGATGCCCTGCACCTGGACGTGTAAATTCAGAACGCACTTGTACCTCTCCTAGGTGCTGAACGTTGGCCCTGTTGGTAAAGGTGACCTTGTTTCCAGGTGAGGCCGCTGGTTTGTTGGGCTTGACATCAGCCAAGTGGATCCAGACAGGCTTCCCCTAGAGTTTGACAGCGTGCTCGGGCACTTTCTCCACAACATGTGGACCCGTGAACCTTGGCGCATTTCAGCACCAGACGAAGTTCCTCAGGAGGACGATGTCCTCCACATTCACAGGGTTTTTAAATCCAGAGCCTTGTGGTGTGCTGTCACTCTCTTCACTGTCTTCTGGGCCTCCCTGGTGTTGTTGTATCTGTTGAGAGATAGAAGAAGCACTAGCCACCAAAGAAGTAACATAGTCGTGCATCTCTTGCCCTAACATATCTGCACTATTCTCACAATCCTTCAGTGCTCTTGTGGGAGAAGCCAGGGGGAGATGCATGTGCCGTCCCGTCACCACCTCATAGGGCGTTAAATGGTGGTAGGACCCTGGTTTATTGCGCAATGCAAACAGTGCAAGTGGTAAGAAGAGCAGCCAATTCCCCTTTGTGCTCTGCTGGGACTTGGCTATGCACTCCTTCAGGAGGCCGTTCAGGGATTCACAAATCCCATTTGCTCGCGGGTGCTATGCACAGGCGAACTTGTGTTGAATGCCCAACAATGCTCTGATGTGCTGGAACATTTCATTGGCGAAGTGAGGCCCATTGTCAGACCGCAGGACCTCACACACGTCCCATCTTGGGAACACTTCCCTGAGCAGGAGCTTAGCCGCTCTAACATCATTAGCATGTGAACCAGGGCAAGCCTCAATCCACCTGGAAAATGGGCATACAACCACTATCATGTAGCGGAATCCTTGGCAAACTTGTATCAGGTCTACATAATCTGCATGTAAATGCTGGAATTTGCCTACTGCCTCGGTATGGCTCTTCTCACAACTCTCAGAGTATGCCCTACGGTAGACTGCTGACAAATCAAACAATTGCTCACCAATTCAGCCACGTGTTCCATCAAATTAGGACAGAATCATGTTTCTCCAATGCGTGTAGAAATGACCTCCTTCCCGTTGTGTGTTGGATAGTGCAATTGTGTCAATGCAGTGTTCAATAATGCTAGTGGCATCACCACATTCCCTTTGTTATCCTGCCATAATAGGCCATCTGTCAGAGACATTGTACATCCCCTCCTTGTCCTCAGTTCTTTCTCTTCTCTGGGTGCAGCTCCCTGCAACTCCATGATCCGTGCTTCTGGCAGTACGTTGTACCCCTCCTTGACACCATATTCCAGGAGCACTCTTGCGCATTTGGAGCTCCTCAAGTTCCCATGGCTCCTCAAAATATGCTTGTGCATTTTGCCTCAAATTCTTCTGCTTCGTTCCCCCTTGAGATGGGATCTTCACCTTTAGTGTGTGCTTGCACTTCGCTATTGCCATCTGTCTTAGATAAGTAATTACTTCAATTAATCTGCCCAGTAAAAGTGCATGCTGTACTGGAGTTCTGTCCACCCTTATGAACCCTCTCCTGAGCCATTGTGACAATCCAGAGTGTACTGTGGATGCCACATAGGCTGAGTCAGAGTAGATTGTCACCTCCTTCTCTATGCTGTGTTCCAGTGCTAGTATTAGGGCCACTAGTTCAGCTGCTTCTGCTGCGCAATGGGACGGTAGTCACGCACTGGCCACTACTTCACTTGTCCCGTCTTCCTTCAGTCTTACTACTGCAGTCCCTGTATGCCTGACCTCATCTGTCTGATCAATTGTGGAAGAACCATCAATTTAGACCACGTCTCCCCGCTCAAGTGCATCCTCCTCTACCTTGTGTCACTGAACATCTCAATGTTTGCTGTACAGTGTGTGCATATTCTCCTACCTGTAGGACATCTGCTAGAAATGTTGCTGGGTTGACAAATCTGCAGCTCACTATCTTAAGTCCTACATTTGATAGTATCACCTCATACAGTGCGGCTCTATGTGTAGTCAGAGTGCTCTTTGGCTTCGGCAGTATTGCAAAGAGGGTGTGCTCCATGTAAAGAGTGGTGGATATAGCTGCTGACTTCTCCACTGCAAATGCAGCAGCTGCCAAAGCTTGTTTGCACTGATAGTGTCATCTCATTACTGGGTCGAGTTTGTCACTTTATTAAGGTATTGGCGTGCGTCCCATGCTTGTCTTTTGTGTCAGTACTGCCTTCATCAATACACTGTCAGTGTGAGAGAATAGGAAACATTCCTTTTTGTAGTCTGGGATCCCTAGCACTGGTGCTGTGCTTATTGCTTCCTTCAGTTCCTCGAATGCCTCAGTCATCTCAGTGGTCCATGTCAGTGTCTTGTTTCCTTTCTGTGCTTCCTTCAGGGTGCCTAGTAGCGGCCTTGTGTATGTGCTGTAGTCAGAGACCCATGCCCTGCAGTAGTTGCATAACCCTAAGAACTGTTGCATTTTTCTCACTGTTATGGGCTTAGGTGTTTTATATATTGTCTCTGTTCTCTCTGGAGTGATCTGTCAGCCATCTTGGGATAGCGTCTGTCCAATGTATAGCACATCTTTCTGACAGTACTGTAAATTGCCTTTGTCCACCTTGTATCCCTTGTCAGCTAACACAGTCAGCATATGTATGATATGGTACAATACAGCATTTGTAATGCACCTATACAGAAGTGTTTGAAGGCGCAACAAGGCAAGGAAGGGGGAACAGAGGGAGGACAGAGACAACCATCCTACTAGTCCAAGTGACATTGAGATCGCGCAAGTACAGGGGAGGCGCAGGGGGAAGGGGAAAAGTGCCAGGAGAAATGGGAGGTGGCAGTGCTGTACATGGGATCAAAACAATAACAAGAAGTGTGGCCAGCAAGTGGCAGGTGCAAGGGTACGGTAACAGATACAAACCCAAGTGCAAGGGTTACTGAGTCTTTCCAACACTGATCTTCTGTCGTGCTGCAGATCAAAATGTCATTGTCCGTTCCTGAATCCATGTATGCATGCTGCTGAGCCCCACAGTCCCTCCAAGATGTGTATCCTACTACTGATAGGCCCAGCAGAAGTCTCTACACCCCCGAGGGAAAGGGGAAGTGGATAAAATAAAAAATGACACTGGTCACTCTCTTCTACTGGCGGAGTATCTGCAGAGGATGAGAAATTAAGAAGTGTTATTTCCTTTCAACAAAAACAACCCCTCCTAAATCCCAGTGTAGTTTAAATACTTGTTAAGCCTCCCTGAATTGCTGGAAGGCCAAACTCGGGAGTTTCCTTATTATTCCTTTTCTCAAGAAGAAACTTCCCCGGAATTACTACTACTGAACTTATGTATTTTGTCTTTTTCCAAAGAAATGCAGTTCTTGAAGATTGTGAAGTGTTACTGAGTTTAGTTCTCTTAGCAGTAGATCATCTGGTTCATGTTCAGAAGAAAGTAGTCTTTAAAAGTGTGAGCAATGCATATTAAAATGTTGTAGTTGACTGACCTTTTTAAATGTTTTCTTCCATTTTAAAAGTTGAAAGCACTTTTAATAATTGTGTCCTTCAAACAGTTCCTTAAGTAAAGTCACTTAAGTCTTTCTTGAAAAGGAAATCCCAGATAACTCTCTGTACTGCAAGAGACTTCAATTCTTACTTCCTGGAACATATAATTTTCGAATCACTTGTTTCCTGCTTGTAGAAAGAAACACTTGACTCCTCGTGTACTGGGAAACACTAGTCTCTTCTAGCGTGCACGTCACGTGCTACAAGAAATTAACACTAGTCTTTGCGTGAGCTCCTTAAGCTGAGCACTCCACCGGAGCGCATGCGCTAGCAGCTTAAACAAACAAACCACTGCTGCCATGTGTTTGCTTATTTAAATGTGATTTTATAATGCATGCTGGCAGCATTTATCTTCATACGCTCGCTGACACACAGAAACAGAAAGTCTTTTCCCGGCACTTGAGCATGCGCATGGGCGGTTAAGGAAATCACTAATATACTGCTGCGCGCCTGCTCGGAAACAGATCAGTAATGAAACCTGTGCATGGGCAGCGTAAACAAATGATTTCGCTAGCTGCTGCGGATGTACTGTAAGAGTACACTAAGATTGACTTCCCAGCAGGATTGGATGTCTCCTGAGGTAAACGTTTCTCAGAGCTTGCACGAGGTACCCTTCATGTGCAAGAGCAACGTTACATTGACAACAATGGAAAAAGTGAATTTACAATGCGTTGGTCCTCCGCTTGCCTCTGAATTACTTTAAAAGACATCAACACTTTTCCAAAGAACTTAAAACCTAACTAACTAAATACCTAAGCTATCTGAAACATAAAATTGAGTGTCTTAATATAATTATTTCCTGATAAGAACTGTACTGAGAGGCTGACTTTAAATGTCACTCTGCTAATGAAACATGAGCACAGCGATCCCACCAAATTGTCAGCTTGTCTTGTGCCACAAAGTTCTCTGCCCAAACCTGCTCTCCAAACAGCTTGACAAAGTTAAAAGTATACTCAATAGGACCTTATCTTAGGAAAGTCTAGAAACAGGACCTTCCTATTTAGGCTAAGACTATGAAAGGCAGTTTAGAATTCTCAAACTGCATCCAAGTATACTCATGCTCCAATAATCTAACAGCTTCTTAGTGACCAATCAATGTCCTGCTTCCTCAGTTCCATACTGGATTGCGACACTTTCCCTCTAACATAATGAAAGTTAAGGACTGAACTGACCAAAATATTGTAAAAAATACAAAATAAGAAAGAACTACAGTAAAAAGCACCAAGGCAATATGGGAAACCTGACAGTCATCTACGTACTGTAACACTGTGCTCTCCATCTGTATGTTGCTTAATTCCATCTGAATTACTCTGTTAAAGATAGATGGTGACTCGCAGTACCCTTGTGGAAGACGAGTATGTTTCCACTTATGGTTTCTATATATAAAGCTGGTCTTGTGAGTCTGGGTGTAGTGGTACTGAGAAGAATGCATTCTTCAAAACAATGACTGTGAAGCAAACATCTTCCACCAGAATGCTGCACAAAATTGTTGCTGGGTTTGCAACTAAAGGATATTCTGCTACTACAATGTGTTTAAGAGGTCTTAAATCCTGTATGAAATGCCTTGACCCCTTCCCCCTTTTGCTTTCCTCAGAGGGTACACTGCAGTATTGCATGGGAGTTTGATGGTAAAAGGATGCCTCGCTTAATCAGGGCAGTTATTGTCTCACAAATGCCCTCATCTGCTTCTTTAGTTAGGGGGTACCGCTTCACTCTTGGTAAGACTGCTCCTGGATTCAGCTTGATCTTCACCCCCTCTATGCTCTTAATGTGATCCATGTCATAGGGTCTTGTGGTCCATAGGGTGAAAGGGTACCTTGGCCATATCCGCCTCCAGCGCCATTGCCATTCTCTGTGGTACCTCCCTGTAACGTATTTGTAACCAATAAGTCGCACTAATTTCAAACACCATCTCTATTTCTGGTCTTTCTTCCCATACTGTTCTTATATTGGTCCCTTGTAAAGCCTCTTAGGCTTCCTTAAAGCATTGAAGATGACTGAAGGAGAGCGTGAATGCGGGAACAGAAATTAGTCCATGTCAAAGGTGTTTCATACATTACACAATGCTAAGTGTTTCTGGTTTTATTTATTTCTTCACCCATTGTCAGCATAGAGGTCTAACAGCACAGAGGCTATGCGCCACGTCGTAAAGCACCCAGAAGCACAAGGCAGTACAAATACTACACCCTCATTGCTATTTGCGCAGCTGCTGTATGTGGCTACAAAAACATTGTAATATTGTCCTCTGCGTCCCATATTTTCACAGTGGAGAAAGATAAAGCGAGAAATTGGCACTACAAAGAACCATGCATTTCCCAGAAAAACCAGCAAAAGAGTTTCTGCTTGCATATGATCAGCCATTCAGTAAAGGCCTGGACTACTGTTTATGTTGGGGCTAGACATGTCGAATGCTGCCTGTAAGAGCTCCCTCAGTCTGCCCTGCTTAGTGTATTGATATTCTACCTATACATATTTTGTCATTTCGCAAAGATGCAGAAAGGGGTTCATTATTTTCCCTGCTGCTTGATAAAGAGTTTTATTTCGCTTTTGTGCTATTGAACTGTCTTCACTGGGGTGGGATTTGCTGAGTCATGCTTGAATTATTTTATGTTATTTGATATTTGTATAGCACCTTCCTGCTATTGTTATGGCTTCAAAGAGCTGTGGGGTGTATTGTGCCTTCGTCAGACCACAGTCTGAATGAACACACGAGAAAATAAACAGCCCTATTAAATTGCATGCAAAGATGAAATTTACAATCACAGCCAGTGACTTATTGTTAGCAAGGATGAATACTCTGGAGACATTAGATTAGCTGTAGTTTGTAAAATGTTTTGGTACCGCGTGAATTGCAGTGTCAGTGAATATGTGACAGCTGGGCCGAATTTTTTAATGGGACTTGGCCGTATTCTATTGGGCACAGCGCCAAAGCTGGAGTGGGAGGAAAGAATAAGCAAGCCTATCATTCCGAAGGGCAACTGTCTCAATATGTGGGAGGCTAGGGAAGCGCCCCATACTCCATTTGGGTTTCATGCAACATTCTTTCTGACTACACCAGCATCTTAGCGCATTGATTAGGTTTGGTTTTCCTCAATTTGTTTGTCTCAGGAAACTGTCTACAGTTGTAGGGTCTGAACACTTCACTTGCAATCACATGCACAACGCATAACATGCAATCACATGTACATTACATGCACATTTGTCAAAGATGTTGATAATACATTGCAATGCAAGTCCACCTTTTGGGCCATTGCACTATGGAAACCATCAGATAACACAAGAGACATGTCACAATTTCACAGTGGCAGACATTGCATGACAGACAGAAGGATGGGGAAATATTGTAAGGCTCAGGAAACACGTGAGAACAATCATGTAGAATAGAAACGTGTGTCAGAGGCTACCACATTTGCACTGAAGGCACATATGAATTTGTATTCATCATTGTATTTATAACCTGTTTATTGTGAATTGGCACTTTTTTACAGGCTAACAAAGAAGGACGTTTTCCTCTGGGTCATACTATCAAATGAAACAGAGCATTGCATTTGTAAGGGAGGTGGAGCTTGTCCCCTTAATAAGAAATTATGTTTTATTTTTAAATAAAGGTCACTCAAAAAAGTGGTTTAAAAAGATGCATGTGTTAGTACAGTGTTTCTGGATTATACGTTGACTGACGTTTAGATTGATTTATGGTCTGCATTTGCATTGTGTTGATCATTCTTCGATCCAGCTGGGGTTCGGTGGGGTTCCAAGAGTACCTCCCTTACTAGGACTCCCAGTGGAGTCACACTGTGTACACAGTTATTGATATTTGGTACACAATTCCCATAGACCCGACTCCCTAGTCATAGGAAAACTCAGGTACGCCCTCAGAACGGGTGAGGCCATCTTCTGTCATTGACTATCGAGTTGCTTGTTTTACCCCTTTGGCCTTTAGGCCCCTATACTTACTAGGTAGCTGGGTAGCCCGCCTAGCGCCAATCCATATTAAACAAGAAAAGGGTTTGCTCATCCCTCATACTGCCCTTGGTCCACCCCATGTACTGCTGATCCCTCAAGATTCAGGGGGGTGCATGTTGGTGTGTGGGGGGAGCATTGTTGATGGGCACAAAGCAACAACAAAGTTTATTTTGCCTTGGGGCTCGAAGTACATCATAGACCACTTGAGCTTCCCTCTCTCATTGGATGTCACTTGGAGCCCCTTAGTAGAATACATTGCTCTTCTCAATTTGCTCACTATTGTGTGTGTGTCGATTTTGTTCTTTTCACTGGCATTATCCTGATTGAGTCAGTGTTTTATGAAGGTTTTGAGCCACCCATTCACATGCGTTTCTGTGTTTTTCTTTAATTAGGATTATCGATATGATTTCTTCCGTGTCAATGTGCGTCTCTGCGGCTGCACATGTGTGGGTGTAGCAGAGCACCTTGGCACCCTTTTGGGCAGTACCTTTTCCATTCAAGCACCCCTTGTAGAAATTCTACTTGAGATGTGTTTCTACAGATTTAGGTCACCGACATCAGATGAGAAACTGTCTAGGAGATTTTAGTTGATTTAAATGATCCGTTTGAACCTGCAAATGGTGTCTATTGGATTATTTGGTATTTTTATTTAACTAGTAGAGATCTACTTGAAACTGGGTGCATATATGACCCCATGTTCATGAACATGTTTTTCTACAGTTGGACAGTTGGATCTAGTAACCCAGTGCCTTTTCTAACCCGCCAACCATGTCCCTGAGATTTGGACGGCAGGTTTTTATTTTCTGGGCCTTTTAAAAACATTATTTTAATCATTTGAGAGCTTCTGTGGTTGAGATATTATTCCTTCCAAAAACAATTCCGACAACATTGTTGCAGATGTTATGCGTATTGCATAGTGTTCAGGGGTCAATGCTTTTTTCCCTTTTGGTTTGGTATTGGATATCTTTATTTGGGAGAAGGAAAAAAAAAGTAATAGCTGAACATGAAACTCTTTCACAAAAAACATTGGTTTGGCCCAACTATGTTACTACCATATGGAAAACATCTCAATCTGCTAAATGTGTTCTTCTAAGCACCAGCCCTAAATGTCACTCAACCAAATTAGGGTCAAGATCAGCAGTACAGCCCAGCACAAGTACCGACTAACTTGTTACTTGAGCCGCCGCCCCCTTTACTCGTGGTCCCACGGCATGCACCGCTAAATATCAAGACCTGGCTTCCCATTTGCTTAAGGGCTGCCTTATTCTGCTTTTCTCCCTCCTCTGCAGTGGTTCCTTCTGTTCCGCTGTGGCCTTGGCCCTTCCTGCTAGTAGTGTCCACCGTGCTGTGGTGACGCCTCGCGATAGCGCACCGGGAGTCCTATAATAGTTAAACAAATCGAGGCATTCCGCAGGTTGACGCGTTGCAGAACATTCCTAAACTGCATTCATCAACATGGCGGTCCTCCCTTGCGCTCTGCTAGCTTCCTTACTGAGGACTCCTAATTCCAGCAGCAGTTGCTCATGTTGTATCATTCATTAGGTCACAAAATTGTTGCAAAGTTGTAAGCAGAGCAAGTTAAAAAAAAGCACAATATGTCAAAGGTCACATTTAGCTACACACAGTGCCTCAATCTAACAGCAAAATCCCTTCAATGAGAGCTAGCTGAGCCGCTGAGAAAAGTAACTAAATGAAACTCTATGTTCTCGACAGAGATATGGATTTGCCTTGCCAAATCATGATTACAACAACTAATAATCATGTTATGTCATGTTACTGTGATTTATACTGCGCCCGCTGTTATTTGCATGGTCTCGGGGTGCTCTGGAGGATCTGAAAAATAGGGGAGTGGTTAAAGTGGGCAAATAGATGTCACAAAGGATGGTCACGAAATGAGAGCAATTTGAAAATCACTAACATTTCATGTTCTCATTGTTATGGAGTACTCCACATGTCTTTTGCTCACATTGTTTACCCACACAAGTGTTGCAATTGCAACAATAGAGATACGCCCAAAAACGAGGAGGAGGACTCGGTGAACGTTCTTTCAGTATTTTCTTTTTCTTACAATGTTTGTAAAGAGATTTAGGACACCTAGCAGCTGTTCATTTCTATTGTATTTTATACAGATTTTATAACGTGCTACATTGTGAGCAAGCTCCTTCCAATGTCACCTGTCAATCAAGGATCTCATTCAGCACTCGTCAGTTAACAGATATAGCACAAACCCACGTGCCATTAAGTGACAGAAAGGCCATATACTTTTAACCAGCACTGACAAAGCCCATATTACAGAAAGGTTATAGGCATGTTCTTACTGTACACAGGGGATTCATTAGCAGCTTACTTCCATCATATTCTACTTACTTTGTACTGCACTTCCCCCCCTGCCCCTCCCCTTGCACTTTCTCCCTCCCTCCTACCCCTGCACTTGCACGATCTGAATGACACCTGGCCTAGTAGGATCGTGGTCTGTCTTCCCCTTGTTCCCCCCTCCCTACCTCGTCGCGCCTTGAAACACTTGTGTATAGGCGCGTTACAAATACCATATCATATCATATCATATCATATGCCCAGGCACTCCAACCATAAGCCATTGGAATAGCGTAAGCCCTGGTACATCACTCATATGGCAAATACTGAAATCATGTGCGCAAGTATTTGTGTCACAGGGCCCATATATTCCGGTCATATTGTTTAGGTATTAACATCACATACTTAAGGTTGTTTAGTCATGTGACGTCTGTGCTTTAAATATATGGCCCATATTGCTTTTTCACACGGCCCATATAATTACACCCATCATTATGTCCCAGGTAACTCTGTAATGTGGCTCAAGTATTCAGTACTTTGTATGGCTTTGGTATTCCTGTCATTTGGCCAAGGTGCTCACATGAACTCCATATTATGTACGAGTTACTCCTGTCAAACTCTCAGCGGCCCTCAACATTTGGACAACACATTTTATTTAAAGGTATATTTATATACAGGAGGAACAGTGATCTTTTGATCACAGAAGAATCTTCAATAGATGTGAAGTCAGATTTAACAGGAAGCAGTGAGGTTCTTACAATGGGTGAGCTTGAGGGACATTCTGACCAGGTTGTGGAGGGGAGTAAATGGAACAGTCAGTGGGGGCAATACATAAGTAGACATACATAGATTAAGGACAACCAACATTGGACATTTTTAAGTGCAGGTAGGCGGTGTAGCCAGCTGTGCTTGGGATGTGCCCATGACGGGTGAAGTGCTAGAGTGGAGGCAGAGGAAGTGAGGGACAGAGGTAGGTTAGAGATGAGGAAAAAGTGTTACGTTGCAGGCAGATGAGAGGTAGGTTAAAAGGGTACCTCTGAAAAGAGTAGGTAGTATTTTAGTTTGGTTTGTAACAAATCCATGTGTACTGTTTCTCAGATGTCTCGGGGGGGGAGAGAATTCCATGCAAGTGGAGCAAGAAGAGAGAAAGAACAGAAGTGAGAGGAAGCACAGGAAGGGCGAGGAGGCACAAGAGGAGTCGAGGAGGCAGTGCAGAGATTATGAGAAGGCTTGTAGATTTGGATAGAGGAGGATAGATACAGTGGTGCCTTACCGTGGATAGATTTGTGAATCAGGGAAGACATTTAAATCTGGCGCTGTTTTGTATCATCAGCCATCCAGCTGGTGATGGTAGGAGGAAGTAGGTGTGAAGTGAGGGAATTCAAAGATCGTCCTGGTAGCAGAGTTAATGATCTTTTTAAGGGGACAGAAAGCATAGTTGGGGAGACCAAAGAGGATGCTGGCACAGTAGTCCAGTTTAGAGAAGATAAGAGATGCTTGGCAGTATTGAAAGGAAGGAGGTGCCCGATTTTCCTAATATTAAGTAGGCTGAGGCGAGCTGCTGTTCCAGTTTTGGAGTTGAAAATACAGAAGGTGTAACAAGGGTCCTAGAGGACGCCAAGGTTTCTAGCTGAAAAAGAGTAGGGGAGAGTGCCAGGTGGCAACTGGATAGGCAGAAGAAGAGATGAGAAAGCTTTTGACAGGGAAGAAGAGCACCTCTGTTTTGTGTTTTGATAGAGTTTAGCATAAGAGACTGCAAAGCCATCCAATATCTAATGGCAGAGAGATATTTGGAAATTTTGATTAGAGAGATCAGAACAGAGTTCAGGAAAAGAGAAGACGATGTGGGTGTTGTCCGCAAAGAGTTGGCATTAGAATCCAAAGGCGGAGATTAGTGCTCCAAGAGCAGAGGGGTAGAGTGTAAAGAGGAGCAGAGCGTTGTGGAACACCAACAGTTAGAGGAGTGAGTTGAGAGGTGTTGTTGCTCAAGAAGACAGAACTGGTGAGGTACGAGGTAGGATTCAATTCAGGCAATGGCTCAATCGTGAAGGCCAATAAGAAAGAGTATTAAGGAGATCAGAGTGATCAACAGCCAGGTAAAGGAGAATTAGGATAGGTTGGAGTGCTTAGCTGAGGCAGTGAAGTTGGAGACATTTATGAGAGCAGTTTCCGTGGAGTGACAGGAGCAGAAACCTGCTTGTAGGTTCTCAAAGGTTGTGGATGTCTAAGAAATTGTTACGATGGTTGAACACAACCCTTTCATGCATTTTAGAGTAGTGTGGAAGGATAGACAGGGAGGAGAGCACAATGGCAACGCGCTGGTCTTGGAAGTAAGACCACGCAAAGCAACAGAGGTTTGAATTCCGATCCCTGCTTAGAAACTGAACTCGGGTACGGTATTAGGCATGTTATAAAAAACAATTAAATAAATAAACAGGACAAAGTTTAGCCGGTAGGCTCAGGTCATCCCCTTGCTTTTTTAGGAGGGATGACTGTGGCTGTTTTAAAAACAGAGGGAAAGCAAGCAGAGTTGAAGGACAGTTTAAAGAGTTAACTGAGGTGAGAGGCAACTAAAGGGGCAACAGGCTTGACTAGCTGAGGAGCAAGATGGTCCGATGGGGCACAAGAGGGTTTAGCCTTCATCAGTAGAGATAGTACTTCATCAGTATTAGTGTGACTAAAGTGAGAGATGGAGGCAGAGGGTGATGATAGAGTTGCAGGTCCTCATCTGAGTGGCTATGCCTCCATTTGCACAGAAACCAACACATGCCTGAGAGTATATGAATAGGATGACCCATGGCTGCGGATGTTGAGGCTTGGGGGTGAAAGTAAACAGTGGGAAGTGAGAGGAGAATGAGACATATAGTAGGGATTGGAAGCTGGAGAAGGCAGTGTTGGTGGAAGAGGCATTGAGTGTAAAGGAAGAGAGTCAGAACTGTATGTCAGAGAGAAAGGGGGGAATGGCAGAAGGTTTACATTTCCTTTTAGCAATAGGTGAAGCAAGTGGCAAGGAAAGGTCGTAGGGTGGAAAGGAGATGGGTGTGGAAACAATTGAGTGATCAGATATGGATGGTGTGACAGTAGTATTAGTGGCTGAGAGGGAGGTGGAGATGAATAAGAGGTCCAAATAGTTACCCCCTGTGTGGGTAGGCTGGTTATGTAAAGAGTGGAAAGTGTGGTGTGATGAATCAGCAATGATCCCCCCATAAACCTGGCCTTGGATCCTTCTCATGTGACAAGGAGAGGGCAGATGCTTCCTGATCCCGGCCCTGTGGGTGGTGTTCTGCGGGAGGATCACATAAGGGGAAAAACAGGTCAGGAAAACTGGGAAACACCCTGTTTAACTTTCCCCATGATCCCACACTTTTAATGGCTTTTTGACAAACAGGAGAAGTCAGAAAACCTAATTTTGTTGTTAGGGACTTCATGTCCCATAATCCCATAAGTACTGGGACGAGGAAGAGGGCTGAAGAGGAATGTTGCAGCAGTAGTCAGGCAATTAAGCCTGATAGCTCACACCTGAGGGATGCATAGAGGCTTAAAAGGCCTCCTCAGGTGCAGATCATTAGAAGGAGCTGGAACTGTGGCTGGAGTGCGTGCAGCAGTAGTAGAAGCAGGAATTCGAAAGCACAATGTTGGAAATCCAGGCATAAGTGGGAGAACAGAAGGGTCGCCGGGACTCTGAGTCAGCAGATTTCAACTGCTCATCCTGTAAGGGTCTGTTTCCCCAAACTCTGATGTGCAGAGGTTGTCATTGTGATGTTATTATGAATTGCCATATATGTCTTTGTGTATTTGATGCTTAAGTGTGAGGGCCATATATTCTGTATTGGAGTGTTTTCCTTTAGTTTTGATAGGCAGGGAAATCATCGCCAGAGTAAGCATAGTGAGGCGTTTGAAAAAACCTATGATTTAATAAAATACCACGTTTTGAGAAATCATCCAAAAGTTGTCTGCCTCACATTTCTGACCACTCACAGTGGTCACTAAGAAAAGAGTGAAGTTCAGATTTCTGAGAAGTGGTTGGACAGGGAAGGTTAGAGTCACCTAAGAGAATGAGGTGATTTTTAGTGGAAAGAGAATCAAGAAGTTGCAAAGAATGGTCCAGTGGAGATGTGAACCGAGTGAGGCAGAGCAATAGTAGATGGTAAATTCAAAAGAGGTTGGAAACATGTGGCATTGGAGATTTGTGGGAGGAGAGTCGGTGGCCGACACCTCTAACTCTGCCAGTTAGTGGAGGAGAGCGAATGAATGATAGTTTGTAGTAGTGTAGGGTAGCCAGAGTGGCAGTGTGCCCTGACCCTCACCCAAAACCCCCTCTGGCAAACCCATTGGCCAGGTGGAGTCAGGGCTCGGGCCTCTAGAGCCTGGCATCCTCTTCAAAAGCCCTCATGGGGCCTGTCTTGGCGCCTATGGTGCCAGGCTCATACACCATGAACAACAATGTGCTTGGGAACTACTTTATTGTATTGTCAGCCAACATGGAGGCATCCACATAGCTTGGTTCCCTGAGAACCAAGCTATGCGGTCTAGTGTTTTGGGTGTGGCAGGCCTGGAACTACTTTCCCTGGTACTACTTTACCTGGGCTATATAAACCACACCCTGACTGTAGAACATGCTTCATGTTACTTTGCAGCTTGCAACGTGACGCTCACCGTGTCCAGTTATTCCCTGGAACCTCGGAGAAGCAGAACCTGCAAGGAGACAAAAGGAACATCATTAGCAGCAGCATCTTACCTGCAGTCTTCATCTTTAAACACTCGCAGCTACCGAGAACAGCTTCCTCGAATCTGCACAACTCCCGGACAGAACGACCTGAAAGAGGAAGATAGAGGCAACATTTAAAAAAGCTGTAGAGACATTTACAAATTACGAACTGCTCAAAAGGCTTACCTGGCTGGTCGCCTCTTGGCTGGCACCACTCCGGACATTCCACTTGCGCTGAAGAACACAGCGACCTACAAGGAAGGAAACCACAGGTTAGCAAAGGCAAGACTTCGTAGCGCGGCGCATAGCGCTTACTAACCGCATCATAGCGCTCTTAATGCGCCATCATTTACCAGCGGGGCTCAACCAAGCCAGTTCGCCGCGCTGAAGCTCTGCATACCTAAGGGAGAAAAAAGAGACTTTGTAAACAAAGAAAGGCATGTAGGATAGCAACAAAACTAAAGAACAGCAATAAGACCTACCTGAACAATATCAAACGGGCCGGCGTCAGTGAAGTAACTGGACCACACTCGCCCATGAAAGACAACGCGCCCCTGCAAAGAAAGCAGGACGGAGAGCATGCCTAATTCTACCACAAGGCAGAATCTTCCCTGCAGACCACGTCAGGGCAAAGCTGAGAAGCATACCAGCGAGTAACCCGGCTGGGTGGTGTCCCTGTGGATACCAGGTGAGCGTAACACAGTGTCAGAAGGAGAAATCCAGATTTCAGTGACAGCTAGAAGTTCTAGGGGAGGTGAGCTGGAGTGAAAGTAGTTAGTGATGAAGGCTGTTTTGTTGCATACATACAGAGCATGCCAGAGTGCAATATTCAGTTGATGAGGTAAGTGAGAGTAGAGAAGTTGTGTCTAAGAAGAAGAGATGTGCTTAGATGTCAGAGGCGGTATGGTTAGCTTGCCAGCTTTGTTTGTCTGAAGGAGGTGAGTTTGGTGGAAGAGAGATGGAGTAGTGGAATTGTGAGTTTTATTAGAGGTATAGGAAAGCGGGAAGTTGTTTAATAATTGGAGAAAGCTTAGGGAGAGATTAGGAGCAGGAGTAAATGCATTATAGGCGAGTAGCACAGCGCAGAGGTTATTAGGAAGCTTGGGGTACTCACAGGCGCAACAGGGAGAAAGGCAGAAGCAAAGGCTCATAGGCAAAGAGGCTGGTCCACAGCTAGTCTTCACTCTTCAATGTTCCGCCCTTGACTGGGATGCCCCTGGCTGGACACGCCTAGGGAGTTCAGAAGGGATGGTACATGCTCTTGTCACCTGATCGGCTGGTTCATCAGTGATTGGTCTCTCTGATACTATGCCTTGTGTTTCTGGGATGAGGCGATATCTTACTGATTGGTGTTCCCAGAGGAGCCTCTTATGGCCTTCAGCTGGAGATGAGGTTGATCCAAGATGGCCACAGGAAGTGATGTCACTGACCAAAGTTGCACTAAATATATAAGAGGAAACTGGTTACCTCTCCCTTTACATTACACACAATTTATATTTACACTACTTTGATGCTTCACTTGCTTCCAGCATTTCGTCAAACGAAGGAGTTTCTTATTCAAAATATAAATGTATGAATTTTTACTAAAATTACTTATGTTATTTATATAACATCCATGGTTCAAAACCATTGTACAAAACAAATACATTTAATACCAATTCATTCAAACAAACTTCGACATTCTAAAAGGTTTTTGCGTTTAGCAACTTGTAACACACCTTATCTTCAGTACAATTTTGATATACTTCTTGGACATCAAAACAGCAGACAACATGAAAAACCAAGTATAATGTATGCTCCCACCATTGAGCACGAAAAACAATTTTGACCTATTCAAGATCTTTACTTACGTTTTTACAACTGACATGAAAAGATTATGGTACTCAAACAACAATATTCATGTGTCCTTTGTGGAAAGGAAATCAGCTAGTCACTCCAGCCTTGTTCTTGTCGACAGGTGTTTCAGTCCCTATGCCGGGATACGTTTTTCCAAATATTCTTGGTCAGTTGTTTAATGGGCCTTCATCAGAACGGGATGCTTATTTGATGTTGGAGTCAATCGAATATTTCAGAGCGGACACTAAAATACAAAACTTAAACACTACTTAGAACTGCTAAGCAGGTCTCCTCTGTTAAACAACGTTCTACTCAGTTTACCTCTGGTGCAGACCACTGACCTTATTCTTGATGTGTTTGATGCAGGGCGAGCTTTCAGGTGATTTTCTGCTCTTTTGAACCAAGGATGTTATTATAAATAACAAAAAGAATTCTAAGTAAAAAATTAATACATTTATATTTTGAATATGAAACTCCTCTGTTTGACTAAATTCTGAAAGCAAATGAAAAAGAAAAAATGTACCAAAGTGCACCAAAGCTTGTGATATTTGTGTTTTTGGTTTGAATTTTATTTTCAAATTGCCTGTCCGTCTTGTTTACACGTGTTGCGGAACAATAAGGCCTTTTTAAAAAAACAGGCTATCAAAACAATCTGTCACACTCTGCCCTTTTTCTCACCTGTTTTTCTCGGGGTTGAGTCTTCTTTGGAGACTTCTCTTTCTTCCTGGTTGTTCTGGACTTGTACAGGTAAGGGCGCATGTCCTCTGGGTCTGGGTCCAGTGTGAGGTTCGCAGTATCCCTCAGGAAGCTGGGTGAGGTTCAGTATCCAGGATGGAAGCACTACGGCAGATTCCAAGAGGAAGCAGCGGCGTAGATTCAGAGTTCAAAGCGAGCGGAAGACCCGCTAACACGGGACCGCACACGCGGTCCGGGAAAAAGAAGGAAGGAGCCAAGAATTGCAGGAGCAGTTCAAAACAGGGGGGCAGCCTGGAAGGAAAAGGATAGAAGAAGCTGGAACGAGCTGACAAAGGGAGCAGAACCCATCGCTAGCAACACGGACAGTAGCATTGAGACGTGAAGAGCCGCCGGGGCGTGCCTATTTTCTAGAAGGCAGCTTGTCCGACGTAAACACTAGAGAGCAGCGCTCCTGTGCAGGCGGCCATGTTGAAAGGATGATTGTTCCAATGATGCAGTGTTTTATGGACCCTGAAGTCCATAGAGGGCGAAAGTGGCGATTCATGACAGCATGCCCCCTCCTAAACCTTGATCCACCAGGTTCCCCTGGATGGCTTAGATGGAATTCCGCACCAAACGGGGAGCGTTCATGTTGGAGGTGGGTTCCCAGGTGCATTCACTGGGGGGATATCCTTTCCATTCCACGTATTGGAGTCGGCCCCTTCTGTATATAGAATCGCATATCCTGGAGACTTTGTATTCCATCTGGTCATTGATGAGCACAGGGTTAGGTCGAGGAGTTGATCTGGTGGAGGGTACATATGGTTTCAGTAGGGAAGTGCGAAAAACAGGATGTATTTTCTTCCAAGATTCGGTTAGCTGTAGACGAAAAGCCAAGGGGTTGATGACTTCCTTAACGGTGAAAGGCCCGTAATACTTGGGCGCCAGTTTATTAGGCCGCAAGTGTCGAGGTAAGAGTCTCGAGGATAACCAAACCTTGTCCCCAATTCCATATAAAGGGCTAGGTCTTCTCTTGTTATCAGCATACCTCTTGATGTCTGCTCTGGCCTTTTCCAAGTGATCCTTGGCATCCTTATGTACACTCACAAGACATTCAATCCAGGAATCGACCGAGGGTACCTGGGCAGGATGGGGTAGGATAGATGGTAAAACTGATGGATGGAACCCTTGGCTGCAAAAGAAGGGGCTGGTCCTGATGGCAGAATGATCTGAGTTATTGTAAGCGAATTCGGCTACCGGAACCAAGACAGACCAATCATCTTGGACCTTGGCAGAAAAACATCGCAGGTATTGTTCTAGGGTCTGATTTACCCGCTCAGTTATACCATTGGTCTGAGGATGGTACCCTGAAGACAAGGCACGTTGGATGCCCAACATTTCACACAGATGTTTCCAAAACTTGGAGATATACTGAGGCCCGCGGTCAGAGATGATCTTGGAAGGAAGCCCATGAAGTCTGAATATGTGTTTTAAGAAAATTCCTGCCAATTCAAGCGCTGAGGGTAACTTGTATAAAAGAGTGAAGTGTGCCATGTGGGTGAATAAGTCAATGGTAACCATTATGGTAGTATACCCTCTGGATGGAGGTAGATCCACGATGAAGTCAGTGGCAATTATGTCCCAAGGGCGCTCCGGCAAGGAAGGTTGGAGAAGGAGCCCTGCAGGCTTTCTATTATCACACTTATTTTGACTGCAAATAGAGCAGGCTTGAATGTATGCCTTTATGCCATCTGTGAAAACAAAATCAAAATATCGAGGCTGAGTACCCCAGAAGGAAACACACCGAACACGGGTTACAAAGGAACATACAAAGTACTTTATTTTATACTGAATCCAGTTACTAAGAACAGAGCAAAAATCAGATAGCTATCGGCCCTCAGTGCAACGCAACGAACTCCAGCGTGGTTCAATGTGTTCAGTGAGAGATGCTGTACATTAGAATGCATTGGTTTTTTTATACTTTTTGTGAGCACGATGTCCAGCCCCACTTCGGGTTAAAATAGAAGTTGGTTACCCTTAAGAAGTGCTCATGCACCCGGAAGAAATTATTCAGAAATCCATTGATTGGAAAAAATCATACGACTTCAATTTGAGATTGATATTTGTCAATTTATCTTGAAAGATGTTGCCCTATGGTGATAACACGTGTTTCGACGTATCCAACGTCCTTTTCAAATCAGGGCTTTATAATTCATGTACCATCAATTTAAAGAGCAATTTGCAAAATAGAAATAAAAATAAAAAAGTGTGGTATACAAGAAGACACAAAGTAGATATTCATGTGAACTGTAAAATTCAAAAACAACAATTAAAAGTCATTGTTAATTCATTCATAAATTGAAGAAAAAAGAACGGAAAATAAAAAGATGGCCATGTTCGGGAGAGGGAGAGGGGTAGGAGGTTTGTGGGAATCAGAGAAAAAACACAGAGAAAGAAAAAAAGAAGAACAACAATTATATTATCAAATCATTGATAAAAATCATGTGTCGGTTAGGTGTAAATAACTGTGATCATGTACCCATAATAAGATATCTTACCCATTATATAGCGTGGTTGTGCATGTATTTGTCAGGTTTCATGTCCAGTCATGGGATAATCCCTGATACCTATAGGGAAAATTTCCATATGTAATTTTATAAGTTGACAATGTCATAATTGAACTTGCAAATACTATAGTCCAAAAAATCATTGGTATTCGTCTTGTTCCTACCACCTGAGCTACTCTGAGAGTTCCAATGATCCCTTCAAATCATTGTAGTTGTTAATTCTCATACCTGGGCATGGGCAAAGTTATTCCCATGACCGGCTGTAACATTGAACGTTTGTAATATTAACATATGGTGGGGGTGTCCTTTTCCTTGATTCAAAACACGGGAAACAACGCTACATCTAAATATTTTTCCAATTGGTATACTGTGATTTCATTGCTCAGTAACCGTGAGGGCCACAAAGTCAATAAACCCTACACACTGTTGGTCAAACTAAATCGCATTCCTGTTTGTTTGCGTGGACTGTAAGTCCACATCAAAATCATGCCGTGACTTTAAAGCAATACGATCGCCGTAGGGCTGCAACGTGATGCCCCCGTCAAGTGCAGAAAATGTATTTGGCAAAGGCAGAAACCACGAGGGTCCGCATGCTTACATTGCATATCCTGTGCTTGGGTGGGCTACTCTTGCTGTTAGGCTCACCTTGGTTACTTCGTTGTATCTTTCCGTTCGCGTACCGGCGTGTCCACCCGATCCCTGTTTGTTATGTAGACCGGTTGCTAGGCGACTTCAGTCCTACTACTATTTCTGGCTTGGGCGCCATCTTTTGGGCTAAGTTACTGGTTTCCCAATGTCACGTACGTAATCTTGTTCCCTCTCCTGTCAATTGTTATTGTTTCTGGCTTGAGCGCCATCTTTTGGGCTAAGTTACTGGTTTCCCAATGTTACGTACGTAATCTTGTTCCCTCTCATGTCGATTATTCTAGATTCCCAAATAAAGTAGAAATAAAATAAATATGACACTGTTTACGCCCCTTGTCTAAAAGGGGTTGAACACGTACAAATTTGAGCGTATCATGCATATCATAACCTGTTTTAACACAAATTTCCATGTCTATAAATCTCATTTAAGGTTCTTTTTGTAAAAGTGTACGGCATACTCTGTCATGTGAGAGCACGTGCCCTTGTGGTTATCTGCCTGGCTTGTTAGACATGATAGCTAGTATACTGGGAAGATGATACATTAATCAATAGTTGCTGTGAGAGAAAGAGGTCTAGCTATATATTCATTGCTGATTTAAAGTGCTATCGAACCGTTATTAATTTAACCCTTGTCTTAAAGATACCCTGTCCATTGGAAAAAAATGAGAGTCTCCTGATAGGCAATGTTTCATAAAAAAGAATACATTTCATTGTCCGAATTCAGGCCTCTTTCAACTGAACGAAATTTACAGATCAATTTAGCTTCCTCTTGTCGTAATTTCAACTCTTGGTTTCCTCCTCTTGGTCCTAAGGTCACTCTCTTAAGTCCGGCAAATTTTAGAGTTTTTTTAGTGTCACATTGGTGTTCCTTTTGCCAGTGCTGGGCCAGTGGTGAATTTGTATTTGGATTCCCTATGGATGAGAAATGTTCTCTGATCCTTAGTTCTCTAATGGTGCTCCCTATGTAGATCTTATTACATTCACAAATGATGGTATATATAAGTATTTGGTACGGCAGTTGATATGTTCAACGATTTTGAAGTTGGTGCCATATTGGTCTTCAAAACTTGTCAAATTATCCATCGCATGTTTGCACATTGTACAGGTCCCACATTTCCTGAAGCCCTTCGTTTGTTTTGGTAACCAAGTAATGGTGCTCTCCGGTCTTAATTCTGGAAGTAGAGATGGGCTCAATATGTTTTTGATAGTTTTTGCCCGTTTCTAGATGATCACTGGGTCGTCATTGATGTAGTTCCTGACATGTGGGTCCAAAAGCAAAAGATGCCAATTTCTTTTAAGGATACTTCTCAAAGTTCCATTGTTTTTACAAAATGTGGTAATGAAGCTGACTTCTTCCTTTCGGTCATTGGTTTTGGGTTTCGTGGTTAAAGTCTCATTCCTATTCAGTGCTTTAGCTTGTGTCTGTGCCTTCAAAATAGTCTTGGAGCCATATCCCCTAGCCTTAAATCTTCTTGAAAGCAGATGGCATTCTTGTTCAAATACCTCTTGTTCAGAACAATTGCGACGGGCCCTGATGTATTCTCCACTTGGAGTATTCCTGATAACCGAGTTCTGATGACAGCTGGTTGCAAATAAAGTTGAGTTGGCCTCCGTTGTCTTCCTAAGAGCTCTGGTCATCAATTGATCATCTTTCACATAGATATTGAGGTCTAGAAAATCTATTGATGATTTGCTGAAATTTCCAGTAAATTCTATCCCCATGTGATTGCTGTTGGCTCTGTTCCTGAACTTTTCCAAATCGTCCTGTTCTCCTTGCCATATCAATAGAACATCATCTATGTATCGAGTCCATAGAATCACGTGTTCTTGATATGCCTCGTCTTGGTAGACATGCTTGTCCTCGTACATCGCCATAGTCAGATTGGTGAGGGCGGGGGCAAATTTAACTCCCATCGCCACTCCTCTTGTTTGTGGGTAAAATTCCCCATTGAAAATGAACACATTGTTTTGCAGAGTCAAAAGGACCATTTCCTTGAGCATGTTGACTGATTGGAATTTAGATGCAGTTTGTGTGGAAAATATATAGTCTATTGTTTCAATTGCCATTTCATGTCTGATGGATGTGTACAATGACTTCACGTCCCAAGTGGCTAGAACATAATCAGGTTCCCATTTGATCGAAGCTAGTTTGTTGATTGCAGAAGTTGTGTCCTTCAGATATGCTTCGGTTTGGTTTACCAGCGGGCTGAGTATACTGTCAATGAACTCTGCCATGTTCATGGTTGCCCAGTTAATCCCACTTAAAATTGGTCTTCCTTCTGGTATTCTCACAAAAGCCTTGTGAATTTTGGGTAAAAAATATATTGTTGGTAACGTTGGTTGTTGCATGACCAAAAAAGTTTTTTCTTCATCTGTTATTAGACCTTGCCTGTACCAATTGGTTATAGCATCTCTTAATTCAGTTAGAATGTCCTGTTTTGGATTCCCCTCAAGATGTTTATAACATGAGGGAGTGTTCAGGTGATTCATAGCCATTGTTATATAATCCTGCCTGTTCATAACCACAATTTTGCCTCCTTTATCCGCTGCTTTTATAGTCAAATTGTGATTTCATTTGAGATCCAACAATGCTGTTCTTTCTGCTTTAGTCAAATTATCGTAATCATGTTTGATATCATTTCTGTTGCTCTTTTTCTTTTTCATATTGTTGTCCATGAGGTGATTGAGATCTTTAGTGACTGCTTTGTAGAAGGTGTCCACAAGATTATCTGGCGGTAAATTTGGGGTGAACTTGGATTTTACTTTCAGGTCCCTTGTTTGAAGGCTGGTTTGTTGCATCTTCAAATCGTGTATGGTTTCATAAATGGGTCGCTCTACTGTATCATGTAGTGAGCTCAAGAGATGGATATTTCTTATATCTTTGATTGTAAAATTACTGTCTTCAATGTCTGGTTCTTTGGCATGGAACATCGAGACTTGCGTTGCGAAAAACGTCTTAAGTTTCAGTTTCCTAATGAACTTGAACAAATCTATGTGTACATCTATTTTGTCAAAATTGGTGGAAGGGGCAAAAGAGAAACCTTTATTCAGCAAAGTGATGTCTTCCATTTTTAAGTGATAATCAGACAAATTCAAAACTAGGTTGTTTGTTGGTTCCTTCTTGCTGCCTCTCTTGCTCCTGCTCTTGTTAACCGCCTGAAGTCTTCTAGAGCGTCTGGATTCCCTGTGTCGACCACTCCCCCGCCGACCCGTCCTCCTATATTCTGAGATTGTGGATTGGGCTGTTGGGGTAATAAAAAACGCACCTGTTTTTGTAGATTGTTTCTGTTGCTTTTCTTGTACCGTCTAATTTGATTGAGGAACCCCTGTCCCTCAGTTGTTTTCTCTGGTGTTTCTAAGTCCTTTGTTTGATCCCCTTCTGATTCTGCATCCAAACTGCCTGGTGACGTGTTAGGAGTGCTCTCTCTTGATAGTGGTTTTGTAAATTGTTTGTATTTCTCTTGAAAAGTGTACACCTTGTCATCTTGATAATCCCTATCGTCACGAAAAAACTTGCGCATTTTTCTTAATTTAATTTCATCTTGGTAATCCTTCAGGATTTCAAAAAAATTTTTTCTAGTTTTTCTCCTTTGTTGCTTCTAAGGCCTTGGCCACTGTAATCTCTTTTTTAATTGTGTCTATTTGTTCCGTTATTCTCTTGTGTTCTCGTGAGGCACGTTCAATTAAAAGTTCCAGCATAATTTTAGAGCTTTGATTGAGATTCTGTTCCCATGAGTCTGCTAGATCTTTGTCGTTATCTTTGGTAAAATCCGGAAAAATCAGGATCCTTAAACCTCTTGGAATTTGCTTTTTTGTTACATAATTTTTTAATGATACGATCTCCCAATACTTGTCAACTTCTTTCTTTGAGGCTCTTTCAAGTTTTACAAATTTGTACCGTAGGTCCTCTCTGGGTTTGGGCAGATTGGATGCAATAGCATGAGCATTGCTGCCCTTAGGGGCAAAAAGATTTACGGCATCCGTTTCCCTTGTTTCTAAGTATTCTGCCATTGCGGGTCTGGTATCTGGATTAATCCTGGTCCGCAGGTTCTGAAGTACCTATTGTAAAAAAGACTTAAAAAATGTGAGGAATCTGTTTTGAGGTACTTTTCACTTAGAACTCTGCGCCCTCTTTATCTTGTACTACAGTTTAAAAGGTTGCATGGAACTAGGGTAACAATGGAGTCTTTGATTCCTCTACTCCATTAGGAAAAAACAAAATAGAAGTTGGTTACCCTTAAGAAGTGCTCATGCTCCCGGAAGAAATTATTGAGAAATCCATTGATTGGAAAAAATCACACGACTTCAATTTGAGATTGATATTTGTCAATTTATCTTGAAAGATGTTGCCCTATGGTGATAACACGTGTTTCGACGTATCCAACGTCCTTTTCAAATCAGGGCTTTATAATTCATGTACAATCAATTTAAAGAGCAATTTGCAAAATAGAAATAAAAATAAAAAAGTGTGGTAAACAAGAAGACACAAAGTAGATATTCATGTGAACCGTAAAATTCAAAAACAACTATTAAAAGTCATTGTTAATTCATTCATAAATTGAAGAAAAAAAGAACGGAAAATAAAAAGATGGCCATGTTCGAGAGGGGTAGGAGGTTTGTGGGAATCGGAGAAAAAACACAGAGAAAGAAAAAAAGAAGAACAACAATTATATTATCAAATCATTGATAAAAATCATGTGTCGGTTAGGTGTAAATAACTGTGATCATGTACCCATAATAAGATATCTTACCCATTATATAGCGTGGTTGTGCATGTAATTGTCAGGTTTCATGTCCAGTCATGGGATAATCCCTGCTACCTATAGGGTAATATTCCACTAATACATCACCGATTTAGGGTTCATGCCAAGTCTCGCACATCCGCATATAACTGGTTTGCTTTTAATACATATATCAACAAGCCTATACAGCAATTGTGTATCGTGGGATTTTCCATGTAGGTCTTCCTAAAGATTAATACAATGTAGTTAAACAAGTGTTCTACGTTCAGTATTTGAATACATTGTTCTTATCGTATGCTCGCGGATTAGTTTCATTGCACGAGTAATCCTTTTACACACAGGTCAACGAAGGACAAGGTCTCAGTTCACGACCTCAACCAGTGGCCTGGAGGCAAGTTACATATTAGCTACATACAGAGGTCAAGACGGCCATGTTGTATTTTGGAATGACATCGTCCACCATTTTAACTTACAGGGTGACTTTAAAAAGCGAACCTAAAATGGCAGACTGATCTAAAATGGCGGCTTATATTGATTCTAAGGACAGGACCTTGCCACATGGATTTCTTCGCAAGCGACTTGTGAGCAGCTTGGCGTAGGCCAATATACATATATTTATTGCGATAGGAGGCACAATATAATTTCTCATTTGACACATCGATCATCTTCGGCCACCAGAATTGTCCCTGAATAGAACGGAGAGTGGCGGTAATGCCTCTATACCCGGAATGAAATGTATCATGGCAGAGAGTTATGATCTTGGTTCTCAGTCTTTGTGTGGGTATCACAAGTTTCTTATCGTGGAAGAGGTAACCATTCTTTGAGACCAGGTTCCATTGGTTGGTGTTGGTATAGCTCTGCCAAAGATCAGAAGATGGTGTTTCGATACGGATTTCTTCCAACAAGGAATTGGCCTGGGTTATAACGACAGTATCGGGAAACATTCTCGGAAAGGTACGATCTCCAACAGGCTCGTAATCGGGACCCCTAGATAAGGCGTCTGCGATTACATTATTACATTATTGGATCCAGGGATGTGTTGTATGTGGAACTGATACTGGGCAAAGAAAAAGGCCCAGCGAGCTTGACGACTGTTCCTGCATTCCAAGGACTCTAGAACTTGTAGGTTTCTATGATCGGTTCGTACCTGGACTGGATGTTTGGCACCTAGAAGTAAATGTCGCCAGTCAGTAAAGGCCTGTCGAATGGCTAGTAGTTCTTTCTCCAGGACTGAGTAATGTGTCTCACTGGGAGTCAAGGTTCGAGATAGATAGGCGATGGGGTGTTCCATCTTGTCTTCGAGTTCTTGTTTAAGAACTGCTCCAATGGCATAGTCTGAGGCATCTGTTTCCACCAGGAAGATTTTCTTTATATCCGGTTGAGCCAGGATGGGGGCTTGTGTAAATCTTTGTTTTAATTCCTTGAAGGCTGTTTCTTGAGCAAACGACCATGTGAATGGTGTATCTTTTTTCAGCAAGGCGACAATGGGATGGACAATGTCAGAAAATGTGGGAATGAACTTCCTGTAAAAGTTTGCGAGACCCAAGAAGGACTGGATCCGTTTTACTGTGGTAGGTGATGGCCAGGAAAGAATCGAGGTTACCTTGGCAGGATCCATTCCAATTCCCTTGGAACTCAGTATGAAGCCAAGATAATGAACGGTTCGAACATGAAAAAGGCATTTTTCAGGTTTAGCCAGGAGCTTGTTCTCTCTTAATCGCTGCAGTATGGCGTTTACATGTTCTTGATGGACTTGGGGTTCATTGGAATAGATCAGTATATCATCCAGATATACTATGACGAAAAGAAACAGCATATCCAGGAAGACTCTGTCCATGAAGCGCTGAAAAACCGCTGGGGCTTTGGCTAGGCCGAAGGGCATGACCAGGTACTCAAAATTACCAAAAGGTGTTCTGAAGGTGGTCTTCCACTCATCCCCTTCCTTAATTCGAATAAGAGGGTAGGCACCTCGTAGATCAGACGGCCTTCAAAATATCAGAAATAAGGGGTAGCGGATACCGATCCTTAAGGGTACACTGGTTAAGACCTCGGTAGTCCAAGAAAGGTCGGAGCTCCTTAGTATCTTTCTTGGGCACAAAGAACAATGAGGCACCGGCGGGGGATTTTGAAGGGCGAATGGTTCCATTAGCGAGATTTGTGTCCAGATATTCTCTTAGGGCTCTTTTCTCCGGTTCGGACAGTATAAACATTCTGCCAAATGGAATTACTGCTGATTCTTCCATGTCAATAGCACAGTCCTCTGGTCGATGGGGTGGTAAGGATTGAACAATGGCAGTTGAAAACACATCAGAATAGGACTGATAGATCTTCAGCACTTGAGTAATGTTGGAGTCACACAGTGGTGGTTGTTCGGGAGTCTGGGAGTCCACCTGAGGATCTGGCACCAAACCTTGAGACAAATAATGGCGCAAACAGAATTCTGAACCTAGGAATAAGGATCCTGCTGCCCATTTGATATACGAGTTGTGCTTCTGAAGCCAGGGTATGCCAAGAACCATGGGATAGCGTGCTGCTTTTATGATATCAAAACAAATTGTTTCTTGATGGTTATTTATCGAGGGTAGTAGTTTCTTGGTCTGGTGGGTAATGGGTCCGGAGGACAATGGTTTCCCGTCAATTCCTTCGATAGCTTGAATCACTCTCTTGTTTTCTCGGGGTATGTTGTGCCTTAATGCCCATTCATCATCTATAAATACTCCCATGGCACTGCAATCCACTAGAGCCAGGATGGGAAAAGTGTCCTCTTTAGTGGACGACAAGAATGTTTGTAGAACCACCAATGTATTTTGGCGAGGACAAGTCAAGGAAGGAACAGAAGTGGAGCAGACATATTTCTCCCGAAGCTGTGCTCCGCTCAAGATCGGGAGCTGGCGTTTCCCGAACGCTGGGGTGGTGCTATTGGGCAATTCCTTACAAGATGCTTATCAGAGGCACAATACATGCAGAGCCCGGTGTTCATTCTACGGGTTCTTTCTTGTGGGGAGATCGGACCCCGAAAGGAGCCCAGCTGCATAGGTTCTAGGTCCGAAGAAGGCTGTGAGGATGTTTCCTTAAGGCTAGGGTACTCCACGGTTGGTTTCGGGTTTGAGGGTTTTGTTTTTCTTTTCTCAGCCTTCCTTTCCTGGATTCATAAATCGATCTGTAAGGCCAAATCCATCAAGGCCTGGAAGGAACTTGGACGGGCTACTCTAGCTAGCTCGTCCTTGGCTTCATCATTCAGGCCTCTTCGAAACAAGGTAAAACTAGCTTCCTGGGACCAATCCGCCTCTTTAACCAGTTGTTTGAAATGAGTCACATAAGTAAGCATATCTTGGTTTCCTTGTTGGAATTCCAATAGTCTTTCCTGGGCACTATAAATGAGTTCTGGTCTGTCAAACATGGCCTTGAAGGCTTCTATGAATCCATCGTAGTTGTCTTGCGTTCACCAAGGGGGTCGCCCAGGCTAATGTGATATCATAAACCCCACTTTAGCCCTGGCTGTGGAAAAATAGCAGGGTTTGAATGTGAAATGCACCAGACAGGAATCAAGGAAGGAACGCAGGGACTTGGAGGAGCCATCATACTTGTCCACTATACCCCCTGTCAGGGCACTTTCCTTGAATGCCGAATCCCGGGAGAATACGAGTTGTTTTAGGGCAGCGTTTTCCGCCTTGAGGTTTTGAACCTCAGTAGTTAATTCTTGCATCCCTCTCATGAGGTCCTGGACTGCAGCCTCCATGTTAGGCTCAATATCAGATTCTGGGCGTCTCGAACTGTCACACTCTGCCCTTTTTCTCACCTGTTTTTCTCGGGGTTGAGTCTTCTTTGGAGACTTCTTTTTCTTCCTGGTTGTTCTGGACTTGGGTCCTCTGGGTCTGGATCTGGGTCCAGTGTGAGGTTTGCAGTATGCCACAGGATGCTGGGTGAGGTTCAGTATCCAGGATGGAAGCACTACGGCGGATTCCAGGAGGGAGCAGAGGCGTAGATTCAGAGTTCAAAGCAGGCGGAAGACCCGCTAACAGGATCGCACACGCGGTCCGGGAAAAAGAAGGAAGGAGCCAAGAATTGCGGGAGCAGTTCAAAACAGAGGGGCAGCCTGGAAGGAAAAGGATAGAAGAAGCTGGAAGGAGCTGACAAAGGGAGCAGAAGCAATCGCTAGCAACACAGACAGTAGCGTTGAGACGCGCAGAACCGTGGGGGCGTGCCTATTTTCTAGAAGGCAGCGCGTCCAACGTAAACGCTAGAGAGCAGCGCTCCTGTGCAGGCGGCCATGTTGAAAGGATTGTTCCAATGATGCAGTGTCGTATGGACCATAAATAACAAAAAGAATTGCAAGTAAAAAATTAATACATTTATATTTTGACTATGAAACTCCTCCGTTTGACTAAATTCTGAAAGCAAATGAAAAAGAAAAAAGTACCAAAGTGCACCAAAGCTTGTGATATTTGTGTTTTTGGTTTGAATTTTATTTTCAAATTGCCTGACCGTCTTGTTTACACGTGTTTCGGACCAATAAGGCCTTTTTAAAAAAACAGGCTATCAAAACAATCTGTCACACTCTGCCCTTTTTCTCACCTGTTTTTCTCGGGGTTGAGTCTTCTTTGGAGACTTCTCTTTCTTCCTGGTTGTTCTGGACTTGTACAGGTAAGGGCGCATGTCCTCTGGGTCTGGGTCCAGTGTGAGGTTTGCAGTATGCCTCAGGAAGCTGGGTGAGGTTCAGTATCCAGGATGGAAGCACTACGGCAGATTCCAAAAGGAAGCAGCGCCATAGATTCAGAGTTCAAAGCGAGCGGAAGACCCGCTAACACGGTAGGGGGATAGATCCCAGGCACCTGCGTGGTTTCCCAGCTTGAGGTTGCAAAGAACGCTGTTCCTCTGATACTGATGAAAGCAAGTGAAGCATCAAAATAGTGCAACTACAAACTGTGTGTAATGTAAAGGGATGGGTAACCAGTTTCCCATTATATATTTAGTGCTCCCCGACTTGAAACTGGTCCCCCGGAAACAAAACAATTGGGACGTACCCATAGCTGATACACCGATCCAAGATGGTCCAGGAAGTGATGTCACCAATCTAAAATGGCCACAGGAAGTGATGTCACCAATCCAAGATTGACAAAGATGGACGCTAGAAGTGAAGTTCCATACAGAAAGTGAAGCCAAATACCAGAAGGGATGATGCACACTCTTGACACCTGATCGCCTAGTCAATCAGTGGTTGGTGGTGCAGATATTGTCCCTGGTGTAGCTGGGATGAGGCTAATCCGACCAAATGCCCAGGAATTTTATGTGCCCAGGTATACTCCAATCATATGTCCGGGGACAAGCTTGTCATGCTCCTTGGCAATCTTCCTTCATCGTACTAAACACTCTTGCGAGACTACAATCATGCATGTCTCCAACCTTCTCTCTAATGTGCACCACTCCTATATATTCATTCCTTTGAACCCTTCTGCCAATTTTCACACGGTCAATGACTCCTCACTCTCCAGGACCTTGGGTTTTGCAAATCTGCTCTTGCCTGGATCATTTCCAGCATGGAAGGCCGATCCTTTGAAATCTATTGATACTTGAACCCCAGCCCTCTCCTTATCAGTCTCCCCCAACAATCAGTACTTGGACATCTGCTCTTCAACCGCTATACCTTTTCTATAGGAAGACCTATCTCATCCTTTGGCTTTCACTGTGCTTGCTACTGATAAGTATTTTTCTCCTTTCCTCGTTCCCCTCAGTCATCTCAGAACAGACTACAAACTGTCTCACTGTAATTTGTCACTGCATGGCTCTCTGCTGCCTCATGGTGACATCTTCAAACACAGTGGTCATCTTTCGCCTGGCTTTCAATGCCATCCATAGCTCAACCATCTTTTCCAGTTGATTACTCTTTCTTTCCTTCTTGTACTCATCTTGTCTTATTCAAGTTGTATTTATCCTTTTCCTTTCAAGGGACACATTTAATCCTTTCTCTTCTTTCAGATTCAAGATTTTTCCCTTAATCAATATCCACTCTTTATCTTGACTGAGACAAATTGGAGCATTCCAATATTAATTCTCTTGTCCTTTCGGTCTTAATAATATATCTTAACTGTGATGAATGTGAGTGTTCCAATAAAGATTCTCACTATTTAATCTTGATATTTAATCTCGACTGGGACGAGTATGAGCGTTCCAGTCATTATCTTCGTTCACCCTGCCAGGTCTCCTGCTTTCCCTGTTACCTGAACCGCTCAGGGACAAAAGTACCGGGATTTGTAACAGGCTCTGACCCTCTCTTTTGTTTGTCAGGTTGGCTTCTCGGTTCTTCTGTGGTCTCGCATACGGTATCTCTGTTCTTCCTTTGATCGGTTCGCTTCATGATACCTGAATGAAGGTGGCATCAGCGCTGTTCCCAGACCTTCTGGTCTACCAGAAGTTGTTTGCGGTCACACCACCACTTATCTCTCACTCAGGATCAGGAGGTTCAGCGTCCTCCTTGGCTTTGCACGTCTCCCCTTCTCTCCAATGTTGCCCATCGGAAGCAGTACTGGGGCTCCCCTTTAGCATTGAACGCATTGCGTTCCATTTTCCTTCAGTGTACAGTGGTGAGCCAATTTGAAACTTGCAGGGTCTCTTAATGTATCTGCCTCCAACTTTTATTATGCTGTTGTGCGACTTCACAGAAGCAATGTCAAAGCCCTTCCTCTCTGTTTGACTGGTGCTCTGGAGTATTTGGATGACAGTAACAGATTCTGGTTTGTTCTTCATATCTTTCTTCACTAGGTGTTTTTTAAGGTGGGTTTCTGATATTTTACTTAGGGAGTTCCTCATAAGAATGGGAGTCCTTGTCCACAGAGGGGGAGTCTCTCCCGATGAGGTCCCACTTGCCTCTACCCCTAGGGAGAGTATTGCGGAGACTCTACCCCTAGGGAAGGTATTGCAGAGCGGGCTCGTCTCACAGGGAAAGACTCCCTCTGGGGAGAAGAGACAGAATACTGTGATTTGCCACACCTCCCAGATCCTCCCCCACTTGTACCCAGCAGCAACAGGCAATTTGGCTCCTCATGCACAACCAACTTCAGTTCCTTCTCCTAGTCTACATCGCTATCAATGGTCTTGCTCCTCAACCCATCTGACAGTATCAGTTTACTCACCATCTCGTTTCCGCTGATCCTCCTCCGCACTCAACTTCACCATCCCATACCCTGCTTGTGCCTCATCTCACTTCCTCTCTTTCTCTCTACTCGCTCGCACCACTGGAACCCACTGCCCATAAAAATCAAAGCCAGCTCAAAGCCAGCTCAGCTGTGAATATAAGCTCAGATTAAACTTTGCTTACTTGCTAAGAGGGCGCCTCCCCCCTCCCCTGACCCCACCTGACCGCACCACTGACACCCCACCTGACCACACCACTGCCACCCCCCCCTCGAGACTCTTAATAATGTAATTTTGTATATTTAAATAGTACTCCTTAGAAGCACTGTCTTCTTAGGTTAATATTACCTTTACAAGTCACAGATTTTCTTACATATATATATTTCTTTTTGTTTTGTCCCTGGTATATGTCCTACTTTTTTACACCCTCATAATCTGGTTCACCACTTGTTCTCATCTTTGTACTTTTGTACAGGCAAAATGCCTTCACTGTCTGTAAATGTGTTATTGTAAGTCATTTCTGAACCAAATTGACATCCCTGTTCTGCAAATAAATATAATTACACATACAAATTCTCCTGTCATATCTCTATGTATGCCCACCATACTTCCAGCTAATCTTGCCAGGAACTATAACCATATTCTTTGGGGAATCATATGTTCTGGTACGCCTATCATATGCCAGGTATTGTTATCATATACCCATGTGCTCTTATTTTCCCAAGCTGCATCCCTGTACTCATACATGTACTCTAATGCAATGTGTTCTCACATTCACACACTTATGCATTGACCCTCATGAAGGCACTTCCATAAACATTCTCACCCACACTTGTAGACATACACATGCGCACTCACACACATACAACACATGCACATCTCTATACACACACACTTGTGATACCTAGTAGGTGAGCAGTTACACACATTGCATGCCGCAACATTGGCACCATCTGAAAGCTAAAAGAGGAGGCATTTGGTAGGTGTAAGAAGCATGTGCACCAAGGCACTACAGACAAGAAGTGAAAAAGAGCGTAGCAGGATGGCACAGGAAGCGGTGGATTAGTCCTAGGAGACACATGACGTCGTTGATTGGCTGTTTATATGAAGGAGGGCAAGGAATGCATACCATGCCTGGCTCTATGGAGACAGAGGGAGTCCTGAAAAGACAAAGCGCCCTGGAATTTGAAGATCGACTAGAACCTCCAAGTTGCAACACATGCGTTCTTGCCAGGTCTGATAAACGCATCTGAAAAAAATTCCACTTGCAATCAAGCCCAAAAGAAAAGAAGGGGACATTCAAAAGTGTTGGCAAAAGAGCTGCTCGCACCCTGAAGCCCATCAAATGACAACACTGGGTTAAAGGCAAATGGACATAAAAAAACGCACCATCAAAAAGAAAATGACATGTTCACATTGTTTTTTCATTTTCTCCTTTCACGCCAGAGTAATTTATAGGCGCTGGAACACAATGCAGGACTGGCTTGTGAGAACAGGAAACACTTTAGCTATTGTGCAAACAGAGATCCAAAAGGCTGGAGGATCCAGCCGCGTGTGATGGAGAAGGGGGACTGAGTGTAGGAAAAAAATACTTTGTTTCAGAAATCTTTTATTTTTAATTGTGCACTGGTGTACGTGTTCCGCTTAATCTCGCCCAACATGCTGGCCTATTTAGCAGACGTGGAACTGGTAGGTGGACAATACACCACAGATGATATAAAAGGCGTGTCAGTAGTATGCATCCATCATGGTGTGCCTGACGCTGCCATGTCAGGGTCAGGCAAGACTAGATTGCATGAATGCTCAACAGTAAGGAAGCAGCAAGCCAAGTGATGATCCACACATCACACAAAACTCTACACACATCATTATTTTGGCTACCAAGGTGGTGCCACCTTTCAGTCAATAATAAAACTGAACCAGTACTGGTTTGGCTGAGATCCTGACACTAGATTCACAGACCAGCAGACAAAATATCAGCACGGTAAGCGAAAGAGAACCCAATTATAGGTGAAACTCCACAGGAAGGAAAGGGGAAAGTTAGGGCAGTACAAACGATCCTTGTGTTAGGGAGGGGATCAGGTCAGTATAACTGATGCTCGTGCATTGAAGGAGACAATCAGTGTTGGCGAGAGATCTAGGAAGCATAACCATCAGCTGAGTTGATTCAACTCAGTGACACAGAGATGATGAAGAAAAAAAGAATAGCAACATAGGAGGAAACACTGGTAAAGCTAGCTGAGGAGTAGCAATTAAAGGTGGCACATGTGTCGAGTAGCTTAATACGGAGTAGCAACCGAAAGGGAGATATCGCCTCCTCAACACCTAGGCCATCACCTCACCTACCACGCCACCTGACTCTCTAGATGCCATCCACCACTCTTCTACCCGCCACCCTGTACAGCTGTACCCCTCTTTTGTGCCCTTCTGTAGCCTACTCCCGCTGTATATCTGTTCTGTTACCTCTGAAAAACGCTCCATTATGCATCTGTACTGTTGTATACCTCTGCTCTCTGTTGTGTATCTGTATTGTTGTATACCTATGTAAAGCGCTCAGTTGCTTCTCGAAGCTAGGTCTGCGCTCAATTAATACCACAATATTAACTCATGGAGTAGGGAGACTATGAGAGTATCTGCAGAGCGGTGTCTGAATGATATGTCTGTACTTTTTTAATTGGTGCATGTTTCACTTTTTTCCTTTTTTGGAGTACTCAGTTTTTAATACAACAGGGGAGACCCCGTATCCTCCCATGTTACCTCTTTCTCCCTTTGCACCCCATTTTTAATCTGTTTTAGAGTGATTCTAATTTTCTATCATTTGTCCCTCTTTAACCATGCACAGAGATAAATGCCCACCTATAAAGTTTTGGAAAAAAAAAAGAAGTCACCATGTGAAATAGGCTTATCATGCGAGAGGATCTTTGAAAAGCAGAGTGATGCTGAGAGACAGAGTGGATAAATCATGGCCAAGGAACTGAAGCATAGGGAGTGACAGGGAGACATATGTGATCCCGAGAGAGGAGCATAAGAGTACCAAGCTACGGAAGGTGGAGACACTTGTAGAGTAGATCACGAAAGAGTAACTTAAAGGGTTCTATCTGAACATTTGGCTTTTTTTAGGACTCCCAACAAAAAGACCGAGTTGTATCGGCTGATTTTGGGCAGCCTACAAAGAGTGAAAACCGACATTGCCTCGTACCCCCACCACCTCCAGCCCCCTCCATCCCCCTCCCCAATGGGATTTGTTCAAAATTGGCGAGTTTCACACCCCAACCCCCCCACTTCCCAAAAATAAACAAACACTCACACAAACATGCATCAAACACACACCACACACACGCAACAGACACTTAAACGTTCTGTGTCGCAGCAGCTTTCGGGTCCTGGCTGGTTGTCAGCACCTGCGCGGATTCGTGTGCGTCGCAGGGGCTGACAATTCGATTTAGAAAGACCGCTCTGTGTGGTCACAGAGCGGTCTTTCTAAATCGCTTTTTTTAAATTTAGTATTTTTTTAAAGTTCTATTGACCTAATACCACTTAAAGGGGAGTAAATCAGGGGTCGTGACAGATGGAGTAGGCCATTTAGAAGAATTTAGGAAAGGAGCAAGGGGTCATCACCATGAATGCTTGGGGAATGGGAGGGGCTTTGAAGGATCTGAGATGAGAAGATAACCATTGAAGCCAGAGTAGTACACTACAGAGGCAGATATTAGTGCAATTTTCAAAGCATGCATAGGCACATTTCATAGAATAAAACTGGCGGTCAGTACCATTCAGCGCTTATCCCGTGTCCTCCAAACAGCTTTAGCTTGTTCGCGCAATCAAGGCTGAGGTGGTCTACTGATGAGAAGGAGACAACTAGGTGCAGCAGTGGCCGTCCCAATTTAAAGTGAGCAGCACTTGATAATTTTGCAAGATTTAGGCCAACACCTCACCAAGCCTGAGCCCAGCAGGAGAGGAGCCAGGACTTCTGTGATTTTGAAGAACGTGCCTCTCCATCGAGATTTTATTTCGGTTTAGCTTTTGGGTGCCCCATAGACATTTGCAAAACTCTCCATGGGGCAAATTTGTGCTCTCTGCCCACATACACTTGCTGCATATGACCACACACCTTTGGCATCTGCTATCTTTTGGATTTGCCTTAATTGGCCTGTTTTGTGTTTAAGCAGATTGGCATACTTGTTCCAGGTGGCCTTAAACACCATACTCCAAATAATAAAATCATCTTTTGCTTATATGAGTACCTAATTGTTCCTCGCATTTTTAGAAGCATTCAAAATATTTGGAAAGAAACTCTTTTCATCTAAGTTAGGAGTGATCAAGACCAGTTTTTGGCCTACAAGGAGTGCCTCACCTTCCTCGTCAGCCTGCACCAATCACAGAGGTTCTGTTTAGGATGGCTTAAGGACGTATGCCTACATTTCACCGAATACCATTTCACTGAATGATACATCTTTGAAAAAATATTTCTTTGAATTTGGTTGGGTAAGTGGTTACATTTTAAAACATAGATGGGGTGGGGTAAAGGTATAGGATAAAGTAGGGGGAAGTGGGAGGGTGAGTGGGGGTCTCCCCCGCATAATAAAAAGAATTTGAAGAAAACATTTCACCGAATACCATTTCACTGAATGATACATCTTTGAAAAAATATTTCTTTGAATTTGGTTGGGTAAGTGGTTACATTTTAAAACATAGATGGGGTGGGGTAAAGGTATAGGATAAAGTAGGGGGAAGTGGGAGGGTGAGTGGGGGTCTCCCCCGCATAATAAAAAGAATTTGAAGAAAACATTTCACCGAATACCATTTCACTTAATGATAAATCTTTGAAAAAATATTTCTTTGAATTTGGTTGGGTAAGTGGTTACATTTTAAAACATAGATGGGGTGAAGTAAAGGTATAGGATAAAGTAGGGAGAAGTGGGAGGGTGAGGGGGATCTCCCCTGCATAATAAAAAGAATTTGAAGAAAAAAAAAAAAAAAAAGAAATCCAAAACAAAAAAACCCCGGAGATGTCACCTTTAGGTGAAGTGGATTCGGTGAAATCCCATAGATCTGCTTAAGAATGCACACATTTGAGCAGGATCTCCTGCTGATTTTCCAAACTGTCTAAAGGCAAGGAGGATGGAGGAATGATGGAAGGAACAGTTTGACCATTGAAAGCAATAACAGGAAATGCACACCAAGCTTAGTAGCGGAAGGAAGTGTAGAAATGCATTCAAAATCAGGCGTTCCCTGGGCCGGGAACCAGACACAAAACCAAAGCAACAATATGAGCCGAGTCGGGCTTTGTGAAGGGTGCAGGTAGATGACGTACATGATCTGGTATTTGTTGATTGTGTGGATGAAGTTGTCCTTTCAATATTTACGTTTCAAGCATTTTTCTCTCATTACATTGATGTCAAACTGGAGGATAAATACTAGATTGGTCATTTTTATATAATTTGTTTCAAAACTTAGTGGGGGTAATTTTCTGAAATTGGGTACATTGGACAGAAGGGAACCCTTACATTTTTACTTGCATCTAATAAGGAATAAAAAAGCGCTTGGAATGGCTTTTACGGATGTGATCTTACATGTCATTTTTCCGTGGAATACGACGCCGCAATCCCTATTCCCAATCCCACCCACTCTTCGTACCTGTTTGTTGGGGTGCCTTCCTTGGCGGCGCCACCAAGATTTTCCTGCTGGTTTTCCCATGCCCCCCCACCCATATCTGTGGGGGGGGGCACCTTGTCCGCTTTTCTGCTTGGCTCTCCCACCAGTCCAAACCATTCTTGGTCTGGTATGGGATTGTCCCTCATTCTCTTATTTTGTGAGGGTTCTTTCATGTGGAACACTCCCGGGACCCCAGACTCTTTTTTTGAAATTTACTCACGGGAGAATTTACTCACGGGAGACATCCCCACGATTCCTGTGCTTTTCCCTATCTTTAAAGGTCTCTTCCCCCACCTTTCCTCTCTTAAATGCCCCCGCCCCCATCAGATTGTCCACACCTGCTTACACGGTTTGCAGTGTTGTCCTGGAAACGAGTTCTGAGAAATAGATGCTGTGAAAAGATGACCAGATTCTGCTTTTGATCCTTTTTGCACTTTGTAGTGCAAATTGTGTAAATACTATCTTCCATTTATGCTGGGTAGGAGGCATTTACAATGGATTCCCATGGCATCCACCTGCTTTTGGCAGGTGTACAAAGCAGGTGGATTCCATAGGAATTCAAGACATTTCGATCAGCATCAAAATCATATGCTGGCGGTAATGCATACAGATTTGTATGGCAGAGCTGATAGTGGTGGCAGAAGTGGTAATTGCACTCTGTACCTCCCCTCCACCATACATTTCAATAAACATATGGGAGCTAATTTCCCCATGAGCCTAAAAGGTAAAGAAATGGCGTAAAAGCCTTGGGGCAGGCTTGTACACAATTCATTCATGTCACTGCTAATGTTTAGTGATTTGCATGGTGGACAGGAGGGGTGGAACGTAACTTACATATCCGCCGCTCCCTTCCTTTCTGCCATACAAATACTACAGCATTTGCACCGGCATGGATTTTCATGCCGGCACAAATGCTATGGATTCCTATGGAGTCCGGTGGCTTTTTACACCAGCAAAAAACTGGTGGACTCCATAGTCATCCAAGGGTGGTTACTTCACTTTGATAACAGAGTTCAAAATAGAGCCATACAAACATGTAGGCTGCCTTTTTACCCTCCTCTTTTGCACTCCGCTGTGCAAATGAGGCACATTCAACAACAAGGACTCGTTTACACAAAGTGTAAATGTACAGGCCCATGCCGCAGAATTACCAGGAGACTTGAAAATGAGCTCCATGGGGTAGTGTAAATCGCATGGCTTTTACACATGTTTTACAATACTTTATAAGGAAAATAACATGCAGCGTATTTCATTGTGTTTACTTTGAAATCTATTATATACATAAACATTACAATTAGGGAGAATTGTAACCAGAACTTGGCATACATATTTACAATTGCATGTTTTAAGTAGCTGAAGCACTGAAAAGTGCTTCTAAGACTGAAAAGTTACATTTTAGTTCTCAGTACATTTTGATTGTACCCGAGTCAGATGTGGCAAATCGAAGGACTATTCTATTCTTTAAGTTGGAACACCTTGTACCCTGCACTGCACTTGAGCCTTTAGTTTAGAGCGTCTGTAGCCATCAGAATAAATGCACCAGCTCGCATAACGTCCATGATTCACTTGTCAACCTCTACCCCGACCAGCCCACATATCAAAACGTAGATTGCCCACCGAGCTAGACATTTAGAAAATGTTGGCTAATAGGAGCCCAGGAGCGTGAGAGGAGATGTGAGGAGAAATTGGCCCCGTTTCCATAGAAATACATGCGCTGCAATTGACAAAAATACCTTTTTGCTTTGTTCAATTAGCTCAAGCATTGGTAACTGTGATTTATCTAGATTTAAGGCTGTGAAAATTAATGTCTGCATGAAAGGCATAACACGTTTCCAAAGATGACTAACATGAAGGACCTGAAATGCGTTTATGTTGCGCACCTAGCATGGGCGTAGGAAATAGGGGGGGGACAGAGGGGATAAATCCCCCCACAATTTTAAGCAGGGGGGATCCCCCCTCCAGAATCCGGAGCATGTGAAAAGAACGCCTGTTTATTTTTCCAATTGGGAAGCATGGCCTTCTGTTTAGAAGCCTGCCTTTCTTTTTCCAAGTGCAAGAAATGTAAACGGACTGTGCTTTCCTTCCTTTGAATAATCCATTAAGGTCACTGTTCTGCAGAGTAGGGGAGGAGTAGGCGCATAGCTGGATGCTATTGGACCGTCGCCCACCTTCCTGTAGGAGGCTTGAGGGCAAATCAGAGAAATCAATGGCATCCTTCAGAGCATCTTTTAAATAAATAGTGACAAGATTTTAATGTTAAGCCCACAAAGCCACCAAGTAATATTGTTTTTTGTAGGATTCAGAGTTTAAAAGATATTAATATTCAAATGGAATAGCTGTAATGTTGTAATGTATTGAAAGCAAATAAAAGCCATTTAACCCCTTCCTCACCCTCATCACATCCACTGACCTGTGACAAAACAAATAGGCGGGGACATCTTTGGAGTGCCAAATGATTTCAGATTGGCCTGCCCCCATTTACCGTTAAATTACTTTATGTTATGTTATTTTTCATTTATATAGCGCCTTATATACCATTGGTATGGTCTGAAAGTGCTGGTAGGTTGAACGCCCTTGGGAACCGAAGTTCAGGTCAGTAGAGAGAGTCAAAGGTGCATGTGAGCACCGGTATGTGTGCAGCTGGTGCGGTATTTGTGTAAAAGCTGCTTTTAGCGGTAGGTGTGGTGGTTGAGAGATCAGTAGTATGTGTTCGTTCTGGCAGGATTTATCCAGACTGAGTGTGGCTGCGTTAGGCCTGAGGAGAACGCCTGGCAGGGGGGTGTGTAACCAGCAGTGTTTACTTAGAATGATGGGGAGGCGGATGTTGGTATGAGAACAGTTATACCGAATGGTGTCATAGTATCTCTGTGTTCTAATTGAGTGGTGTAAAGAAAAGAGTAAGCGTGGGGTGTGATATGATGGGTTATATGCTCTTCAAACGTTCCCTGCATTCCAAACCATACTATGTATATCACGCAATTCTATGCGCTCCAGTTCATTCCATGCACTCTTATTCAATTCCATGTGCCCGAGTCTGCTCCACACACTCCGGTCTACACGATGCACTAATGTACTCCAGTCTGCCCCGCGCCTGCACTTTTGTCTGCCACATCCACCTGTTTCATCTACCTACGGCACCCGATCCATCTACCTACGGCACCCGATCCATCTATCTACGGCACCCGATCCATTCACCTACGGCATCTGATCCATCCATATACGGCACCCGTTCTATCCACATATGTCAGCCGTTCCATCAACGTACGTCACTCTTTCCATCCTCATTCTGCACGCGTTCCATCCATATATGTGATCAATTCCATTCACATATATCATTTGTACTACCCATGTAGAATTCATCTGCATACTTCACTTGTTCCGTCCGCTATACGCAATCACAAGTTCTACGTATTTATCCATTCTACGCACTCATCCATACTGCGTAAAGCAATCTGCACTCATTCGTTCTACATATTCATCTGCTCTACGCTACTTTTCGGCTCTACTCAACACGTCCGCTCTCTCTAGGTACTCGTTCACTCCGCTCTAGACACTCATTCATTCTAGGCACTCATTCACTCTCGGGACTCGTCCATTTTATGGCCTCATCTGTTTTTTTCACTCACCTGCTCCACGCACTCACCCCCTCCCAGCACTCACCTCCTCCATGCACTCATCACTTCCACACACTCATCCGCTCCCCGCACTCATCCGCTCTATGCATTTGTGCTTTTCCACGCATTCAACTCATCGGTTCCTCACACTCGTCCGCTCCCCGCACTCGTCTGCTCCCCGCACTCGTCCAGTCCTCGCACTCATTCGCTCATCCGCTCTATGCACTCACCCGCTCTATGCACTCACCCGCTCCATGCACTCACCCGCTCCATGCACTCACCCGCTCCATGCACTCACCCGCTCCATGCACTCATCCGCTCTGTGCACTCGTGCTTTTCCACGCACTCACCCCCTCCCAGCACTCACCTCCTCCACGCACTCACTCCCTCCACGCACACACTCACCCGCTCCATGCACTCGTCCGCTCCATGCACTCGTCCGCTCCATGCACTCGTCCGCTCCATGCACTCATGCTTTTCCACGCATTCATGTCATCGGTTCCCCGCACTCGTCCAGCCCTCGCACTCATTCGCTCGTCCGCTCTATGCACTCCTCCGCTCCATGCACTCCTCCGCTCCATGCACTCATCCGCTCCATGCACTCATCCGCTCCATGCACTCATCCGCTCCATGCACTCATCCGCTCCATGCACTCATGCTTTTCGACGCATTCAACTCATCGGTCCCTCGCACTCATCCGCTCCCCGCACTTGTCTTCTTCCCGCACTCGTCCAGTCCCGCACTCATTCGCTCATCCGCTCTATGCACTCATCCGCTCTATGCACTCATCCGCTCCATGTATTCATCTGCTCTATGGACTCATCCACTCTATGGACTCATCCGCTCCATGTACTCATCTGCTCCATGTGCTCTTCTGCTCCATGCGCTCATCCGCTGTATGCACTCGTGCTTTTCTACGCATTCATCTCATCTGCTCCCCGCACTCGTCAAGTCCCCGCACTCGTCCAGTCCCCGCACTCGTCCGCTCAGTGCACTCATCCGCTCCTTGCACTCATCCGCTCCTTGCACTCGTACTTTTCTACGCATTCAAATCATCCGCTCGCCTCACTCATCCACTCGCCTCACTCATTCGCTCGTCTCACTCATCCGCTCCATCCACTCCATGTACTCATCCACTCCATGTACTCATCTCCTCTATGCACTTGTGCTTTTCCATGCATTCAACTCATCGGCTCCTCGCACTCGTCCGCTCGCCGCACTCGTCCGCTCGCCTCATTTGTTCTTCCACTCATGCATTCTTCCACTCAGCACATTCATCTGTTCCACACGCTTCATCCATTCTAATTATTTCATCGACGCTATTCACTTTGTTCGCTCCTCATGCATTAGGTCCAATTCAGCAGTTTAAATCTCTTTACTGTTTCCTATGATTTATACTTATTATCCACTTCACTGTTTTGATCTACTTTACTCATTTAATTCTGCTTGTATTTCTAGTTTATATTCAGGGTCATTAGCTGTCAATTTTTCGCATCAGGTAGTTTGTTGGATTGGTGTCATTGCGATGCCGTTATTCTGTTTGGGTTCGTTTGGTACCAGTTGCCTTTAGAGGAAGAGTCAGGTTTTTAGCAGTTTGCGGAAAGACGTTAAATCCTCAGTTCGGCGGATGTGGGGTGGAAGCGAGTTCCACAGGGTGGGGGGCCAGGGTTGAGAACGATGATCCGCCCAACCTGAGTTTGTCTTAGGTATGACTAGGAGGCCGGCTGAGCTTGACCTTAGGGTGCCTAGGGGGTGATAGGATTTTAGCTTGTCTTGAAGATATTGAGGTCCAGTTTTATGCAGTGCTCGATGGGAGATGCATAAGGTTTTGAAAGTCACCCTTCGGGCTAGTGGAAGCCAGTGAAGCGTCTTAAGGGTTGGGGAGATATGGTCTCTTGGGCTGAGCGCAAGTAGCATTTTGGCTGCCGCGTTTTGTGCCCTTTAGAGTTTATTCAGTTGGTACGCGTGGACTCCAAGGTAAAGGGGGTTTGCGTAGTCCAGTCTTGATATAACGATTGATTGGACCGCAGAGAGTCTGTTGGGAAAGGAGAGATACGGAAAGATGCGCCTTAGGGTTTTAAGGTGGTAGTGGCAGGACTTAGAGACATTGTTGACTTGGCGCGAGAGTGTTAGGTCAGAGTCAAGGGTGCATCCAAGATTTTTCACTGAGTTGCAGGGGGTCGGTGAGTTGCCCATGGCGGGTGGCCAGGGTAGTGGGTGCGGAAGAAGTTTGGAGTTGCCACATACCATGATTTCCGTTTTTGAGGGGTTTAACAGGAGGTGGCTTTGGGTCATCCAGAGTTCTATGTCGAGGAGGCAGGAGGCCAGGTCAGGTCAGGTCGTGAGTTGGGTTTTGAGTTCATTAGTTTTAGAATTAGTTGAGTGTCGTCAGCATAGTTGTAACACAGGATGTGGTGAGAACGAATTATTGGTGGGAGGGTGATCAGGTAGAGATTGAACAGGAGGGCGGATAGGCATGCTCCTTGTGGGACTTCCGTGTTGACTGGTCGGGCTTGGGAGGTATAGGTGGAGAGTATCGTTATTTGGTACCTATCTTTGAGGAATGAAGCTATCCATTTAAGAGTGGTACCACGAATTCCTAGGGAGTGGAGGCAGGCTAGGAGGATTGAGTGATTGATTGTGTCAAAGGCGGAAGATAGATCAAGGATTAGTGCAACGCATCCCGTGGAATCTGCCGTCATTTTAAGGTCATCCCAGATTTAGGTTAGGGTGGTTTCAGTTCCGTGACGGGCTCTGAAACCGGATTGTGCAGAGTCTAGGAGATTGTTGGCTTCGATAAAGGCATTTAGTTGGGAGTAGGCGGTTCGGTCAATGAGTTTGGCAAGGAATCTGGTGTTTGAGATGGGGCGGTAGTTTTTGGGCTCGAGAGGGTCGAGGGATGGTTTTTTAATTAGCGATTTGACATGAACCGTTTTGAATGCGTCGGGAAAGATGCCAGAGGAAAGGGAGGCATTTATGATGGATCTTGCGTGTTCTCCTGCACAGGTGGAGGTGAAAATCTCTGAGGGTTGTGGCCGGGCATGGGTCCAGCAGAGAGCCAGGCGGTTTGCAGGCAGATAGGAGTTTAAGAAATTTCTCTGGTGCTATTGGACTAAAGGATTCGAACGTCAGTTGCGTAGTGGTCGTCGCAGGTGGGCTGGCCGATATGGGGGGGGGGGTTTGCTTGGTGGATGTAAGAGAGCCAGTTTGGTGGCTATAGTATTTGTTCTTTCGAGAGCCGTGGTGTAAATGTGGAGGGAGAGTGAGTAGCACAGAGATTGTGAGGGGGTCGGGACGGTCGTGGTGCAAGCTGGTTTGGTGAATTCAGAGATGATTTTGTGGAGTTCTTTGCTAGGGTTTTTGCAGTTTAGGATTCGGGAGTTGTAGTGGGCTTTTTTTGCTTTCCGGATTTTGGCCTTGCACTGCTAGAGGTGTCGGGCCAAGGTGGCCCTGCTCTCCTTGGTTTTGTTTGTCTGCCATTTCCGTTCTAGGTATTTATATATTTGTTTAGTAGTCTTCAACTCAGCAGTGAACCATCTGGGGAAGGGTCCACGGCGGGTTGATGTTTGCAAGGGGGTGTGAGCCGCATTAGAGATGCGTTGAGCCATAAGTCAAAGGCGTCAGGGGTTAGTTGGTTATTGAGTTGGCAGGTAGGTGGTGGAGATTGGAGGAGTGCGTCGGCCAGGTCCGGGACGATTATTAGTTTTTTCCAGCATTTGCGTAGATTTGGTGGTTCAGATTTGAGTACGGGATGGGGGTCGGGTAAGCAAATGGCGAAAGAGAGAATGAACTGATCAGACCAGATGACAGGAGTGGGGGGGTTTAAATGAATCCAGGAGTTGGAGCTAAAGATGGTATCAAGAGTGTGTCCTTTATAGTGAGTCGGGCCATTTATGTGGGGCTGGAGGGTAATTGCGTCTAAACCGTCAACCAGAGAGTGAGTCATAGGGTTGGTGGGGATGTTGAGCCATATGTTGAAGTCTCCAAGAAGGGTGAGGTTGGGATGGTTTAGTTGAAGGGTGGCAATAGAGTTGCAGAGGTTGTTTGCAAATTGTCTATTGTAGCCAGGAGGTCTGTAGATTATTAGGAAGCTGTGTGAGAGCGACGGGGAGAGGGATAGTTTAACGAGGAGTGATTTGCAGGAAGGAATGGAAGGTTGGTTGTCAATGATTGAGGGGTGGAAGAGAGACTTGAAGACAAATGCTACTCCTCCTCCTCTAGAGGGACTGTTCAGTGGGATGAGGGTGTAGTCGGGGGGGGGGGGGAGTCTTCACTGGCAATTGGGACAAAGTCGTCAGAGAACCAAGTTTCGGTGATGAAAACCAGATCTGGTTTGTCAGAGGCAAGGAGGTCAAAGATACAGTGTCTATTTTTTGCTACGGATCGGGCATTAAATAGGATGCAGTTCACATCGGGAGGTGAGGTTGGTCTCGGAGCAGGAGCGGAAGGGGCTGGTGGCGGAGAGAGAGGAAGCTGGAGAGGGGTAGGGTGGGAGATGATCGATGGGAATAGTGAGCGAGCAGAAGAATTGGCGGGTTTCGGGCGGGATTGGGTGGCTGCGTGTGTTAGGATGTTTGGGTTTGGCTCGGGGGTTTTGAAGGTGTAGTGTGGGCGGTTAGGAGTTTTAGTTGCCGTTGATGAGAAGTCGAGGGAGAGGGGTTTCAGGAAGGGAGAGGCCACAGGGGAAGCAGGTGATTGGGGAAAAGAGGTGATGGGTCGAGACAGGGGAGGCAAAGAGTGCTGAAATATTGAGGGGGACCAGGTACGATTCCTCTTTAGTTTCTTTATTGTGATTGGAGTGTGGGAGAGGGTAGGGGAGTCGGGGGTGAGAGGGATGCAGCTTCGGTTCTTGCTAGGGCTAGGCGTGCAGTTTTTAGGGAGGGGAAAGGGTGTGTTCGGGGGGAAGTGGTGGGGGTTTGTGGGCAAGGCGGGGGTAATGATTACAGGGTGGGGTGTGCCCGCTATGATAGTGAGGGGAGCGGGCACGGTTAACGTAGGCTGGTCGGCGGTGGAGTTCGGGGGAGGAGTGGTCTTAGGGTGATTGGTTCGCCATGGTGCCCCTCTGGCTTGGTGTTTGGTGAGGCGAGTGGTAGGGAGTGCAAAGGAGGGAGGGATAATTTGGGAGGGGGGGCGGGAGGGAAGGCAGATCGGGGGGTGGGGGCAGATCACGGTGGTCGTTTCTGACGGACTCTGGTGGATTGGGTGCACTCATGCTTAGAACAAGCAGTTAGGTGTAGTCTCAAGTTTAACTTAAAGTTTTATTGGACTTTATAAGTTCGTCTGTATCACTGGCTGTGAGTAGTCTTGATTTCAGGGTTCCAAAAGAAGCCGGGTGATATTATTCACTTATTCTAGGTTTTAGTGTACTATTTGTACTAGCTTGCAGATATTAGGCCATGTTGAAGTGTAGCTAGACCCTAGGATATGCTAAATTAGGTGGCCTATTTAGTTGTAGCTACAGCACAGTTATGCCGTTGGGTAGGCTTTCTTCTAGTAAACTGGATTACAGGTAAGGTATTAAGGAGAAGTTGAAAGTAGCAGCACCCCTGGTATGGTTTTAATTGGAGTTTTAGGTGGAGTTTGGGAGGGCTTTCTAATTGTAGTTCTAAATTCAGTGGGTGCACGCTATTAGGCACACTTCCAAGTTCAATTTGCACATAGACGCTATTAGACTATTAGGAGCACTTCTAGCTTCAACTGTTCACAGAGATGATATTAGGCTATTAGATACTATTAGGTGGATAGTAAATTCTAAATTCGACTTTATACAGGGAGGGTATTACGCATGATTCTAAAGTCAACTTTGCACAGAGAGGTTATTAGGCAGATTAGTCGGTTCAACCAGGCACGGTATTAGACTATTCGACTTTCGCAGGGAGGCTATTGGGCACACTTCTAAACTCACAGAGAGGCTATTGGGCACACTTCTATGTTCAACTTTTCATAGGCTATTGGGCACACTTCTAAATTCAACTTCTAAATGTACTTCTAAGTTTAACTTTCACAGAGGGGCTATTGGACGTACATCTAAATTCAGCTTTCACAGAGTGGCTGTTGGGCGCACTTCTAAATTCAACTTCTAAATTCAACTTTCACAGGTATGCTATTGGGCGTACATCCAAATTCAGTTTTTACATAGGAACTATTGGGCACACTTCTAGATTCACAGAGAGGCTATCGAGCACACTTCTAGATTCACAGAGAGGCTATCGGGAACACTTTCTAAGTTCATAGAGAGGCTATCGGGCACACTTCTAAGTTCAACTTTCCACAGGTATGTTATTAGGCGCACTTCTAAATTCACAGGGAGGCTATTGGGTATACTTTTAAGTTCAACTTTCACAGAGAGGCTATTGGGCACACTTCTAGATTCACAGAGAGGTTATCGGGCACACTTCTAAATTCACAGAGAGGCTATTGGGCACACTTCTAAATTCAACTTCTAAATGCACTTATAAGTTCAACTTTTCACAGAGAGACTATTGGGTGCACTTCTAAATTCACACAGGCTATTGGGCACACTTCTAAGTTCAACTTTCACATGTATGCTATTGGGCACATTTCTAAATTCAATTTTCACAGAGAGGGTATTGGGAACACTTCTAAGTCCAACTTTCACAGCGAGGCTATTGGGAACACTTCTAAATTCACAGAGAGGCTATTGGGCATGCTTCTAAGTTAAGCTTTCACAGAGAGGCTATTGGGTGCTCTTCTAAGTTCAACTTTTCACAGCGAGGCTATTGGGAACACTTCTAGATTCACAGAGAGGCTATTGGGCACACTTCTAAATTAAGCTTTTAATGCACTTCGAAGTTCAACTTTTCACAGAGAGGATATTGGGCCCACTTCTAAATTCAGCTTCTAATGCACTTCTAAATTCAACTTTTCACATGTATAGTATAGAGTTTCAAAATGCAAATATGCTACAGATATAATGAATTTACACTGGTGATGCTTTGTTAGATGCGAAGTAGGATAGTATGGTGTGAAGTAATTGCCTCTGGCCCTGCATTTGCCACACTTACTTGTTGTCGGCTTCTTGCTTAAATTTAGATTTAGCAAAGTGAGAATTGCTCCCCTGTTAAACATATACTGGTTATTTTCCGTATGTGATGGGTTGGAGAGGAGACCTGTGCTTTTGTACCAGCAGGATTTAAAAAATGCACCATTTTAAGAAAGAAGGTGCTTTATTAGCAGTTCATGCCGAGGGCCTGAACAGGAATCTGTTTCAAAACTCATATTTCACAGTTTGCCACAGAGAAAATGTGTGAAAATTGTTACCGGGAGACTTTTTTCTTTACAAGAAGATGGACTTTTCCTAATCATTTTAGTTGGGAGGGCAACATTTCCTATGTAAATCGCAACCAAGGTACAGAATGAAAGAACAGATAAAAGACAGATGCTTCAGTAAAACACCATTCACCACCTGAACAAGAAGAGTCTTGGCTAAGCTACAGTTTCCAAACATGGACCTGAAGGAGTTTTTCAGTCCCCAACTCTGGAAACGTTACTTATTGGTCCCATTTCCTACTGGACCTACTTGCTTGCCCCAGGAGGAGACCTGCTGCCTGCTGACGGTGCCACTCAACCCAAAGCAGGGATGGTGTCAGAGCCTTTACATTTTTCCAGTTGTAATGTGCCATTGAGCTTTAGGGCCAGAAACAGGTGCCCCGGGTTGGAAGTCTTATGAAACAGAAACAAAAACCTTTAATTTGGTACATTAAATGTGTGAAGTGCACACATTGCAGACCATCATCTCGTTCTAGCAGTGTCTAGCAATGTTTTTAGCACCTCGTTGCCTTTTTATTTAAAATTTCCCATCATTAGCATCCTGCTGCCAAAGAGCAATTAATAGCTTCTCAGGGAACATTTAATGTTTCAACCCACTACTGGCTGCCTTTCCCATGATAACATGCAGCTATTAACCACCTGACTGCATTATTTAACTTTATTATAATTTATAGACCCCACTTGCACCTCTGACTATTTTTAACAGTTGTAAGACAAAAGAGGCTCCCAAACATCATGCTGAAAATCCCCACCAGCCTTGATAAGTCTTCTGCTGGCCCTGCCCAACTGTCACCAGCCAGACTGACCCAAATTCTACAGAAACTAGCTTTGCTATTTTGCTCATAAAACAGGTAAATACGCTCAGTAAAAGTGTGCTTGTCAAATTTTGCTGGACATTTACTACATTGACATGATGTAGGTGGTAAAATAGCTTAGTGGGTTGATGCACCAGCTGCATCCCATCAGAGCGAACTCAGACTTTCATCCTACTGAATATGATCAAATGAATGCCATTAAGTGGGCCTTAGAAACACAACACTGGATTACAAGAGTGTTAAGAAGCTGCAAGATTGTGTTAGGAAGTGATAAAAACAATGTAATTTCTGAATATATATACTTTTATTTTTAATTGTGACTAAAAGGTGCCAAACGAAACTTCTTTAAAAAAATTTAGAAAGGCTTTTCTTTTCAATTTATTAAGTACATTGAAAGGAAATGTGTTCTGTGATGTGTTCGCCATTATGAACCTCGTTAATCATAAAGCATGAAGCAGGCACAACATTTGGCCAACTGTGCTTTGGTAATAAACATGCCAGAAGGAGATCATAGCACTGCACATTTGCAAATATCAACACCAGCTAACAAGCCCATGGACACGTACACACACAAACCTCCCCAGCATTCTGTATACGCCAAACTACTGCACACCCACATCGCCCGCTCTGCAAATACACCATACTCCATGGCACACCTGGACCATCTAGCACTGTGCATGCACACCTCCCCACTGCACTGTGCACTCCACTGCCAAGCACAGTTCATACACACCACTGCACTGCATACCCACACTGATCTACACTCACAGCATCCACTGCACTGCACACATCCCCAACACTGCTCTACATTTGCAACATGCACACAATGAATGAATGTACACGCCCCACCCTGCTCTTCACACACTTCCTCCCGCCCTGCAATCACACCATCCCCAAAACTGCTCTGCGCACACTGTCTCCAGCACTCACATACAGACTCTTTTATTGCACACATGCTCACACACTGCCGACAGTATTGTGCTGTACACACAAATCAACCTCACCACCACACACATTGTCCCAAGTACTTCATTCTAGGGTACAAAGACACATGAACCCCAGCACTGTGCACAAACTGCCCCAGCATTGATTGCACACACATCACTGCTTCAACATGGACTCATGCACACACCACCAGCCCAGCACTGCATATACAAACACACACACTGCCCAAGTATGCACAAACACCACTCACCCACCAAGACACTGTGCACACGCAGTGTTCCAGCCGTGCACTCAGCACATATCTCATTACAGCCCACTCAGCCCCAGCACAACACATATTCATCCCACTGCACCACACACATACCTGCAGGATATGTTTTTGATGGCTAACGGACATAATGAGGTCTTGCTTATTATGCTTGTGGGCATAATGGTATCTTGCTAATTTGTGATAAATGCAAATAATGGAAATTGGCCATTAATACCTTGGCATATTGGTATCTGGCCTTTCTGTGCATAACAGAAGCTGCCATTTGTGTCCACTTTGCATGTAATGGAATGGAATCTTTCACTGATGCGCCATCTAGACATCTCAGGAACTTGGCACTGCTGCCTAATTGGAATCATGGAGATTGGCACGATTATACTAATTGTGCATAGCCTTCACAATGGTGTGGGTACCCAGGTATTGAATGTTAATGGTGCAAGAACCTAGTTTATTGAAGGCAGTACCTGATAAAGGTGTGCATACCTTGAATTTGGATAAGAAAACTTTGAAATGGTGAGTGCCAGGGCTGTTGATGAGATTAACTTGTTTAGGGTAGCAGGATATTGTACATGGTGTGAGTGCCAGATCACATCATGAAAATATCTGACAAATTGTGGTACTATCTGGGCTCATGGATGGAAATAGCTGGTAATTACCATTGGTGCCTAGATTTATGATGATAAAGCCGATAAAATTCTTAAAGATGAGCCAAACATGTTGGCTTCATCAACACTTGCTATAAGTAGTGTCTAAAGTGTTACAGCAGGCATGGTAATCGGGACATAAATAATTGGATCGGAGGACCTTTATTGTGCTAATTATAATAAAAGGGTTCTTACATGGTGCATCATGTTGGAATTCAGCCTCTAAGCATGGGACTGGGTTTTGAACCTGTGCTGCTTGGAGTCATCTTCCTTCCCAAACAGGACATTGCCCTTGATCCATCTTCCCAGCCTTAGTATATGGGACTTCTCTCCCTCTCTCAAAAGTTCCTCCACCCAGATCCTCTTCTTTTACCACCACTCAGACAATTTAACAACTCTCCTCCTGTCCACTCCCTTCTTTCACTTTCTCCCAGCCCCCACCTTCCGTTCTCTTCCATTCAACTCTTCCACCAACCAGTGAGAGGCTCTGAAATGATTGTAAAATACCCGGAATTAATTATTTCCTTTATCGCTGGACAAATGGCCTTATCCAGGATCAACAAGTATTCTTCGGTCTCAGAACTGGTAGATATTGTTTGGAAGGATCCTTCTCATTGAAAGAGATTTGTTTGCACAGGTGAAGCCACTGTGGATCTGCTTAACTATTCCAGCGTTGTCCTGCGAGCATGATAGAAGCTTCAGTGCTTTGTAACCACTAAAACCCTTGCTAAATTCACCAATGTCTCAGAAAAGACTGACTTGTGTTACTGTGTGCAATATACAGAAAGATAACATGGATCTGGAAGACATATGAGGAAAAGAATTTATCATGCATACTCAATGCCACAAAATACTCAACAAATGTTCATTATCCATACTGACTATGAAATATTTGGCCATTTTCACTATGTGGCTATTCTTTCAAAGAGCGAAGGTGAAGAAGACGCCAAACAGCAGTCAAGGAGATGGGGCTGATCGGTCTAAATGGAATTTTATGTTTATCCTATTTTTTATATTGTATGTATTTTATATAATTGTATTTCTGAATTATAATTCCATATACCCATGTAAATGAACCAGTGTGTGTTGTGCAGTATATATGTATGAAAACAAAAATGATATTGTGAAATGCAACCCATCTTGTGGTTTAGATTGTTTATGGATAGGTGAGATGTTTTACCGCACTCTTAATGCTGCCTGTAGATGTTGGTTACAGTGTCAATGGTGTATATATGTGAATGGTGAGAGTATGGGTCTGCATTGATATCCTCTCACTCACCAGGTGTTATCACCAACATTCTGAGTGAGCTTCCATCAGTAGTGTCTGGTTAGTGCTCTGGAGCCCTAGGACTTTGAACATCCCCCAGAAGTGGCACCCCATGCAACAGAAATCTCACTATGTGCGTTCCTTCCAACTATTCCAACTTAGTGCTGTAGGACACCTGCATTGTGGCGTTCTCCACCAATGTATTGTCAGTGATATAAGGCTCCAAAGTAGTTTGTTTAGCAATAGCTCCAAAGATAAATTACAAAAAACGCATCTGTATGTGTTTAATCTAATTTTTTGGGACAACTGCAAGTTTCTCCCTCCTGTGCCCAATGTTACAGGAGTGCAGCAATGCAGAAACATTGCTCTCTCCCCAGCTGTGGCAGATTCAAGTATGGTGCCAAATGGGACAGAGGATACTTAATGGGAATCTCCATTGAAAATGATGCAACATCAACAGTGGCTGGTGTTCTTTTGAACAGGAAGTACGTTCATATTGCCCCTCAATTAGTGTAAGCAACAGAGCAAAATAACAGCTATTTAGCTATATAGTAGCTGTAAGTAATGTAGGGGAGCAAAGGGAATTTTGTCTATAAGACATTTTTAAAATAACAGGTTAAAATTATGCTTTTTACAATCAGGTTTAGAGAATGATTAAATGACCATAGAATACATTAAAAAAAACTAATATATGGATGCCAAGTCACCAAAGGATGATGCCAGTGTTTACAATATATGCCAGCATTTCCCTGTAAAACAATGTTTCATGCGGCCTGTGGCCAATAACATGCAAGTATTACCACTGTAAAATGCTTTCATGATGCTCCCCACAATATTTTCCAGCACTTCCACTTTAAGCCTCATGTTCATGCTTCCTGTGCCCACATTTATACTAGTATTGCCACAGTAAAATACATTTATGATGGTGCACACAATATACTCCATCACCGACTGACTCTACAACATGCCAACAAGGGACTGTAGAAAACGGTACAAAGAATATACCACTGGAAAAAACCTTCAGGATGGTGCCCATGATATATTCCAGTACTGTCATTGTCACCTGCATGTTCATGCCTCTTTCCACAATTAATACCAGCATGTCCATGCTGCCTGTGCACACATATATGCTAGTATTGTCACTGTACAACCCCATTTATGATGGTGCCCACAACATATGCCAGCACTGTCACTGTAAAGCACCATGATGCTTGTGCCAACAGCATGCCAGCATAGCCACATAAAACACCTTTTCATGCTGGCATTGACAAACTATAAGACAATAGTGCCATTTTAAAACACTTTCATGATGGTGCCCATATTATATGCCAGCACTGCCAATGTAAAGTATATGTTCATGCCTCGGTCCACAATGTATGCCAGAAAGGGCCTGTAAAACATGTGCTCGAACTGGCAGTGTCCAGATATATGGTATTATTGAAGCTGTAAATTATATTATTTTATGCCAGAATGGCACTAAACATCCAGGCTTACTGCTGGCCACTCCCCTGTGAAAAAATAAAACACACACTCATACATACACACGTGCACGCACACAACCACTCTCTCGGGTACGCGTACATATTTACACACATTCAGAGTCACACATTCACACTCATTCAAACTCTCAGAAACACATGCACACAAACACTTTTTCACTCTGTCAGACCTGGGATCGAGAGACTTCTGAACAGTCCAGCTCTGGTAGACTGATGGCATAGGGTAAAGAACAAATGTAAGACCAAGACCTTCTTGTCTAGCACCCTCATAACTACTGAACTGGAGCAAGCACACTCAGCACACCTCTTGTAATCGTATGGACTCAGAGTATTTGCAGATGACCAAGTGAGTGGTGGGGGGGTGTGCAGTGATGTGGAGGAAAGGATCAAGGGGATGAACATCTCCCTGCTCCCACTGGTTCCACCACTGCCTCAAAGCTTACACATCATCCAACAAGAATGTAATCTCTTGAATTGCCCTGTAAATATATCAGTTTTGTGTGCAGAAGGGCAGTTGCTCCAAAGCCATGTCCTGCAGATACAGCATGGGACAATGGGTAGAGATCACACTCCGTTGCTTTACTGGAACATTGTGCTCAACTATCTCTCTTATTGTACACCCTTACTTGCAACTCACTGCTATCCCTCGATTGGTGTAACTATCAACCTTAATTTCTCCCCCACACCTGCCCACAGCTCTGCCACCTTTGTTCACAAACTGTAACCCTCTTTTTAGCATTTTGAAAATGCTTTGTGGAGCATGCAATACAAGAAATCAACATATCAACAGCCATCATTGTTCTGCTTCCTCCCTCATTCTCTGCACTTCTCACTCTCCCCCCTCACCCCTGTTTCCCCTCGCTGCAATGCAAGCATTACAACATAATGCCTCCTTCTCTCTGGCCCCTTCCTTTCGTCTTGCCTATTGAAATGCAGCACCCTCTTTTCTTTTCTTCTCCCCATTGCTGCTGCCTAAGGGCGGTTTAATGTAACCCATACAACTGCCTCGTCCTCAATGGGTTACTAACTCTAAGACCCTTTTCATGATTCTGGAACAAAAAGGTGAGCCTCCCAGTGCTGTTGGGTGCCTAGAGGATTTCCACCAATGGACGATAATAGAGTTTATAAGTATTAAGTACTTCAATCAGGCGATACACCCTGGTCTCAGCCTGGTATGCAGCACACAACCGAAATGCTTATTTTGTTATATATGTAGGTTCAATATTTGAGAGATACACCACTCATATCACACCCCTTTTTCAAATACCGTGGGTCACGATGGACCAGGAATCAGGCTGGTTGGTAAAGGTAATATTTATTTATTTAAAATTCAAATCAAACATATACTTTTTAATATATGGGGCAGCAATCACCAATGTGGTGACTATAACAAATAAAAAGGTATGTAATGCACATAACTTCATTCTTTAGCAACACAAAATAGAAAACACCAGAGAAATAGTAACACTTTGAATTTTTGGAAAGATAGCACTCAAGTTAGAATTTCCCCCAGCAATGTTCCCTCGACCCACAAATAATCAATTCTAAATAGATATAAGGAAGCAGCAGGTAATCAAGAATGAAGAACAATAAACACAATTTGAATCCAACCTTCCCTCCCCAAACAAGAGAGAAAAACAAATTTGAACCTTTGCAATGTTAAAGTGACACTCGGAAATGGCTGAATGAAACAATGAATGTGTGCAAAAATCCTTAAATAAGTACAATTCTCTGCGGGAGCAACACTGGAAAGTTACAAGCAATCATAAGCAATAGATTGAGCAAAAGCATACAATTCTAAAATGAATGGAAGGTTTAAAAAAATTGATAGTAAAAATAACGTGTAAAACATTGCAAAAATGCTCATTCCTGCCTCATTCCTGCCAAATGGTTTTTAATAAAAGCGGGTGAAATTCTGATTTTGAGGGCGGGTTTTGGGTTGGGGTTTAGCTATAGGTCTTAGGTATAATTAAGAATTGAAATGAGGTCTCTAGCTATTAAACTGAGGGAGATATGCAATGTAGAATAAGAGGCGTTTTTAGACAAATCGGGCAGTGAAAACAGAAAAGAAACTCAGTGTGGACAAGAATAGTTTTCCTCTAAGTTTTACTCTATACTAGAGCAATCAGGCTAGAATACCAAAGAGCGACACAGTAAGCTCCAGAGTTGATTCAGGGCTTCAACCCCAGATCCCCAGCGCCCGCTCTGGTGGAACCAGTCCGATCACTCAAAATAGGATTGATAGTTTGGGATTTACACAAGATAAAAATGACTAAAGAAATGGCACTTAGCAAGATAAATCAAGGACATGATTGCAATAACGATTCTGACGATGTTACAAGTTATTAAGGCAAGGATAGGATGGTTTAGAGATTGGGATAGGACAAGGCAAGGCAAGTTATGCTATGGTGCCTATTGATACTCACAGTCCACTGTTAATTTGGATTTTGGACAGTCAGCACTCTGGATCACCACACGGATCTGGCCTAACACAGCACAGCCGAACAAAATCAGCAGACATGGGCTGGATACCAGGCAGCACTTCTGATTACTGGATACTACAGATCATCAGGGTAGGATAGCAGCATGCAGTGAGTGGCAAGCCAGGTTAAATTCAGGATGCTTTCCCAAAACACCACAGCTTCCCTTTGGTTATTGGGATACGTTTAGAATTGAGGATTAGCTGAAAATGGGGTCAGCAATGCACAGGCCTTGGCTTTGTAATGAAAACCTGGAATCAGGATCAAACAGGATGAAGAAATCAGGAACCGGACACCACGCAGGAATTCAGGAAGAAAGTCAGGAATCAGTGGTTCCTGTGTGCTGTCTGGGGCCCTTATTTATCATGCCAGATGACTTCACTACAGTATATGGCAGGGGCAGGCTTACTACCCACGCCCCTAATACTAGGATTGGGCAAGAGCATAGTTTCCGCCTTGCCCACAGCTGATTGGATCACAGAAAAAGGATGTCATGTTTATGGGGTGATTTTTACAGTGTTTAGAAACCTCCCCTAGCTACTGGAACCAAAATCTAATTTTGCCACAAACACATATTTATGCAGTTGCAACCTCTGAGAAAATCAGATACACAGGTTACATATTTTGTGCGTCCCATTTCAATCCAAACCTCCAGTCTGTGGGACCTGGTTTTGCCTTTCTGCTACATTTTGGTAAGGTTAAACATGAAGGATACGGCCTAAAATTACCCAATTTTGTAATTGGGTAATTTTATCCCTGTGGGTAAAACCCATTATCCCCATGGATGTAAGTACACAATGTTATGTTCGCAACATCAATACTTTCCCCGTAATCTGTAATCTTTCCCCGTAATCTGTAACTTCTGATCCTTATGTAGTAAGGAGTTCTACCAAGTTTTCAAAGAAAGAACATCAAATTAGATTTAGAACTACAAACTTTTCATATTTTTCCTAATTCTTGCTGCAAAGTTAAACGTCTTTAAAGTTCAGTTACAAAATAGCCTTTAAAACCAAAAGGAAGTCCATTGTCACTTGATCAGTTTTTTTCTTTTCCCCCCAACTGCTGTCAATTGTCACTTCCTGCAAGGCAAAGTGGAATTTCCAGTCTTAATTGAAGTTTTTATTGCCCCTCGGTGAGTGTCCCAGCCTTCTACTGTCTCAGCCTGGGGCACAGACGAATGTCTAATGAAGATGTGAACCTCCATTGTCCTGGTTCATTGAAAGTCTTTTCAGCTAGCAATTAGCGCTTTCTTGTCCTAGAAGTTTATGAGGTGTCACCCTTTCTCAAAGCTAGCAACTGGCAGAGCAAGTTCTTTTTTTTACATCTTACAAATTTAGCCTATGAGTTTTATCCTTCATTATCTCACTTTAAATCTTGACTTAAAACCTGTGGAATCAAAACCGTTTATAGGTGTACTTTTACCAGCAAAAAATCCTTTTACATTGCTAAGTAAGCAGGCCTTCACACAACAATTTACTTTTAAATAGGCGATTTTCTCTCTTCAGTCAGTAAAAGCACATTTCACTATTTAAATTCAGTTTTCATCTCCAGCAAATACACACTTTATGCAGCTATAGTTCTTTTCTTGAGTACTGGAGTTGTTTTGCAACATGGATACATTTGAACAGGCATCTATTTAGAGTCTTTCCCTGAACAGCTGATTTTTAGGTACTTTTGCAAAATAGACGTGTTTCCCGTGTAAAATGAAAACAAAGCCCCTGGTTGAATTTTCAAAGATACTTTTGAAAGGAGCTGTCATTCAAGAAGTAGGCCCGGTTCTGCTGAGACACAATGGATGATCCTGGGCATTGCAGGGCCTTTTTAATCACAGTGGTTCATAAGGACTGGATGAGTTTAGCACCAAGCAGCACTTTTAAAGTTTGAAAAAGGTGTCATTTTAAAGAGGCATTTTGGGTTTTAGGCAAAGTAATGCTGCCTCTTTCACTTCACTCCATGTTAAATGTTGCAGAGCACACTGGCACATTCCTGCAGTGAGTACTCTGCTCCACCCCACCTGAAATGTGTGTGGCAGGGTGGTGCAGATCCTTGCACCCAGGAGTCAGCACAGCCATTTTGTTGTTTCTTGCATGACTGCAGAAAAGTGATGTATTAAAGCACAGCTGAGTCGGTTAATTTATTCCACATAAGCCTGATAAGGGTTTTGACTTAGATCAGAATCATGATGATAGTGTATTTAAGAGGTTGTGGGGCAGCTCCTACCCGAGAGTCAATCTGATCAATGGACTGTTCTCTGAAGATTGAGAGCAAGCAGACCTACGGATGTCACTGTGTGAAACGTGCATCATGTTTTGGCTCTTGATAAGATCTTATTTACCCCGTCACATAGACTGGGGTGAATTTGATGGTGACTGCAGACGGTGAAGCTGCATCTGGGGACTTGTTGGAGCAGGCAGTGAAGCTCAAGTGATGCTATAGCAGAGGAAGGAGATCTTGCCTTTAAAGACAGCCCTCAGGTTATCGAGAGGGGACTCTTGTAGGGCCTGCATGGCATTTGTCACTCATAACCAGTGGTTTCCCTATCCATGAGTCTTACAGTGCTGCATCTTTACCAGCTCATATTTCAGTCTTCTTTTCATGCAGGAGTAGTGGTATCTGCTGTAAATCCAGGAAGAAGTCAGCTGCTGTGAAAGTGTTCCATTTATTTGTGGTTCATTGAAGAATGTAAGTAAAGGACGATTTGGGTTCTGGTAATGTGCACCACCAACAAAGCTGCCAGTGCTTGCACATGGTGCTATTGCCACCATTGATGTTCAATCCATACCTTCGGTGGTGTATGCTTTGCTTTGTTTGGTGGTTGCACATATGTAGTGACCAAGGAGTTACAGCTACATTTTCCCTCTCCACTCCAACCTAAATGTGGTTCCATATGTTCAGATTGTATACAACTTATTCAGTCATGTACCAACTCTTCCTTCATTATTGTACCAGTTCAAAATTTAGTTTCCTTTACTGTCTCTCATTAGCACCATACACAGTCTCAACGGTGCCCCGATTCAAGACACAATCATACACACAATAACACATCACACGCATGTAACTGTATGGTATTTGGACACGAAATAGGAATGCACTGTGGCCAGTGTGATAAGAAGACATCTTTGTACCTGATTTTAGGTGGCTCATAAAGGGGCTATACATTTGTAATTAACATCTAGACACTACAAAGAAAAACGTCCCCGGTTTGTACAATAGGATCCTGAGTGCCATCTGCAAGTCATGGGTTCAGATCCAATAAGCCATCCATTCTTCTGATGCAAAACAAAATTAGTAAGACTGGGTTGGGTAATAATATAGCCTTATAGACTGAGGGAGGGGTCATTATTGTGGGATAATGACCTGCCACCAAGTTATAGTCATAGCCAAACCAAGGGCCATACGTCAGGGAAGGGTCATTATGCCAAGCAATAATGACTCCCTCCAAGGTCTATAAGGCGTTTAGCACATGCTGGTAAGTAGCAATAGATGTTTTGGGTTTTTTGTGGTGAAGTAAAAAATGGTGCTTTAAGAATGACTAAAGTAAACAGAATTACTTAATTAAATGTCGTTTTATTTTGTAGTATTTAAATAACATGGTTGTCTTCATAAATTAATCATTTTAATTTACCGTTTGGTTGGACTGGAAAAGGTTTAACACACCATGCTTTAGGTATCAAGTAAAAGTAAACAGTTTATCTATAAGAAAGTGAAAGTATGTTCCAATGTTTTCTCTTTATCTTTCATTTGTTAAATAGTATGTTGCTGCAAAGCAAGGTCCTGCCAGAGAGGAAGTGCTTGTTGAAACTAAATATTGCCTGGAAATTGCATTGTTGTTTCCCTGTCTGCCTCTGAAGACAGATTGCTCAGAACGCAGTCAATACCAGTAGTGACTGCACTCTAAACATACTGATTGGCTGTGAAGAGGTCAATAACGATTTCCATTTGCTAATAACACTTATTATTCAAGCATAGAGAAAATTCCGTTTGTTGTATGTGCTGCAATAATAGCCAATATTATGAATTAATAATGCACATTTCTAACAGGTCTGATAAAATATCACCCCAAAATTCAGAGGATATGTTGGTTACCTCTACAAGACTCGATTACATTCAGAAAGGCCTGCATCACATACAAGGCAATGACAAAAAAACATCCTCCCATGGAGAACATCTCACCTTGTCTGGAGACGTCTGCAGCAACAGAAGCCACAACACCACCATACTAGAATCCAAATGATGCAAGAAGAAAAAACTGCACACTTGGCCTCTGGAATAACAGACTAGCAAACAACAGATCAGCCTTCTCTTCTACATATACATTAAATGGAGTGAAAGCCACTACTACTATCAAGGTTTCAAGGCACTTCAATCCTGGCCAACAAAGAAAGAGTAAAGAAAAAAGAAAATAAAGGAAGATAGCATCATCTTGAAGAGGTAGAACAAAATACCAAATTAGCCCTCAAACAGGAGCATTATTATTCTCTTTCCAACCGTTGCAGGTCCGAAATGTCTGATATCTCTGGGTAGGCTGTCCCACAGCGTACTCCCTGCCACCAATATGGATCTCCCAAATGCCCTGGTTTTCTGATACCTGGGAACTTGAATTGATGGGCAGAGTGATGACCCAAGCGGTCTGTCTGTGCTGTACCAAGCAAACTGTTTCTTAATATCTCTGGGTTGAACCCTGTAAAGTTTTATGGATCATGGTGAAGATCATAAAGAGGATTCTGGTCTGGATAGAAAGCCAATGCAACTTTTGACGCAAATGAATGATATGATCCCAGTATCTAATATTGTGAACAATCCGGACAGCCATATTTTGAAGCCTTTGAATGTCGGTAATCTGATGTTTATTTATGCCCAGATAAAAAGTATTAAAGTAGTCCAGTTTGGCACCTTGGCAGCGATGGCGTCTTTGGCACAGAAGGAGACAGATAGCAGAGGACGCAGTCGTTTGAGAATCTGAAGGTGAACATTGATGTAACTCACCAGGCCACTTATTTGAGGATCTATCGAGAAAGAGGAGTCAAAATGAACATCCAACGACTTTACTTTCATCGCCACTTCTCCTGAACAGAGGGGATAAGCAGAATGTCGGTTTTGGATTGATTCAATCCTAGCCAACTAGCAGACATACACTCAGGTTGGTACAGGCTAAACAGAAATGACACACTATTTTGGCAGGGATGACACAAGAGGGGGCTTAAACACATCGATCGACTATTTAGGGAAGGAAAGATTTCATATTTTCCTGAGAATATGTTAACCTACTGCCATTTCATATCAATAGTTAACCTCTGGCATAGACTGGTTAATAAAGTCTCTCTTAAAGAGGGCTATTGTGGAGAGCCCAGCAGGCACAAGTGAATCTGGTGTAGAGGAGGAGCCACGTACCCCCATCAAAAGCTCTGCCCCCATGTTGCCTATGTGCTGGGAACTGGAAATGGCTACATGAACAGTACCAGTGAGGATGCCTGTACCACAAAGAATCTTTGAGACAAGGTATCCATTGAGAAAACCCTACATGCATGCACAAAGAAATAGTGCTTTTCTGGCTGGGGTTCATGAAGAAGTGTGCATCTGAATGAGAAAGAAGGCTGGTGATGTCATGCAAAGTAAGGACGGACGCACCTCGAAGAGACACGCAAGGTAAAAAGATATAGACATCCTATATAAACTGAAGATGAAGTATCAAAGTTAAGCAACATTTTCGGGATCGAAATTAAGATGTTTATGCAAAGAAGCACCAAAGAAAATACAAGGTCATTTTACACCTGTACAGATGCTGAAACGCAAGTAAGGAAAGAATTCATAACATATAGGAATGTACAGAAGCTGGATATTCCACGACGCACTTTAGCAAGGCTTGACACCCCATGGTTGGAAAGTATTTCAGTGTGGCGCAGTTGGAAATAACTGATGGCGAGGGAGAAAAGAAAGGCTTGGCTGGCCCAGCACCAAGAAGACGAGGCCACAGTGAGTTGGGCGCCTGTCAAAATTCCTACAACGAACGTGAGAAAAGAAAAAACGTCTGTTTGAAGCAGAATGAAAAACCACTGTAGGCGTCAAGAGTTCATCATTTAATAGAATTAAATGCAGCAAAAGGCTCGAAAGAATGGTCTCCAGTCACATGATCAAGGTCGAAATAGCTTGGTCACGCTACACCAAAACCAGATGACAGAACAATGCCACACTCCCTTTATTTCTCAGACACAGACAGCTTCTGCAAGGCCAGGTCCAAAGCCTTAATTGACTGGCAGACTGTAGGAGTGATGATAGATGTTGGGCTTATTGGTGGGGAAGCGAAGACCACACCAACCCTCCATGGACCTTATGCTAGCCTGCGTGCTGCCTGCATGTGGAATATTCCAGAAGGGTACAAGCGTGCCAACCAATTATAGAGGGCCACGTAGTAAAGAGCCCGATAGTTTGTGTAACCAATTAATCATTGTGTATTTAGTGACGATGAAGATGACTGTTCACCCCCGGCTATATAGAATGTATACTTAGATGTTCCTCTAAAAGCCAACCACTGTTGCTCTTAGGTTTTTGTAGTTTGCCACATAGTATGATGTCAGTGATGATGAATTTTTGCTACAAAAGTTATGTTTTTTCTAAAATGTGTTGAGATTGTGCTGTGCGACGTCAGATGATGTCCGTTGTACTCCCCGTTTTAGAAAATTGATATTAAAACAGAACCAAGTTTTGCCAACTTCCCGAGTCGTTTTGCTTATTGATGTTTGAGTAACTTCTGCATCCCCACTAGTTAATCCAGGTGTTGTGAGGAGAGAAGCCACAAAGAGGGAAAAGTCGGCCCGTCAAGCGGAATGGTAGGAGAACTGTAGAGACGTGAAAACATGGAGTGTGATTTGGGGTAAACTTCTCCGCTGGGTGTCTCCAATTAATATATACCACAGGCCCTCTATTTCACAATACAAATGCCTGCGATTACCCTTGTAATGCCAGTGAGAGCCAAGATAAACTTTAATTGTATTATTAAATCAGAAAGAATGGGTGTTTTATCAAAGGATTTACATTTGTCCTGACTTTTTTTAATTCTTGGGGAAACATTATCCTATGCCCTTTCTGTAACATGTCATCCACTGTAACCTTAGCTAACATAGTTGTCAGTCAACTCTACTTACTTGGAGGTGGAGAGCCACCAGCTCACAAACTACTGAACCTACTCACTGCAACCACATTTCAAACCACAGCCTCAATGGGATAGAATGTCGCATGATGTACATCAAAGCATGGTGGGATGTTATCCTCCTTACCCAAACACCAGAGAGATGTAACACCAGGACATCAAATGAACGGATGACATATGAACTTAAGAAATGTCCATTCACAGAGTTCCTTTTATGCCTATTCGGTATCTGGTGGCGCTTGACCGAAGATCAGGATTTGAGCATGGCAAACTGTCGTAAAGATTCTCCCAACCTGAACTTCACCAAGTCCTGTTGTGCAGTAGCTTTACCGGGGTATTATGAATGGGGTTTCTAGCTCTGCACCAGCCATTATGACAGAACAGTCAACATTAAGTGTATTGTTTAATAGGATTCTATTAAGTGTGTGCCTTACTGTATCATATCAAGTGCTCTAAACTTAGATCACCTGCTGTATGCATTCATGTGTACATGATTTCTATTATATAACGCTACCCTCGCTAGGAAGCAACCGAGTGCTGTACAGCAGAGGCGAGGAATGCACCAAGAGCATCACGGGTAGTGTTGGCCATGCGATGGCTGTGAGCTTGTCTGCCTATCAGGTGTTCTTTGGTTCACAGTGCTAGTTTGGGAATTCCTTGAACAGCAATGTCTTCAGTTTTTTCCTGATGAAGATGTTTCGATGTATGGTGGTACGGTGTTCCACAGTGCCTGCCCCCAACAGGAACATTCTTGTTTCTCGTTTCTTTTTAGTCAGCCCTTTTTTGTTTCCAGTGCCGTGATGTTTCAGCTTTAGGAAATGTATACTCTCCTCAGAGGACTTGGTCCCCCCCATGGGTAAGGCGCTGTGAGCTGTTTCAAAGATGATCCTGAATGGTATTGGCAGACAATGCAAATGCCTTAGTTGGGGGGGGGATGTGGTTGAATGTTCTGACCAGCGATTCGAGTAGTGCGAAAGTGATTGCGATGTCCGAGAGGTGCACATTCCTCACTCCCACGGGTGACAACAGCAGGGACTATTGCTGAACACGTGTTTTTCATCCTTTGTTTGCCTCCGTTTGTTATTTTTCTCTTCCACCTAATTCAGTAGTCTTCAAACTTTTTAGGTCTGGCCCCCTACCCCCAAGCAAAATGTGAGCTGGCCAGGCCCCACCAAAAATGCCAAATGGACAGTAAGTCTAAAAGGCTATGAACTATTGTGTGCTGTCACCACTCCCGACTCCCAGTAAAGTCCCTGGGCTCCCCCACCTGCTCCCATCACAGTTTCTAGGCTCCTTCATCTCACTCCTACCCAGTCCCTGGGCTTTCCCCACCCCAGCACAGACCCTGGGCTCTCCCCACCCTGCTCCCACCACTATCCCATGGCTCCCGCCCATCCAGCTCCCACCACAGTCCCTGGGCTCCCCCACCCTGCTCCCACCACAGTCCCAGGGCTAGTGGCGGCTGGTGATTTTTTTAAGTGGAGGGGCATAAATATTTCCCCCAGATATGCCAAAGCGACCAAGTGTAGTGAGGGATGCCAAACTAATCAAGAGGGATTGGGAGGGGTTTCCAACCCCGTTTTTTTTTTTAAATAATGGGTTAAAATGTTGCATTTTAGAGCATACTTAAAAAAAATGGGTAAAAAGCCCAACAGTTTTCAATTCGCGTTGGGTGGTCCAGGGGGCAGGCATATTTTTTACTGGACATCTATGATAGATGTTCATTAAAAAGATACCATCCCTGTCCCTGTCCCCCTGGGCCGCACAGTGCCTAACACAATCAACATGATTATGATTATGTGTGTATGCAAGGCGCTGGGGGCGCAGGGGGAAAGCATGGTGTTTTTGACTGGAAAGCAGCTGAGGGAGTGCTCAGTACCTCCATAATGGGTGAGGGGTCCACTGGGTTGACACCCCCTTGCCCATTATGGATGAGCTGCCAGGCTCGATCTGGCCTATAGGGCAATAGGGCAATGGCTAAACCAAAAATGCAAAATGCTAGTGTGGGCCAGTTTTTTGGGTCTAAATGGGCCACTTTTTTTGGCCAATGAGGGGCAGGTTTAGGAGTTACTTCACTTTGCAGCTAGTAGTTCTGACCATTGCTGCTGAATAAATATTCCTTAAATATCACAATTTGCTTGTATTTTAACAGAAAAAAAGGAATGAATGAATTGCAATTTGCAACTTTTGGCCATTTCCATTGGTGCCCAAGACAGTTTCATGTCCCAGTCCGACCCTGCGCCCATTTTCTGCATTTAAAAAATAAAAGTTTATTTTTGTCCTTCAGCCAGGGGACTCGCTGGGGGGCGGAGGGGGTGGAGCGACCCACAGTTTGAAGACCTCCGAGTGCTTCCCACAGATCTCTCTATTTATCTCACATTTATCCATTCTTTAGCCACGGTTTTTTTTCCTTAATCAATGTTGTTGCCATATTTTTGTTTGCCCCTGGGTATAATAAGTACAAACAAGGAATTTTGGGCGCAATCGGTACTATACATGTGCTGCACCTGGGAAAATTGTTTATGATGGAAATTGAATATTCTAGTGTGACCCCCTGCATGTATAGGTGTATTTTCGGTTATGCCCAAAACCTTTTACATAAACAGGTTATCAAATGTATAGACCATACTATCATGTGCATGTCTTAAAACCATTACCAAACTCTTGAGAAAAAAGTTTTTATACTATTTTAGCCATTTTTTTTGTTACAAAACCACAAAACGGAATATCAACTTCCGGGCCTAACTGGTACAGATCATGGTATAAACATATACATGCCCTAGCCAACAGCTGTTTTGACCTGACCCAGTCCTTTTCACATCTGTCTACTGGTAAATTGTTTACTAACTAAATATTCCAAATTTTCCACAAAGGACATTTTTTAAATCAATGTTCCATTGACAAGCAAGATTAATCTGAATTAAAACCAGTTTTGTTTTGGACCATAGAGTTTGGTAATGGTTTTGAGACGCGTGCATGACAGTACAGTGTAGACATTTGGTCATGGATATATTAAGTAACTCACACGTTTGTGGCTGTACAATGCTTGTTTATCATGTGTCTGGCATACCAGAACCAATTATCTAGTCTTGAATGGTTTACTAAATTCCAGTAAGATCACACTTTAACCAATTGTTCTGCCATTTCTACCATTTTCCTTTTTTAAATTAAAGTAAGAAATGTTGCCAGGGGGCATGGAAGAAGATGGCTGTGTCCGCTCCTGGCCTAGAAAAGAAGTTTAATGAATGCCCGACGAGCCACAGGGCGACGTCGGGAAGGTGCCCAGAGGCAAGGTGAGTCGTACCCCCAGCTCCAAGGCTGTGAACAAAGAAGGACCACTGAGGGACGCTGCAGTGAGGCTCTCTTGGACCTGTTGGTAACAGAGCAGAGAGGTCCGAGGCCTCCCCCCCCCGTCAAGGGGAGAGAGGCTGGGGGAAAGCGGAAGCGCAGTGAGGTGGTTTTGTCCCCGGGGACCGGCGCACCAGTCCCCCATCCCCACCCAAACCAGGCTGAGAGAGCAGAAGAGGAGCACCGGCAATGCTAGATCGCAGGGAGAGAGTACAGCAGGAGGAAAGCCCAGCGGGGGAAGACACCCCTCTGCCCCCCGCACAATACCACAGAGGTAATTGGCTAAGGGGCCAACGGGAACTAGGCGGGGCTGAGACCCCCAGCTCAGGACAGACAGTGGTGGAGGCGGCTGGAGAGGCAGGCTCCTGGGTACACACAGTCCTGCAGCAACAAGGGTGTGGGCCTGACTGAGACCTGAGAGGTGAGTGGCACCCCCAGGAGGAACTCAGTCCGAGTGACTCCACCACCAAGGGGAGTGAGAGGGCCCACAGCCCCACCAGGCCTGAGGTGGAGAGAAGCAGAGATACACAGAGGGGTACCGCTGTAGAAAGTGAGATGGCAGGGGAAGCGGGGGCTGGACAAGACCTAGGCACCCTGGGAGGCCTACATGAAGACATCCATGCAGTACTCCCAGAGTCGCAAGCTCCAACGCTCATTGGGGGTCATTACGGAAAGAGTAACAAAGGTGGAGGACAGGGTTGAAGCACTTGAGCACACACAGCGGGCTGCAGACGTAATAGACATGTAAGTCGGGATGAGGTTCAAAGAACTTGAGCGCAGGGATAGGGAGATCCGGCACAAGGTGGAGGATGTGTAAACAGGGAACGGAGGAATGACCTGCGCATTTTGGGGATCCCTGGCAAGGACGCAGGCACTCCACAAGATCTGGAAAAGTCACTGCTATGACTGCTGCGCAAGCTATTAGGGGCCTCAGAGGAGAGGGATCTCAAATTGCATAGGGTCCACAGGGGCTGAGGGTCCGGGGCAGGACCACACTCAGTGGTGGGCAAATGCCACTACTATCGGGACAGATACGGGAATGAGCCCAGGTGACAATTTATCAGGACCTATCGGTGTACACCCTGGACCAACGCTGGAAATGCAGGCCCTTAAAATGGCTCCAAGAAAAGGGGGTGAGATATCGGTGGCGCTTCCCTTTTGCCCTGTCATTTGAGCTCAAGGGGGAAGATTATGTTTTACACCAGGGAGAAGAGGCAGGCAACCTCCTTAAGGAACTGCAGAGCCTAGAAACGCAGCCGGAAAGGGAGAGCCAATGCCAATTAAAGGAACGCTTTAACAGTGCATTCGCCCAGCCCAAGGAACACAGGAGAGAGGGGAGCTTGAGACGGGCAAGAAAAATCAAGGGTGCGGCAGTCACGCCTCCAAATTGAAGAGTGATAAGGAAAAGACAATGCTGAAGGGGGCCCTGCACAGGAATGTACTACCATGCATGCTTATATGCTCATCGGGGTAGAGGTGGCGAGGCCTACCACAAGCCTCCACATACCCGGTGACCTGGAAGTATACAGGTATCTCTACTTGGTTGGGCTATTCGCCCAGAATGTTTATGGTTTTCTTTAGGTTTTTTCGTTGTGGGCTAGGGAGGGCAAACAGGGAGAGGAGATAGGGGGTGGGATCTAGCACATACAGAGGAAGGACAGCAGGGTCCCTGGAGGGGGCATTGGTTCCAGGTATAAGAAGCACCCCAGAAAAGGGTACGGCTGAGCTCAAGGTGGCAACCCTTAATCTTAAAGGACTCGACTCCCCAAACAAAAGATCGTTGACATACAATATGTTCCGGAACCTCCGGTTGCCCATCTTGTTCCTACAGGAAGCGCACCTTAAACAGGGGACGGAGCGGCCATTACAGAAAGGAGTGGTGGGACAGATGTTCTGGGCCTCCCACAAAGAACATAAAATAGAGTGGGTGGGAATTGTGCTGACGAGATCCTTCCAGATGAAGGTGCTCCAGGTTAAGAGGGGTTTTGGGGGAAGATTTCTGGCTTTTAAGGGACTGGTGGATGGGGTTATGTTCACATTAGCCACAGTATACGCACCTAACACAGGCCAACTCCCCTTCCTGAGAAAGGTCTTTGTAGTGCTGGAGGAGTGGGGGGGAGGGACAGATACTGGTAGGGGGTGATTTCAACCTGGTGGCAGACCCGAGGCTGGACTGGTGGACTGGACTGGTGGTCAGCGAGAGGGGGAGCAGACAAGCAAATGGGGAAAGAGAACAGGGATTTAGCCAGCCTCCGTGAGGGCTATACTTCTCACCCCCCCACCACTCGACCTACACTAGGATCAACCTCTTGCTGATCCTGAGCGAACAGGCAGCGGACATCACCTCTCCCAAGGTGGACACAGTCATTGGTCAGACCACGAGATGGTCATGGCGTTCTGGAAGTTCAATGCCAAGAGAAGGGTCATACCAGGGTGGCGCTGCAATGACACCCGGCTTATGGACGCGCTTTTCAGAGAGTTTATGGGGAAGGAGAGCATGCAATCTTTGAGATCAATGATACAGGGGAGGTACACCACAATCTGGTGTGGGAAGCCGCCAAAGGCACAATGAGGGGGCTACCGAAAGCAGAAGGGGCACGGGAAAAGGGTCTCATTGAGCGTATACTACGGGCAGATATACAGGGGCACGGCTGAGTGGGTAGACTGGAGACTGAACAGCCCTAATGCATGAGATCAGGGATAAGAGGCAGTCTCTACATACTACGTTGATAGGGGAGGTAATAAAGAAAGTTAGATACACTAAACTACAATACTACAAGAAGGGTGATCGGGTGGGGTCGCTACTGGCTAATAGGGTCTGTGGGTGTAGAGGGGCAGGCAGGTGGGGAAGATCAGAGATAGGGAGGGAAAACTGCTGGGCCTGCAGGAAGGGATCCTGGCTGCTTCGCGGAGTACTATGAGGCACTGTATAGGGAGGCACCAGGGGAAAATGCGGTCAAAGCATAGCTGGATGGCATGGCCATCCCGAAGCTCTCCACAAATGCAATAGCAGTCCTGGAAGCCAAAGTCATAGCAGAGCAGATAGTAATAGCCATAGGGAAATTGAAGAGTGTGAAAGCCCCTGGGGAAGATGGCTACTGTCACAGTCCTTTGCCCAGGAGCACACATGCACACGCAAACATGGGTCAACCACCCCTGTACTGTAGTGGGGTAGTTGCACAAAAACTGTTCCCAGGGCGCCACCCTATCAACACCCGTGGAATGCAGGGAAGGGCCACTTGGGCCCTGTCCTGGTGCCTCTGGCACCAGGCTCATGGGGGGGTGTGAAGAACACTGAAGGACCAGCAACTTCCTGGCACTCCAACATGGCGGGGCATTGAGCCAAAGTCCCTGTCTACATGCAGGCCAGTGTATGGGTGTGGCTGGCCTATTGGGTGTGGCTGGCTATATAAGCCACACCCCCACCTTGCATCGTGCTTCGCGTTGCTCTGCCTACAGCAGCGTAACGCTCACCGTGACCAGCGGCCTGCAAAGAAGAAAAAGAAGCATTAGGATCTGCGATCGGCTTCAGCCACTCAATCACAGCCGAGTTCTACTCACCTGAGACTCTTTCTTTGACCATCCCGGCATGCAGCAGCAAAGATCTTCAGTCAGCTCTACCATCATCCCACGGAGCAGATCAACCTACACCTGCAAAAAGAGGAAATAAAAGTAATTGCATGAAAGCAGCATTTGGAACGCACCAAAGCCCTGACTATAATGCAACACCAAGTTTGGGGCAAGCATACTTACCACAGCAGTCAAGTGCATCGAACTCCCCTGCACTTGACACCCGCGCCGGAGCCGGCTTGGGGCACGCATATCCACCACAGCTGTACGGTGCACCGGACTGGTGCTAACACCGAAACCTGCAAACAAGGAAAAGACTATTAATCAAACAAGGACAAGACTACTAATCGGAACAAGGCAAGCAAAAGAGCAGACCCAGTCGTTGCCGCAGATTGACTGGGCTTGGACTCTACAGACTTAGGAACCAGTGAAGCAACTTGGTTCCACCTAAGGCCAACATACGGAAACTGCGTTCCTGCTGAGAGCAAGCAAGACGGAGAGCTTGCCTACAAAACCCACAAGGTGAGGAGAATCCCGGGGGGGAGAGGAGGGTAACCCGGAACCCAAGGAACCGAGACAGTGTGTAGTGGGGACTAAAGGAACACTGGCAGTCTTCATTTATCATAACTTTCTTCGTTGTAGGAGCCGAACCTAGAGCAGACCAAGCAGACATCACTGTTGATCGCAACCCCAGAGCAGACATCAAACGTCCAGCAACGCCTGAGGCCCCCGCAGAGACAAGGTGAGCGTAACAGCTACACTGCAGACTTTTACAAAGAGTTTCAAGAACTACTGGCCTGACCACTGGTGAGGGTGTTCAATGCCATTAGTGACAGTGGTGAGGTCCCCCACTCCTTTCTGGAAGCAAAGATAGTAGTGAAACCAAAACCAGGGAAAGACCCCACCTACTGTCAGGCGTACAGACCCATATCGCTCCTTAATGTGGATGCTAGCTCTTCATACCGGTACTGGCGACAAGGTTGGAGAGGTACCTCCCAGGGCTGGACCACCCTGACCAGACGGCTTTCTCAGGAACAGGCAGGGGGCTGACAACCTCCGTAAAACCCTACACATACTCCATTCGCCAGAGGCTAGAGAACAAGGAGCGCTAATATCGCTTGACTCCAAAAAAGCTTTTGATCGGCTGAGCTGGTCGTTCTTGTGCAGAGTCTGGGCAGCGGTGGGAATGGGAGAGAGATGGGCTAGCTGGGTATCGGCCCTATACGCTAGGCCCTGGGTGACGGGGGTGGTGAAAGGGGACGAGTCACAGACTTTCAGGCTAGGAAGGGGAATGTGGCAGGGTTGCCCCCTGTCGCCTCTCCTATATGCTCTGCTGATGGAACCATGGCGATAGATGTTAGGACACATAGCCACATCCGAGGGGTCAAGGTGGGAGAGGTGGAATACAAACTCAGATTTTTTGCAGACAATGCTCTCTTACACACCACCAAACCCAGAGTCTCCCTTCCGGAATTGCTACAAAGGTTGTAAGTGCATGGACAACTATCTGGGTTTAAGGTGAATCGCAACACATCAGTGGCATACCCGATAGGGCCAGGGAGGGACCAGAATGGATCTAGATTCCCAGAACGCCAAATCTTGCAACCACATTACCCTGCAGGGATTGCCTTACTCCTATACGCTGCTAACATGCTATCAGCTGAATAACGAAGGCTAGTTATTGCATATCTAAAAACACCCCCGACACTGGCCCAATTTTGACAGCCGACTTGTCAATATGACTGTAAATTAGCCTCTTGTTAAATGTATTCCAGATAGTCAAAATTTCCACATAGGGTGAGTTGGCAACCATCCATGCAGATTGGAGGGAACCTCTTTTTTTAGCCAGGCACACACTTAACATACCATTTGCTGCGGTTAACTATTAACTCCATTAGCAGACATGTAACAGGAGTACTCATTAACAAGTATCTGCATTGACTTGGAAGTTCTAGCTAAAAGCACTGCATCGTCTGCATAGCCATGAACTGGCGCACATCTGCTTTCCCATCCTTGAACCTATGCATCAATAGCCTCTAAACTGTCTGCAAGTGAATTAACATACAGGTTGAAAAGGCGAGGGGCCAGCACAGGTTTCTGCAACACTGATGTGTTCATATAATTCACCTCATGCCCCCTAGCGAACACATATTCTGGATTCTGCATGGCGATCCTATCTAGTAGAGAGCAGGGGTTTTAGGGACTCCCATATTACTTAGGGTAGAACTGAGGACGCACCTGCCCACATGGTCGAAGGCGGAACTCGAGTCCATGAATGCCACATAGTCAGGAGACCCCATGATTTTCTCATACTTAGCAAGGAGCAAATATACATTTAAGCCTCGGTAAAGAGCCAGTAGCTGCCCTAAAAGCAAGATGGGTATCTCAGAGAAGACCCCTTTCCTCTACCCACGCATCCAGGGTTTTTAGCAATGTACCTGTAAACAGCTTGGAAGTGCCATCTGGTAAAGTAACCGGATGACCTGCAGATGGACCTGATTGGGTTCCTTTTTTATATACACTGGGACAATAATCCCCATCTTCTAGCTCTGGGGAAGAGATGTGGATGTAATTATTGCATTAAAAACAAGTCACTCTGGCAGCAAAAGAAATCATTGGGAACTCAATGGATCCCTGTGAGTTAACTTAAATTTGCATGGGTGTAACATGTTCCATTTCCTCAAAAGTGATGGGACTTAATTGCTCCTCCTCAAAATGAGCAGGAACATATACTGTAACTGTCGCCTGCGTTTGCAGGCGTAGAGAGCCAGGAAGTGGTCAATCCAGTGCTTTTCAGAAATGTGGATATCGGGGACATATCTTCAACCAGTATGTAACACATTTGGAGTTCCTAACTACGATATTCCAAAATTCTCTACTGTCCTTTCTTTTAGATGCATCACATTGCATCCCCAATTATGGGTTTCGATCTCAACCCTTCTTTTAGAAAGATCCTTTTTATAATTGCGCTGCCTTAACTTAATCACCACTATGTCCGGCCGGGGTCTCTTTAGAACATCAAGCTATGCTTTCTTTTTGGCATTACAAGTGGTAGACAGCAACGTTTCTTTCTCTTTAGAACAGGTTACCTTAATGGGAAGCCTAAAAATACACTGACGGATTGCAATCATTTGAAGGAAGGCTTTTACTACGCTTACTGGCTTAGTGTCTATACTTAGGCAGGTTAATATCTCGCTTTAAGCTGTACACGCTGTCTTCGCTATTGCTTGTCCGGAGTACCACCCTGCACCCTTCTTCAATAGCTGGGGACAATGAAAGGAGCCAAACCGTCTTTTACTCCTTTCCCATGTCCAAACCAATACGGGGGGATTGTGGTCACATCACAACTACAAACACTGCTTCGGCAATGTATGGCAATAAGTATGTATTCAATAATGTTCTTAAACCCCTTGTCAAAAGTAGGATTACCAGATGATGTCGAGTCAAACCTGGCATTAACGGCAGGTACAGAGTTGCCTGCTGTACCTAGTCTGAGATTGAGATCCCCTCCCACAATCATCAGACCAGTGCAGGCCGTTTACCATAATATCCAACTCCCTGGCAGCACACCCCTCGTGTCTTGCCCACTCTGTGTAGATGTGATTGTTGTTTTCCCTTTGCTGCCGTCACTATGGGCTGCCGTACAATAAAACAAGGGAGCCGACCCAGCAGCTGTACACCTCACCCTCCTGCAAAGCTTCTCCAATACCACGTCCATTTTGCACTCTAACCTCAGCAGGGCTTGGTCTCCGTTTAAAATGTGATTTCCCATGAGCGACAGTCTTTAACCAAAAGTATACTCTGGGTACGTCTCCTTTAGGAAAGGTAACTTGGGGAGAACCTTGAAGCCAAACAGAGTAACACAGGCCATGTAAAAGGAAGGAGGCAAGCAGCATTATTCCAAATGGTGGTGTCCATAGCGGTGTCAGGAAGTCAGAAACCGCACAAAGAGGTTGAGGGAGAGTCAAATAGAACCTCCCCAAGTTGCGGGATTGTAAAGGCATCACCATGCACCTGCTCCGCTCCTCTCCACTGGCTCTCCCGGGACTGCAAAGGCATCACTGTGCACCTGCTCTGCTCCTCTCCACTGGCTCTCCCGGGACTGAAAAGGCATCACCGTGCACCTGCTCCGCTCCTCTCCTCTCCATTGGCTCTCCCGGGACAGGCTCTCCCGGGACTGTAAAGGCATCACCGTGCACCTGCTTGTTGTGGGGGCTGCCTCCGGTCTCCGGGGCAGCCCTCTAGGGCCGTCGGGATCCCCCGGCAGCAGCTTGTACGTCGGCGAACAGCCGGCGTGTCTCGGACAGGGAGACACCCTGCAGCGCCCGGTGTCACCGGGCGCAGGATCCAATGAGTGGGGGTATCACCCCCCGGTCCCAAGCGGTCGCGGCTCCGAGGGCACTCGGGCCGCGCCGCACACACAAGGCCACGACCACGTGGCAGGCCCCAAGTACGCAAGAATCACAGACACGAGTTGCCACTTCCGGGGGCTCTGCTGCTCTGCCCTCGCAGCGCAAGCAGAGCCCCTTTTATTAACTGGGCACGCGAGCGTCATGACAGAGTCATGACGCTCACGTTGCCCACAACAACTAGACCCCCACACAACATCCCTCCTTTATTATAAACAAACAAAACGACACCCCACCGCAAACATTTGGTGCATTCCAGTCCGCGCACCAGCTAACAGCTACTCCAGCCCAAACATATTTCTTTTAACACCGCAAGACAAAACAGGTGTGCTCCAGTCCCCACACTATGGGGCCCCATGACGGGGTCCTCCCACTCAGAAGATTCCGGGATCAAACTGGCTCTCGGCGCCGCTGCAGGACACGAAGAATACATTCTCTTCGTACTCCTCCCCCACCTCATACGGTACTTCTCGGGGACTCTCCACCATCTGGACCGCCGCCACTTTGGGAGTCTTTCTCCCCTTCACCTCACTCCCCCCTGCCGCCCCCATCATGCCGGCCGGGGCTGGAGCGAGACACACCCGTGCGAAGTGGTCTCCTTTCCCGCACCTTCCACAGATTTGTCCCATCGCCGGGCAGTCCTGCGGGTGAGGCAGATCCCACCCACACTGTTGGCATATTGTGGCGTTGGGGTCTCTCTTCGGCCAGTCTCCCCTCCTCATCACTCTTCCTCCTGGCCACCTGCTGACAGCCGCCACCTCCTCAACCTTCACTCGGTGCGTGGGGACCTCCATCTTTAACTGGTTTCTGGAGGAGTCCATGACCGAGGCCCGCACCTCCGCCAGTTCCTGGGACCGGCCAAGCTCCAGTATTCGATCAAGGGTCAGCGCTGGGTCCCTCAGAACCTGCTTGCGCAACTTGGTGGAGCTGCAGCCATAGATGATTTGCGCCCGGATCTCATCTTCCTCGAAGTTCCCCAGGTCACAGCCCAGTGCAATGCCGCGCAGCTTCCCATGGAATGCATCAAGGCTTTCCCCTTCCTCCTGCTTCGCACACCTCATCCTGAACCTCTCATAGTCCCTGTTGACCATGGGTCTGAAGTATTCGTTCAGGGCTGCGACGGCTGCACCGTACGATTTATTTTGGGGCCTTAGTGTCTTGAACAGTCTCTGGACGGCCAGCCCGGCAGAGTATAGGAGCGTCGGGCGTTTGGCGGCGTCTTTGATCTCCATTGCCTCAAAGTACAACTCCAGGTTCTCCACCCAGGCCACCCACCGGGCCCCCAGGCTTGCCGGCGCACCGAGGACATCAAAATGGGGTATCGGTGCTAACTGACCCCTACATACCCCTTCATCGTCCGACATGCTGTGGGCAGGTGAGGACGTCATCCGCCAATCACCAGTGTTGGTGGGCACTTGCAATTGCTCGGCTCAGGTAGTCGTCGATGGGTGCCTGGCGTCCTCCCTGCCCAGGGGCGCACGAGCACTCCAGGTGGAGCCGCAACCCCAGGGCTTGACACCAGTTTGGCCTGTGGGTCACCGCCCGTTTCCCGGTGGCCACACCCTTGTGTAAGGGCCTTCCTCTTCTGGCACCCTAGAGGGCGCACAAGCACTCCGGGTGGAGCCGCCACCCTCGGGCGTGGCACAAATGCAGCCTGTGGAGGGGTTATTGTCCCCTTTTGTTTGAGCAGGCCGTTCACCGCTGAGGCATGGAGCCTTCCTCCCCGCTCCACCCACGAGACAGGGACCGCCCCCTTTCGATCGTGGGGCTCACCCGTGGGCCACGCCTCCTTCTTTCCTCCCGGCGAGCAAAGAAAGCCTCACTTCTTTTTTTTTTTTTTTTTTTTTTTTTTTTTTTCGAACAGCGAATTTCACCCGTGGCAGCCCGGGTACTCGGCGGGTGTCCTCCCCGCTCCGTGCCGCGTCGCCGCGGGTCGGAACTCCAGGCCCCGCCTCCTAACTAATGGAGGGCCGCTCCGTGCGTCCTTGCACGGCCGCCGACTGCGGCCGTGCGCGCGGGCCCACGACTCCGCCCGCCGCACGCACCAGCTGGCGGGCGCGACTTCCTCGTCGCCAGTGTTGTGGGGGCTGCCTCCGGTCTCCGGGGCAGCCCTCTAGGGCCGTCGGGATCCCCCGGCAGCAGCTTGTACGTCGGCGAACAGCCGGCGTGTCTCGGACAGGGAGACACCCTGCAGCGCCCGGTGTCACCGGGCGCAGGATCCAATGAGTGGGGGTATCACCCCCCGGTCCCAAGCGGTCGCGGCTCCGAGGGCACTCGGGCCGCGCCGCACACACAAGGCCACGACCACGTGGCAGGCCCCAAGTACGCAAGAATCACAGACACGAGTTGCCACTTCCGGGGGCTCTGCTGCTCTGCCCTCGCAGCGCAAGCAGAGCCCCTTTTATTAACTGGGCACGCGAGCGTCATGACACAGTCATGACGCTCACGTTGCCCACAACAACTAGACCCCCACACAACACTGCTCCGCTCCTCTCCACTGGCTCTCCCGGGACTGCAAAGGCATCACCGTGCATCTGTTCCGCTCCTCTCCACTGGCTCTCCGGGACTGTAAAGGCATCACCGTGCACCTGCTCCGCTCCTCTCCTCTCCACTGGCTCTCCCCGGACTGCAAAGGGATCACCGTGCACCTGCTCCGCTCCTCTCCACTGGCTCTCCCGGGACTGTAAAGGCATCACCGTGCACCTGCTCCGCTCCTCTTCACTGGCTCTCCCGGGACTGTAAAGGCATCACCGTGCACCTGCTCCGCTCCTCTCCACTGGCTCTCCCGGGACTGTAAAGGCATTACAGTGCACTTGCTCCGCTCCTCTCCACTGGCTCTCCCGGGACTGTAAAGGCACCACCGTGCACCTGCTCCGCTCCTCTCCACTGGCTCTCCCGGGACTGTAAAGGCATCGCCGTGCACCTGCTCCGCTCCTCTTCACTGGCTCTCCCGGGACTGTAAAGGCATCACTGTGCACCTGCTCCGCTCCTCTCCACTGGCTCTCCCGGGACTGTAAAGGCATTACAGTGCACTTGCTCCGCTCCTCTTCACTGGACTGTAAAGGCATCACCGTGCAGTTGCTCCGCTCCTCTCCACTGGCTCTCCTGGGACTGTAAAGGCATCACCATGCACCTGCTCCGCTCCTCTCCTCTCCTCTCCACTGGCTCTCCCGGGACTGCAAAGGCATCACCGTGCAGTTGCTCCGCTCCTCTCCACTGGCTCTCCTGGGACTGTAAAGGCATCACCATGCACCTGCTCCGCTCCAATAACAAATGATTAGAAGGACAGGACAGCCAGTGAGTACAAACATAGGCCTAAAGTGATCAGTTCACAAGACATGAAGGATATTTTTAAAGAAATGGGCGAAGGGAAATGGGGTGGAAGCACACTGAACAAATGGGGTTCAGGGCTTAGTATCTAAAGAAACGATAACGAAAAAGTTTAAAGAGCAGTGGTCGAAGTGTACGAAAAGAAGTAGTGAACTAAGTTTCCTACTGGTCTGCCCCCGCTCTTCACAAACCGGATTGCCACGCCTCCTCCCACGGACAAAACAAACCCTCAAACACATGTGCCTGCTGTTTAAGAGAACATTCAGTGCAGTGCACTGAAGTGCAAGTTGCAACTTCTTCCAGCAATGGTTTATTTTAAAAATAAAAGTATAGGAACCGTAAAAAAAGTAGGAGCACCGCTCCCAACTACTCCCGCCCATTTAGACCAATGTTAAAGAGGTGCAGCATGGTGATTAAGATTGGGTGGATGCGGTGGTACGAATAGACATTATTGAGCAATGGACACAGATAAAAACAAAAAGGTTTGACAGAACCGAGACAGAGGAGGGGGTGGTGCAATCAGTAAAGGAGATACACAGTAGCTGCTGGAGTGTCTTTTCCAGCTCATTTGTTATTCTCAAGCGGTTATCTAGCACATTTGTCAATCACTGCCAAGTATACTGGAAGATCTCTTCCGCAAGGGGTTTTCAGTGCTGCACGGAAAGCACTGTGCTAGTTTTAAAACCAGATGCATCGCCTCCCAATATGAATAAAACATACGCTTCACCATGTTGGGGTCAGAGTTTTTGAAAAATGTGCAGCTTTGAAAAACTTGCTAAGAGTATCACAGTGTACAGATTTGGAACAATGAACATATGAGTTACTGCGTGCATGCAACTGTTTGGGAATTAGATTGCCAATGGCACTATACAAATCAGGGGCACCACAGCAAATTGTGGCGAGCATGACAAAATAGCTACATGGATGAATAGTAGCTTAACCACCTACTAACCCACACTTCTATTGACCCAACATTGATCGCAATCATAAATCTGGACAAGGCACAACCTGAATGTTACACCACTTTCGCTTCTTTGGGTAGCGTAGGCCGACAGTAGGCTACACTCTTCAGAAGCGGTTGGTTGGTGTGGTAACTGTGCCCTACATGCAGAGCAATTCACAAGCACCAATGTCAAGGTCAGTGTAGCTCACAAGTGGTTTGATGTGTAAATCAGGTGCCAAAGCCCCTTCATTTCTGGTTGCTGGGGGGCCTCGTTAAGAGTCTCCAAGGGCAAGAACATTCCTTTTTCTGCACTTCCATACCCAGAAGGTTACCAGAGAGCACTTGCAGGGACTGCTTCTTCCGACAGGTTCCTGGTTACAGGAAGCAGGTAAGCCTTTGGTCCACATAGCAGCATCACAACAAATATGCCCCAGAGATGGTTGGGGACAAGAGCATGCAGGGATCAAGTCGAGGGTACACGTGGGTGGACAGAGTCCACCTACCTTTTTTAGAGGGTGGACTCAGTCCCCCCAGATAAAATGAGAAACTTTGTATGTCCTCTTTGGATTTATGAATTAAAGTCAACCTCTGGGTTTGAACCGCAGGCCGGATACTTAACCACTGCACTATATAACCTGATGAAAAATAACATACAACTAAATGTGAAATGTCCCATCTCGGACCTGCAAGTTCCAGGGAAAACTTTTGTGTTGGTTCTTTGAGTTTAAAACATGCATACCTTTTAATGTTTTCAAAAACACTGTTAGAAGAAAATATCCTCTTTTGGTTGTGTGTGTGTGTTGATTTTATGAAAGGCAAATACCATTCGCCCTGTGCAATGTGGGTGGTTATGCAAAGAAACTTTAATAAAATGTGCGTATTTCACCTTTCTATGCTAATTTCTAGGTCATAGACACAACAAGATGCAGTAACAGGTGGCGGATTCTTTAGTGACACAAATCAAACCACTTTTAGAAACAGAGCAATACTTTGATAAGACAACATTCAACCATTAATTTATTAAACGGGCCCCAAATAGATGTATAATCTTCCAAAGACTTAAGTTACTCTTTTTCTTGTTGATAAAAGGACCATCCCCTGAATCGAGTATCTGGGATTGTCACTGCTTTTTTACTTTCTTAAAAAAAATGTTTTCACAAGAATGAAATCTCTGTATATACACAATAGCTAACTCCATAAGGGAGTTGTTCATCAAGTGGAAAGAAACCCAGCAAACAAGGTGCTGGCGTGTGCAGCACCACACAATGTGTATTTAGTGAAATACACTGCAGGCTGTCTTCCCAATATTGTGTGTTTTTATTGCACTCCCAAAACATGTGTCTTCTTGCACGACTAACATGCATAATATGGTAATATGGTAGTCATTTACCATCTTTCATTCTCAAGGGTGTCCATTACGGGGGGAGGGATAAACGGGGCAAGCCCGGTTCCAGGAATATTTAGCTGGGTGGGCCAGGTTTGTGATCAGGGGGACCCAACTTGCTTTGTGTGTGGGTGTAGGAATACCCTAAAACGTGTTGCCATTAAGCCAAATTTCTCAGATCCTTCATCAAGCAAAAAATGTCTTCCTGGATCTGGAAAAATCCATTTGCACCCTTAAATGAGTTTAGTCTGTTAAACTGCTTTATAAGGTGCAGAAGCCTGGATTCAACCACAAGTCCAGGGTTGACACATTTACCTGCAGAACTACTTCAATGTCTGTTAAAGATGCTTGCTAGGATTGCACTCCGTGGCAGATTTAAGGCAAAGGGATTCTTGGGCAAGTCTGACAGATGGTCCCGGGTAGATGGGGCATGGGTGTGGAGTATATGGCAGGAGTATTTAATGGCTGTCACAAGTGCTGCAAATGTTACATGTTTTGTCTTTTTCTACTATTGGAGCTGTGTGTTTAGGGGTACGACTCTGGCTGGAAACAGCCTATTCACCTCACCAGGTTCTGCTGACAAAGTGATTGCCCAGGTTCACTCAATTTGTTTAAATGGGAAATCTGCACTTGCCTTCCACCTGTTCATCCCTTCCAAAAATCACATGCTCTCCAGTACCACTTCCAAAGTCTTCTGCTTTCTTCTTATATTTTCTCCTTTGTTTCTTTCCATAAGCTCCCTCACTACTCGGATCTTCCATTGGCTACACACTTCATCTTCCATACGCTTCCCCATCTCGATAAGGAAAACTAATGCCAAAGCATGAAAAATAAAAGCTGTATACGGCAGAACTCTTAACAAGAGTGAGAGATGAATCACAATCATGCTCTAATACAAATGGTGTGTACTTTTTGCCAAATAATTGCGCTAAAAAAAACAGTTCAGTCCTTTTCCCACATGGCCTCCCCTTTCTTTTCTATCCACTCCTCATTCACCTTGTGCCCGCCCATCACATGCCCCTGACAACCATTCCTATTTACAACCACTACCACCATCCTACCCCCATCAAGTCTTCTGGTCCTGGATGCAGAGAATCGAGGATGATGTCACCTCCTCCTCTGCAAGGGCTGAGCAACGAAGCCCCCAGTCTTCATTCCAACTAAGATGGTGTATGCTCAACAATACCTCCCTCAATACTATGGCTCCTCCCAGCAGGCCATAGAGGAGTTGCTTGTGGTGCAGCCATCTAAATATGGAAGTAATAGGACATTCTGTTTCTTACAAAATGAAATTCTGAACACATTTTATTTTTTGTTACAATTTTGCAGCACTTTTTAATTCAGTTGAGGGTGTGTGTGAGTGCTAGCATGCAGAGTGGATTAGGAGATAGACAGTGCGGGCTGAGTGGTTTACGGTCTCCTGGTATTACTCCTGGTGGGATCTGGAACGAGGAGGGTCCGGAGCTCCCCTGTCACCCCCTATACATCATTGGCTGGTACATACTGTTTATAATATCCAATTGTCCATAATGATTTCTTGTTTGACACGTTTACTTTGCATTGCTATTGAATGTCACATTTTTGTTCAATAAATGTGGTCTTATATTTTCCAAAGAAAGATGTGTGCATGTCTCCTTGGAAGACCCTGACCTCTGCACTGCCCATCTATTAAACCATAAGTGAGGCTTTTTTGGAATAGCTTTTACTGCAAACTGAACCACTTCTAGGGGCATCTAATTTTGGCAGGAAACACACAGTGAGATTAAATGATTCACCCAGGATTACACACTTTGGTTAAGCGGTAAAGTCAGAATTTGAGCCTATCCTGAAATGTAGGTACTTCACCACACAACTTCCCAGCTGAAGTTGGTATAAATATGTATTGAAGTATGGGTTTAAATCCCTAAAATAATACAATTCTGAGCCTTTACACACAAGCCACTTTTGTATAGAATTTTAAATGGTACTTATACCCCGCTGCTACTCTGTATATGAATGAAATTGGAAGTGATATGGATGATTTATAAGGAACTCAATGATATTCTTATGAATTGTACATTTGTATACCAATGATTGTAAGCCATGAAAATGAAATGTTGTTTATTACTGTAGTTTTCTGTATTTGGAGGTTTCTCTTGACTTTTCTTTCCTTTTCCATTTATTTTGATTCTTTTTCTTACTTCTTTTGTTAAGGTCTGTAACTAAAAAAAAGAATACCCAATTTTATACAAATTACTTTGAAAATGCCCAAGTCACACAGCCCACCAATGTGTACATCATTGTACAAACTGGTTTATGAAAAAGCGTATTGGGGCAATTTTGTTTTGAATCCTAAATTGCATGAAGGGGGGCACTCCTGTTTGCACAGGCAATTTTAATTGTGTCCACCAAGTGCTGGAAAAGTAGATAGCAAAACATGGAAAAGTGTAAATCTCTCCCACAATTAACAATTTAGAATCTGTTTGCCTTTACCAATAAAGCTAAAATCATAGGTGGTCATTTCTCCAAGTCCTGTGGAGTGGACAAAGTGGCATTAAAATTATTTGATTGCAGCTTTACTTTCCCCATCCTGAATGGAAGCCCACAAGCTCCAGAATGCAAATTAATGAGAATTTACAAAAAATATCATAGTCAGACACAAAGTGAAATTAAATACATTACAAAGTCATTGTTTCACACAGCTTGGTCTGTACCCCATAATTTGTAAAATATTAAAAGCTTATATAATTTGAAGAAAAAAATGTGACTTACATTTTCCCATCACTAATCACTTCCCGTTTTAAATAATCTACTGCCGAGACAAGGCCTGAGGAGACCACCAGGGGGCGCGGAATAACATGGCGGCCTGATTATCAGCTCCCAACTCAGCCATCAATAAGGAGATGACTCTGAGCACAACCAACCCAGCCCACCAACTGAATTAAGCCCAAAAAGGTGGTGGACACAGCTGGGCCACCCAAGTCGAGATCTGGGAGCGAAGAGTGACGCAGAAATCAGCCGGCGAACACAGCGTGTGGAAGACCCCGCCAAACCAGGCACGTATTGGGCTGGACTGCCGGAGGGCGACCAAGGGACTATTGACTGTGAGGAGAGCAGGGGGTGACTGTATCCCCAGACGCTAGGAGAATCCCTGCAGAAGCCCGACGGAGAAAATCCACAACGCCATAGGGCAAAGCAAAGCGCTGCAGCCCAGCAGGAGCAGTGACTCAAGGGCCCGGGCTGATAGGCGAAATCCAGGGCTGTGACAAAGGTCTCACTGGAGCGAAGCGTAAGAGGAGCCATGTACGCAAGCAGATCCCAGTAGAGGCTTTCCTGCAAGACCTGGGATCGGTGAGTGAGACCCCACAGGGAGACAGGGTTCCTGGAAGCAGAGAAGGGGGGCAGCCACGCGCTCTATTGCCCCCAGTCTGTATAGGTTGCCCCCATCCGTCTAGCAGCAAGGCCTGAAACAGGCTGCTTGGGCTCGCGAGGTAGTAGTGGAGGGACCTTCACTGGGAAAAGCTGCATCACTGAACAAAGCAAAGCAGCGATCAGTTTTTGATATGAGATTGGCCTGCGGCTGTGAACACTACCATAAGAGGTGCTGTTAAGGATTCCAATCGGGCATCACACACTGGACCAGGACACTTGGTCTTACCCTGGGATGTGGTACTCAATAGGAATGCTTTTTCTTTAATCTCAATTAATTCAAATTGAGCCGGTACCTGACCGGTCTCACACACCATTTTACCAATACCCCGGGTCACAATGGACCTTGAACCAGACCGGTTCGTGAAAATGCAATATTATTTATTTTTAGAATTCACAAACATCACACACATTTTAATATTGGGCAGCAATCACCAATGGGGTGATAATGACAATGGAAATGGAAGCAATGCACTTAGTTAACATTCTAGTATAACATATCCAAAGCACAAATGAATAGGAATGCTTTTTGAATTAGGATCGATAGCACCCAAGTTAAGGTTTCCCCTGCAATGTTCCCTCAACCCACAAATAATCGAATTCTGAGTGGATAGAAACAAGCACAAAATAAGAGGCAAAAAGCCTAAAATGATACTCGGAATAGAAAAATAATTAATTATATGTGGGTTAAATAATGATATACATATGTTTTATCACAGTATTAGGGATGTTATCTCACTATCAACCATCAGGCAAGGTATCACAAAAAAGCATACAGTTCACAAAACAGATTGAAATTGAAAACCCAGTGCAGCCGAATTCACACATGGAAAAGTACATTTTTTTTCTGGTTTGCAGTTTTAATTGAAAAAACGTTTTTTTCAAAAAACGGGTGAAAAACACTGAATCGGAATGCGGTTTCTGGGCAGGGGGATAGATGCACAGCACAGGGACAATATAGAAGTGAAAGGGGGGCAATCACTGGAGAATTGAGAGGGATTTGGAAGGTAGAATAAGGTTCGTCTCTAGGAAAATAGAGCAGTGAAAGAGAGAAAATTGGTAAAAAAATTCAAAGGCAAATGTTACTTAAAAAAATATTATTTAGACTATATTGTTAAAGAAAGCCATGGTACGTTCAAAGATGATTTGCGACATCATCCTTTTCCCGACATGTTCTATCTATGTGGGAATTCATTTAAATTACTCCAAATATCACTAATGAGTTACAAGGTGAGGTGAATAAAAGAGTTGCGTTAACACTAGGAAACAAGAACAGGGTGCACAGAAAATTGGAACAGTCTATACAAGTTATCAGGATGGGGAAGACTATGTGTTATGGGATGGGGGATACTCACAGTCTGCTCTTAAATTTGGGATTAGGCACAGTCAACCGGGTTCTGGACTCCTGGGCTCGGGACACCAGGTAGCGGCAGAACAGCAGCTGGGCCTGTCTGGTCACCGTATAATCAGGACAGCTGGATGGCAGGGTTGCAGCGGGCATGCAGTTAGTGGGCAAAAAGCCAGTCTGGTGTCAGGATGCTTCCCAAAAGAACACCACAGCTTTTCCCTTTGGTTATTGGGATTCTTTTAGTGGGATCTCTGGATTGAGGCCTTGCTGGGATGGTCAGCAATGCTTTGGCCTTGCAGTGGAGTCTGGAATCAGCTATGCTTTGGCTTCGCAGCAGGATCTGGAATCAGCTATGCTTATGTTTTGCAGTGGGATCTGGAATTTGGCAAGATGAATGTAGAAGATCAAGAACGCAGGCGCAGAAATTCAGGAAAGTCTCTCTCTAGAGTTTTGTCAGTCACCCTTTTAATAGAGCGTGGTGACATCATAGAATTATACGGCAGGGCAGGCCTAGCTAAGCACGCCTCTAAACAACTGGATTGGTAAACGTAGATAGTTACCGCCTTCCTCTTAGCTGGTTGGGTTTCAAGGGCATGATGTCAGATTTATTATATGAGTTTTACAATGTCCAGAACCTCCCACAGTTAATTTAGCTACAATTTAGTTTTGCCATAAATGGCACATTTGTACAGTTGGGGCATCTTAACAAATTACATAAATAGGTTACATATTTTCTGCAGAGCATGCCAGTCCAACTATACAGTTTGTAAGACATTGTTTTGCTCTTCTAATAATTGTTAGTCATTTCTAGTGTGAAATATTCAGCCTAAAATTCTATGACTTAACACGTGATTATGGATCATCATTAGGCATGTCAGTGTTGAATTTTACATTGGCATCATATACACTTTCCGTAGAATACCCAATTCTCTGGCATTTCTGTTCCCAAGGTGGCAGTAAAGGCCTTTAAATTAAAACCCACAAAATTACATAAAAACAACTTTTTACATTCCTGCAAATTTCTGTTGCAAAAAATAACCGTCAAAGTTTCTTAATAAAATCGTCTTTTGAAACAAATGGGCATCCTTTGTCCTTCACTGGGACCATTTTTTTCTCTTCAGCTACCTCCAACGGTCACTTCAGCCCACTGTGGTGAGGGGTTTTCTCAGTTTGATTGAAGGTTTATGGCCGCTTACACTTCACAGGTTGTTGTCCCGGAACTTCCATTGTAAAGCCTGTTGAATAAGCTCTCCCATATATGTTTCACAGCACAAAACCCCTTCACATTGTCACATTGGCCTAAACTCAAGGACAGCAAACTCCTGTGTAGGCAGATGGAAAGAAAGTGGCGCCGCAGCTACTCTCCCAATTCCAAAATCCTGTACAGGAATACATTAGCTGCCTACCATGGTGAAGTGGTAAATGCCAAAAAAAGCATAAAAAGCCTACTTTGCTAAAACTGTAGAGGAGGCTATCAACAAGCCTAAGGCCCTATTTCTCTCTCCACGCCAGAATTAGCACAAGATGCAGTCCCCCCTTCCCAAGAGCTCTGCAACTCTATCTCCACTTTCTTTCTCTCTAAAATAACCACCATTCGAGATAACATCATGGTGGAGGCTGCAGCTATTGCTGACGCCCCAGTCTTCCTGCTACCCCCTTTGACGGGAGGATGTTGGTCATCCTTCCCCCTCTTTTCTAACACTGGGGTTCTCTCCACTATTCAAAAACTCAAATCTGCATCCCCTACTGACGCTATACCACTCGCCCTTTTGCAGGAGACGTCTGTGGACCTAATTAATTTTATCACGTCAGCAGTTAACAACTCTTTCACTACTGGAGTGATCCCGGATTCACTTAAACATGCTTTAGTGATCCCCTTGCTTAAAAAGCCTTCTCTCGACCCTGAAATAATGGGCAATTATCGTCCCATTTCACTCCTGCCTTTCCTGATGAAGGTCACGGAAGCACTTGTATCACCACTACTATCCACATTTTTGGAATCCACACAGTTTCTTGACTCCTTTCAATCTGGCTTTCGACCTGGCAGAGGTACTGAGTCTGTTCTCAGCTCGGTGATGGATGACCTTATGCGTCTTGTTGATCATGGAGGTGTTGGAGCAGTCCTGCTCTTACATCTGTCGGCTGCGTTCGACACCGTCGATCACTCTCTTCTAATCTCACGGCTCTCTGAGGCCGGAAATTTCTGGTCAAGTCCTCAAAAGGTTCATAGCCTTTCTTACTAATCGCTCTCAGTCAGTATTGCTTCCCCCTTTCTGCTCTGCTCCTGTTTCCCTCTCTTGTGGTCTCCCTCAGGGCACGGCGCTTTCCCCTATTCTGTTCAACATCTATATAAGATATATGCTGTTCCTCATTGAGTCTCATGGGTTCCGCTTCTATTCATATGCGGATGATACCCAGCTACTGGTCCGTCTTGACCTAACTAAACCTGAAACAGCTCACCGACTAAAAAAGTGTCTGGAGGTACTTGGTCTATGGATGACGCTGAATTGGCTCAAGCTAAATGGCACAAAAACTGAAGTCCTGGTTGTGGGTACTTCTACTCCTCAGGTGTTCTGGATGGCTGACTTTTGGCCCCCATCATTGGGCCCTCTTCCTATACCCGTCCCATCAGTTAGGAACTTGGGGGTTCGCTTCTCGGCTACCCTGACCATGGACGAGCAGGTCGGAGCAGTTTGCAAATCAGGTCATTTTAAACGTAGGGTTCTTCGAAAAGTCCTTCCCCTCATTCCCTCTGCCAGTCTGACTCTGGTTGTGGCAGCCCTGGTCCTTAGCGTCCTGGACTACTGCAACTCATTTTTTCTGGCGCAACCTGCCTACCTGATTGGTTGGCTGCAGCTGCTTCAAAATGCTGCAGTCCGTTCCATCATCCGCCCTCCTTTTGGAGCCCATATGGCCCCATTACTGCGACAACTTCACTGGCTCCCTGTTGCTCAGCGCATTCTGTTCAAGTCTATATGCATAGTACGCCGGGCGTTTTATGGATCTGGAGCAGAATATCTGCAAACTAAATTTGCTCCTCATCAGACTTCACACACCCTTCGTTCTCTTACCACCCGGTGGGTGGTTGTACCTTGTTTCAAGCTGGCCCGTAAGGGTGGCCGTGCTTTCTCTGTCGCTGCTGCAAGAACGTGGAATGACCTTCCCCTTCCGTTATGCGACATCTCTAATCATCTTGCTTTTCGTCGAGGATTAAAAACCTTGCTTTTCTAGCTGTGCTCCTTTTTGCCCGCCTCCTCAGCGCCAAGATGCCTCCGGGTGTACGTGCGCTTTGGAAGTTTCGATAACATAACATAGATAAGGTGTGGCGACTGCTGACATTTTTCTTGCAAATTTGTTTTTTCTCTTCCCTCTGAATTCCCACATTGTTTTGTAGCCAGAGTAGTTAGCTTCTTCTATGCAGCAATGGGTTAAAACACAGATGCACTGAAATTGGCATAGGCCCAGAGAGCCAGGGCCTTTTTGACATTTTGTAGCCAAAAAGTAAAGCATTTCCCTGAGTAGCTGAAGTAAAGCTTCTTTTGATTTCTTCAGATCCGAACAACAGCCTGTCATTCAGGAATACTGCTCTTGCCTGCTCGAGCACAATGTGAAGGTGGATAAGCATGGTAAGGTCTCATTAATAAAATTATTGTGATGAGGAACAGGAAAAAGAGCATCAAAGCGGCATCATTTTTAAATGTAAATATTTCCCTTTTTCAATGGGAACTTTGGCCTTTCATCAAAGCAGTATGGCTTTTTCACTCCCCTTCTTTTGTACATGTAAGAACACACTGGCAGGCTTTCTCAGTGTGCCCCCTTGTTCCATCTGCCCAATATGTGCTTGGCAAGATGGTGCAGCCATCTTTTTGTAGCTGAAAAACGCAGTTTTGGTGTGAGGCAATGGTGCTCACCGGAGCCAGCGCGGCCATTTTGCTGCTTCTGCAGTAGTGTAGCTTGGTTATGGGAGGAAATAGAGCTGAGTGGGTAAATATATCCCACAGTGCACAAACCCCACCCCAGAGGATGGAAAGCAAGCCCGCTGAGTCTGGGCACAGTGGAAGGGCTGTGCTAAACCCACAGCAAATAAGATACGAACAGGCAGACAGGCAAATAGAAATGCCGGGAAGCACACCGAAATGGGACCAGAGGGCAGGATGCTCACGGAGGTAGACATGTTCCAATTTTCAACCATGGACGACTCTGGGCATATCCTGGCTGAGATCAAGGTGCTCAGAGGTGACATACAAGCCTCCCTGGCAGAACTCACGGGTAAGGTGTGCACCAGTGAAAGCAAGATGGAGGGCCTAGAGAACAACCAGCTCAATGCAGATTTGGTAGAAATGCGATTAGATGCCAGGATGACAGACATGGAGCTGCGGGAAGAAGTCATCACGCTGAAAATAGAGGACCTAGAAAATAGGGAGAGGAGGAACAATGTCCAGATACTGGGCCTAAAGTAAATGACTGGGGAAACCCTGAGACAAGTTGCGGAGAAGGTACAAGCCATCATCAACCTTCACTTTGAGGTGGAGGGTGGTAGAGCGGCAGAGTTAGAGAGGGTGCACATGGGAGTAAGGCCATGTGGGGAAGGCCCGTGCTCCATAGTGGCTAAGTTTCTGCGACATAAGGAGAAGGCGGAAGTGCTGGCCCAAGCACGAGAGCGACGGGAACTGGACAAGATTGTGATAGTCTCGGGAGGATAGTTTAGGGCCAATGTGCTCGCCTTGGAAGCAAGACAACACAGTACAACACAGGTTTGAACCCCGGGTCTGCACTTAGAAACCTTTTGGTATTAAGCACGTTATAAATAACATATCAGATCATAATATACCAGGCCCTTTCCATCCTGACACTTTCAAGGAGAAGAGGCTGCAGGCCCCTTATAAAATGGCTAACAGAGAAGGTGATAAGATACAGGTGGCGCTACACATTCTCATTGCACGATGGACTACCGCATTTACTCGGCAGGAGAAGTGGAACAAGCACTCATTCACTTAACATTGGATGCAGAGGCAGTCCTAAACCCAGAGGACAGACAAGTTATGGACAGAGATCAGCAGTCACGGGCCCTGGGCCCACAGAGAAGGAAGGGCAAGCAGGGCAGAAATACATGCACTTGGATGGTCCATCCCAGCGCAAAACAAAGCCCCAAATGGTTAGGGCTGATGGTGCCTGCTGATGCTGAATTGGAAGGTCAACAAGATACTGCGTGGGATGCTGATGGTGGGGGGCAAACACCCTTCTCCTGTTGACCCTCGGCAAAATGTAGGGTGTCTCATTAACCTTCACAGCTAACTGTGGATTTTTGTTCACGTTAATGTTATTAATTTTGTTCAGGGAGCAGATTTAAAAGGTAGCATGGGATTGTCCTGGATGTGTCACACTCCACGATTGGTGTGACAAGAAGCAGTGGGATACGGATGGAAAGGTAGGAGGGGAAAGGGAAGCAGAATGGATGGAGGGAAATAAGCCAAATGAGGGGAGCAGGAGCCTGGTCGTGGGCGCCTTAAATGTGAAAGGACTAAATTCACCCACGAAAAGGTCCCTTGTTGGGGGGGGGGGGACTTTCTGGGACACTGCCCTAGATGAGATGTTCTGCAGGAAATACGGCAGGTGATGGAAGAGGAGCAGAAACTGAGGGGTGCGGGCACAGGACAGGTCTATTGGGCCTCTGGGGCAGTGAAGAAGCGTGGGGTGGGGATTACTGTGCACAAATAGGAAGGCTGCTCATGGTACAAGATACCCTGGAGGGGGCACGGAGAGAGTTGGCAGCCCTGTACGCCCCCAACCAGGGCCAGGTGGGGTTCATAGAAAGTGCATTGGATCATATACAGGCTCTACCTGCGGAAGTGTGCATCATAGGGGGAGATTTCAAAACCTGGGCAGACGAGGTGCTGGGCACAAAAATCAATGAAAGATGGGGATGACCCGGGAGAGGAAGGGAGATGGGGACACCTGGGACGTGCAATTGAAGCAAGGGGCTTGGTGGATGTCTGGAGAAACAGGCACCCAGGTGAAAAGGGTTACACCACTTTCTCTCCGCCCTGCACTTAACTTACACCAGAATAGATACCTGCTATTAAACGGGGACCAGGGGAGGAGGGGGGAGAGTTTTGGACTGTGATATAAGACCGGCAGGGTGTACAGATCACAACATGGTATGACTGACTATACAGGGCAGGGCAGACAGCAGTTGGAGGTGCAATGAACTCCTTTGGAAGGACCAGAAATTCGCTGATCAGTTGACAGGGGACATAGCTAAATATTTTGAAATAAACGACACAGGTGAAATGGATAAAAACATAGTCTGGGAAGCAGTAAAGGCCACATGGTGAGGCCTCTTAATCAGGGAAGGTGTGCGGAAAAAGAGGGAGAGGAATCTCCAAGAAGATTATCTTTGACGCAAAATATCAGAGGGGGAGGCGAGGATGGATGTGGAGGGTGGAGATGGAGGTGTGAACCTGGAAAGCCTACAGGAAAAAAAGGCGCAGAACTAAAAGGAGCTTAAACTGGGCGAAACCCTGTGTAAACTCAAATATCCCAAACAGAAGTATTACGAGAAAGGGGATAAGGCGGGTGCACTCCTTGCCGCGAGGCTCCGGGCACAGAGGGCAGAGAGATAGGTAACAACTCTGGAAGAGACAGGGGGACTCCTAGGACCACGCTGGTGGATATAGCAGAAGGCTTTGCAAATTATTATGAGGGTTTATACAAGACGGAATCCCCTGAAGTGGCTGGAGGGACAGAGGAGTACCTTAGTGGGATGGACATGGTGCAACTCACAGAAACCGACATAGAACATCTGGAGAGCCCAATAACTATGGAGGAGGTCTTGAATGCAATCTCCAGCCTTCCAAACGGCAGAGCCCCAGGTGAAGATAGCTATACCACAGGGTTCTACAAGAGGTTCTCAGGCGCTCTCCTTGGCCACGTGGTGAAGGTATATAAAAATAGACTGGAGACAGGTACGGCCCCCGCATCCTTCAGCACTTATAACTGTAATACCCAAGGAAGGGACGAACCCAGCACACTGTCCTATGTATCGCCCCATTTCCCTGCTAAACGTAGACGAAAAGATCTTTACACATGTCTTTGCCACTCGCCTAGAAGAGAAAACGCTGCGCCTGGTGCACCCAGACCAGGTCAGGTTTATAGCTGGTAGACGGGATACTGATGCGGTACAAAAGACCCTCACCCTCATGGAACATGTCGCCGGGGACCCAAGGGACTATGCGCTCCTGACCCTTGATGCCGAAAAGGTGTTTGATCCAGTTGAATGGGGATTCCTGACTGCGGTATTCAAAAAGGTGGGGATTGGGGAGAGGATGCAGTGGGATATAAGGGCTGTATATGCAGAGTCCACAGCGCAAGTGGTGGTAAATGGGAAATAATCCAGTGTCATTAGACTTGAAAGGGACACTAAACAGGGCTGCCCGCTATCCCCCTTGCTATTTGCATTAACGATGGAACCACTGAGCATTAAAATAAGACAGGACAAGCGGATAACAGGTATAAGGGTGGAGGAAGTAGAGCACAAGCTCAGCATGTATGCAGACAACGTCCTGCTTCATATCTCAAATATGGCTGTCGCGGCTCGGAATGCACTCCCGACCGCAGAGGAATACGGGCGGGTGTCTGGGTTCAAGGTTAATATGGGCAAGTCGGTCCAGTTTCCCATAGGTAGATATGTGCAGGGGCGTAAAGATGAGTGGCGTGTCCTCAGGATCCCGGTAGAGGAGGGAAATATCAAATACTTGGGGGTACGGATACCCAGAGACTTAGGTAAACTATACAAGGTCAACTTCCCCTCGGGGTCTGGAGGAATGGTCAAGACTTACCCTATTGTGGTTGGGAAGATTAAATGTGGTTAAAATGCTCCCCCGAGTGCTGTACCTATATCAAGCACTGCCCATTGAAATGCCCGACACCCAATTAACTGAGCTGAAACAGGGGATAAACAGATTTATATGGCAAGGACAGAAGTGAAGGGTCTCATATATGGTGCTGATTCAGCCAAAGGAGCGGGGAGGGGTGGGATTGCCGGATATGCAAATTTATCTTACTACAGCGCAGCACAATTTAGACCACTGATCCCCACCTCAGCCCGGACTGACAGAAGCAATGGGTCCAGATTGGTCTCTCTGTGGAGACCAGTTACTTTGAGGGAATGGCTCTGGGCTCCGTTGAACACTGTCCTCAGAAAGTGAAAACACATTGTATAATGGGGCCGTTGTTGACCCTGTTGAGGGTGAAAAGAGAGATGGCCGGAGTCACGACTTGGCTGTCTCAGTGGAGTCATATATGGGCCCCCCCGCAATACGGGACTATATCCCGGAGCATGCCAGATTTCAAGATTGGTTTGACGTGGGTTTGGAGAGAGTGGGCCAACTGGTAAAGGGGGAAGGAATTTATGGACATAAGGGAACTGGAAGGATGCCTGGGAATGGACCAAATTCAGTATTCAAGTACCTGCAGCTCAAGGGGGCATTATTGTCTGGGAGACTGAAGGGGGCCCTGCAGCTAGATCTGAAAGACACAGAGAAGGTGTTTAGCGACGTGGTGGCAACAAGGGGGTTAATTTAAAAATTGTAGCAGGCACTGCTAGCAGCACAGGCAGGGGTGGTTGACATATATAAGAAACGGTGGAAGAGAGATATGGGTGTGGACTTGGACTACGATCAATGGAATAGGATGTGTGCAAATGCCCATAGGACACCAACAGCATGCCAGTACAAGCTCCACGGCATTAAACTATTGTATAGGGGGCAGTGGGACCCGGCCAGATTGTCTAAAATGTTTGCAGGAATACACCCCAGATGCTGGAGAGGTTGTGGCCAGAGGGCTGATTGTGCACATGTGGTGGGGGTGCGGTGAGGTGCAGAGATTCTGGAAAGAGGTCCTGGGATGGATAAAGACCCTAGATGGATTGGAAAAAAGTCTCAAACCTACGCTGATATTGTTTGGGATGGAAGTCAAAGGGGGAATGGAGGAGGCTGCCCCACAATGCACACTTTCTGCTACTGTTACTGGCTGCAAGGGCTTGCGTGGCAGGTGGATGGAAAAGAGAGGCCCTCCCAAGTGAGAGATAATGGGCCTTAAAGGCACGAGAGATATACGTGATGGAACAGTTGACAGGGCAGCTTCACGACCGCACCCAGTCTAGGGAGTTAGAATGGTCAGCATTCCTAGACAAATATAGTCCGCGAAAGGCACTGTCAGTGGAATAAGAGAAGTCCAAGGGATGTGAAAAAGGGGAAAAGGCCCCAATGGGTGGAGAATGAAGGCACGAAAGGTGCTTTCGCCTATCGAATAAGCAGTGATGCCCAACCTCAGGGACAACAGGATGGTGGGAGAGGGACATGTTGGTTCCCAGATCAGTGTCTAGAGAGTCTACTACCACTGCAGAGAGGTGATAATCGACACCAGAGCAGGTCACACCGCACTCGTGAGACACATTGGTTAGCTACCTCGGGGAAAAGGGGGGGGCTTTATGTTGGTTGGGGGGGAACTATTTAAAACTAAATGGTTGCAGTGTTTTATTGTGATTTCCTTTTTGATATGGTAATGCTACAACTGTCAATAAAACTGAATTAAAAAAAATATAAAAAGATTGGCTCACTGGGAGGGCCTGTGCAGCCCTGGCTCACTTTGAGAGGAAGAAGGCTGAGCAAGGGTGCCCCTTCAGCATTTGTCCCTTGACCGACTATTAAATAAACGTCTCATTGCACTCTACAAGAAATATTTCAATACACTTTTTAGGCTTATCAGACGTGCACTGTTTATACTTTGCCAGCAACATAATAGAAAATGCTTGTTTCTGGTGTTATTTTCAAGGTTTCATGATCAATCTTCTGAGAGGCAAATGTTTATTTGGGGGGTGGGAACAATCCTCCAGTCCTGCTCCCACCCCCATGCCCCCCATCTGCCACTGATGGGATCCCACAGTAAATAACTTCAATTTCTGGCAAGACCCAAAACACACATGATGTATTCTGTTTGCATACAAACATTGTTAATTGTTAATCCAACAGCATGATGTTATCAAGCCAGTACTCATCTGTACATTTAATGAAAGGTTCTGGCCGGGCAGGCTAGGCTTCCGCATAGACAAAGATACATACTATGTAGGTCGGATCTCTACTGGCAAATATGAATGAGAAGATCTGAACCAGATCCATACTTGCCATCCTAGCCATATGCTCAGGTAGGTTTTTGTTATACCAACTCAGTGAGGTGCTGTTTGATTCCCTAGGTGTAGTAAACAAGGCACCCACAGTTTGGGCTTTTGAGTACACATAGGATAGGCATTTGCCAGGCACTGCTACAAGTGTACCACCTGGCAATAAATTGTGAATATCTGGATAATGGCGCGACTACCTAGGCATATGATGTAAATGTCTGGCAAATGCCTTAATATCTTTGCCCAAATCAAAACGGTTGGTTTTGCGATTGCTAGTCTTAGGATTCCAGTGAAGGAACAGATGCGAGGACACCCATGTTACTTCTAAATCTACTGGCTGAAAACTCACATTGCTGAGAGATTTTGTATTACAACAGGAGTTCATTTACAGAGGTAATTAAGTCATTAAACACTCATAAGAATGCTTAGATAAAACATAAACAGCCCCAATACAGCACAAAGTTTGATGTTACTTTGTGACAGAGCTAGCTCAAACAGTATACAAGAGGGTATGTTTCAGCAGGCAGGTAGTTGGTGGGAATACAATAGGGATTAACATGGCAATGGATGCGCAAAAGACCAAACATGTCCATAGAATGTGTGTCCCTTCTGTAAGGAAGGCATAGTATCAAACAGTAAGACAGACACAAGTGAGCACAGTTCAAGGGTGTTTATTTAACTTTTTGGGTTTGAAAAATGCCCATCTGATCCTAGATCTAAAGTTGGGAGCAAGCTACGATCATCAAATAATACTAACAGTCCTAGTAGAATATGTCAAAATAAAAGGGCCGATACTAATAAACCTATTGCCAATCCTTACTTCTAAATACAAATTGTGTGCCAAACAATGTTATGCAAAAGAAAAGTGTTCAAGAAATGATATGTCAGGATATTCAAGCCATTGGCTTCCCTTCCCCACGTGTTCAGCACAGGTAAAGGTGGCACACTCGACCTTAGTACACACTCAGGCTTCTATAGCAAGAGGATGCAGTTCAAAACCTAAACATCACGGCCTTCTGTGGCAAAGTCTCTTGGCCATTCAAAGTCATTTCAGAGGGCCAGATGCAACAAGATAAACATTAAAGTTCCTTAATTCTTAGGATTTCACATATACAACTTTTCAGGTGATTTTCTGTTCACCCTGGGTCCCCCTCCGCCGGGCTCAGACCCACTTTAACACAAAACCTTCAATTGGTCTCCCTCCACCGGGCTTGGACCAAGTCTATCTACTTTTCCAAACTTTCTTTAATTCATCAAAATCGAAGTCTTTCAACTGTGCGCAGGATTTTGCCCGACCCGTCGCAGGACCGCTTTGATTCACAATTACTTGTTCTCTTCTTGATATAACCTTTTTCTTACTTTCACTTTTGCCACTTCTCAGCTGCATACTTTATAGACACTTTCAATTGAGCACCCACACGGTGCCTGACCACTCTGTCAAATTATTGTATCTTGCTGTTAAAGTTCAATCACTCATCAAGAGTTCAACTTTACTTGCATCTCTTATCACATGCGTTTTAACAATGTTCATTCCAGTGCTCGCCATAAAATGTTGCTGCTTGCAGCTTTGGCTTCAACACAGACCAGTCTTGTATCTGTCTCCCCAACTCACCGGCTGTGTTGATTTGATTGACGCTGCTTTGATCTTGGAGCCAAGGACGGTATCAGAATGGCTGCTGCTTCTACCCACCTTGATTAACGCGGGAGGGCCCCGCGTATCTACGAAACACAATGTACGATTCTTCAGCCTGGCTTCCTGGTCTTACGATTTCTATTTTTGAGGTTTCTGGAAAGTAACGGTTCCTTGTTGAAAAGGTCAACGGAATTTCCCTCCTTGTGATCCCCTTCGGTTTTGCCGGCTTTCTTCTCTCACTCAGCTGCCGTCTCGAAACTGCTATTTACACGCACGCTTTGCCTCGCTCAGAGTGTGCTCTCATGCTCCGCCTTTTAACTGCATGGGGAAGCTTAATGGAAGTCAGGTGTGTGTGATGGCCAGTAATTGCCGGACCTCACCTGACCATTGTATTAGGACACGTCAGTATACTGCTTGAGTGTTAGTCTGTTTTCTTTCATAGCAGACTGTCCGTGTGAAGGTGTTCGTGTTGTAAAAGGGTGAGGGGTTAGAATGCCCATATATCCTACCTGGTAGGATGGGGTAAAGGTGTTATAGGGAAGGGGATACTGTGTCTCACCATCTGGTGTCCCACTCCCACTCCCCAGGTGATCATCTCGCACTGGTCCACCCCCTGAAACTGGATCCAAAAAAGCGATGGCCGTGTCCTGGCCACCTGGATGACAGTTCCTACGAGGACTAGTGGGTGAGACATCTTATTTGTCACACTTCTAACATCCTTTAACCATCCTATCTGTGGCCCAATGCAATCTGTTTTTCACCTAATAGCCTAATTCAAAGCCTTGCATAAAATCACTTTTTTTATTTTACTACATTCTCCCTTCCATAACTTTATTATTCTTACTACCAACCTTATTGTTTATCTTATACTCAAGTAGTTCATGCATCAGAATATATATTTTGAAGCTAATTTGTAAGGGCCCTCAGTCTGATGGATGCAAGTCTCTGAATCAATCATAACCACTGGCATTGCTTTGGTCAGGCTTCCATACCATTATCTACAAATCAGTCATGGCATCCCTGCCACTAATGTGAGCAGCCCTGCCCAAACTGCTGGACCACAAGGCCTGAAAATGCTTGCGATGGCTTGTGTTCCAGTGAATGTAATTTGCCGGGGTCCTTAGCCGTTTATGCATCTGTTGCAGAAATCTGTGTCCAAGCATCATCACCTGCCATTGATTGTTTGCTACAGTTAACCATCTTATTACGCATGATGGGAACAACAGTTAAATTCCCACACAAAAAAGCCTTTAAATTACAGAAATCAACTTGATAGTTTTTTCAAAAAGATAGCTACCTTGTAAATGAGAGGGTTGAAATGTAAGATGCAAAAGATGTTAAAGAAAGCAGCACAGAATCTTGCTAGATAGTTGTAGGTTGCCTGCTTGAGCAAGTGTGCTACATTACTTAGAGGTGTGAATGACACTGCATCTTCCTGGTCATTTCTGCCTTCATGGCTGTGGGGCATAAATAATTGTCCAAGTCATGCAAACAAATCATGGCTGGGCCTCTTGCAGGGCAACTCCTCAGAATGCTAATTGCTAAATCCCCCTTGCCTGGAACCCCTCTAGTTCTTCTCCACCGGGTCCGGTGGCAGTTAACACCACTGACAAAGCCTCCTTTCTAGGGGGGGTTCAGGGAGTGGCCTTGGGGAGCCAGACAGGTGGCATATTTTGCTGCCGAGTGCATTGTAGGTCAAGGTCTGATTTCACGTCCACTATATTTCTGCATATTCTGACCAGTTTTGGTTATTTAGGACTATAACAAAATCACAACCACATTTTATCTGGTCAGCTCCTGGAGTTTGAACCAAAGGACATCAATCAATACATGCTAATGCTGAGATACACATCCAAATCCTCGGTCCCTGACCGTGCGTGCAACTATTGACATTGGTATTGGGGTGTCTTGTTCTGACCACACACAAAGTCATTAAATGTTCTTTTGTATTTCCTTCAGTAGTTTGTTGGGGCAAGGCAGTGGGAGCATACTAAACAAGTATAGTAGTTTGGGTAGGAAAGTCATCTTGTTCATACCAATTGTGCCCCATAAATTGAGATAGAATTTCAACCATGATGCAGTCTGAAGCGATCTCTCAGAGTCCGTTTATCACTTTGTTTTCCATTAAGTGAGCAATGTCCCTTGTGATATAAACACCAACATATGTAAAGCCATCGCTGGCCCAATGAAGCTGCCTACCAAGGAACAGGCCTCCGGAGAAAACACTTCTAATTGGAATTATCTCAGTCTTTGCACTGTTGACTTTACAGATTTGCTGTATGACTTTCTTGTGTAGAAGAGGCTCTGCTCTGCTTTCTCTGTGAACCAGTAGTTTCTTTCTGGCTTGCAGCATTATGCTTTTCTTAACATTTGAAGGACACCAGTCATTGTCCCATTCTGGATCCCTTATCCTCTGTTCTAACTTTTCTTCCTCTGCCCTCCATGGCTTTTTCTTGTCTTCTGCTGTGGTGAAGAAGCCTATAATTTTGTTTCTAATTGCAGTTTTAAGTGTATCGCAGAAAACAAAGACATCCTTTACTGAACCCTGGTAACATTTACATAGCTTATTTCATCCTTAATATATAGTTTAAAGGCAACATCCAGACGAAGGGGTGTATTTAGCCACCGTTTTTACTCTTTAGGTGAACCCTCTCCTGAATAATTCAACACCAGGCCAACATTAGCAGGTATCAAACACAACTATCTCCCCAACGTCTACCAACATCCCACTGACAAACTGTGGTTTTGAAATCAAATAATAATCAATGCGGGATGATGTACCATGTAAAGCAGAACACAAATAATGTTGCCTAGCTGTTGGAATTGGATCTCCAGGGACCCACTAGATCCCGTTTCATTAGGGATAATACATCTTGCTTAACTCTGGCCTCTGTTTGACTAAAGTCTGCCAGGGGACCTATCCATTTTCCTGTCAAGGACGATGTCAAAATCACCTCCCAAGAATATTTCATCCCCCTGCAGGGATTCAAATATTCCATCCAGCCTTTCAAAGAACCCCTTTTGGTTAACATTTGGTGCATAAACTTTCATGAGGATAAACTACTTACTGTCAAATACGCCTTCCATCGCTATACATCAGGCCTTAATATCAAGAACATTTCTACTAATTGCAATGCGCAGTGCTTAGTATGGTGATCGCCCGTGATTCTTTTCTAAAACTACTTGATACCTTACTATCATAGGTTCTGTTCAGGATATACTCCTGGTTCTTTCCGAAAGATGCATCTCTTATAAAAATAGTTGCATGAATGTGACCCTCCAGTCATGCCGCTGTAAGGGCCCAAAGGGAAACCCGATTGAGTGTGGGGTTTGTGGGAAGGCTTGGTTTCTGGTGCTGGTCCCAGGACAAGAATGAGCCTGGCTCCTCCCCACTTTGTGGGAGTAGGGGCTGTTTTGAGATCTATAGGCCAAAGTTCCATTCCTCGTGTACTCTGTTGTCTTGGAATGTGAATGGTTTGGCTAGTAAACACATTGATCCCGATTGGCTTGCCCTAATAGAAAAGTCTAAAATAGTGTGGAAACATGGCTTGTGGCCACCACATGTAAGCTAAACTATTGTTCCTTTTAAAAGCCAGCAGTTCTATCTAAAGAGGGCCGTCCTAAGGGTGGCCTCCTAATTTGGCTCCATGAAAGCCTTAAGGTTATGTGTAGCCAGATTGAATTAGACTCGCCGTATATGCTTGGCATGACATTGAGGAGTGGGGTGATTTTAATCTGGTTCATTTAAACCCAAGCCGTTGTGTACTTGCGCTGTAAGTACTTTGTACTAAGAGGAAGTGTCCACCCCAAAAACGTAATTAATGAGACCGCTGTCATGTGCGCAGTGTTAAAATATGCCACATCAAAACAACGTTATGTGCAAGATCATCTGTCGACCGTAAAAATATAATTAGTAATACCAATGTCACAACGTGTGGTGTTAAAATTAGCTTCATGTGATGCTTTGACTCCTCCAAGGGACAATGTCAGCAGTGTAGTCAATCGCAATGGTAGAATTATTAAATCCGCTGTGCTGGGCACGTTGTTGTGTAAATATGCCACAGGGAATCTAAGTAAAGATATAATAGACTCACTGTCTCAAGTACGGACTCATAAATGCAGGACAGCCGGCACTGGAGTGTAATTGTGTGCCTACCATGTAACGGTGCACACTAGAGGAAGGACTATCTTGCATTAAGCACACTAGAGAGTGGCAGCCATGTTAGAGAGGAGGCGTTAACATCTCGAAAAGCCAAGTCTGCATGTTAGACATTTATTGAAACATGCCAGTTACCCAGATTAAATTCGTATTTCCCCTTTTCCATGTGCAAACCTTATATTGCACGTTAACTGGTGGGGAACAACAGTTTCTAGCAGGGTTGTTGCTAGGTCTGGAAAAGACCCAGGGCTACGCTGATGTCAGGACTGGGGGCTAGCTAGCCATTTGGTTGTAGCTGCTGAGATTCTATCCAGTGCTACAACCAAAAGACTAGGGGCTATAGCCCCTTAAGCCCCCCCCCCTAGCAACGCCTCTGGTTTCTAGTATTACTACATGTCCCTCCATGTGTATTATTCCTGCTTTTTATGTTTTTTAGAGATAGCGGCTGCACTCCGGCAAAGTGCCATCCCAATACTTGGGCCCATGTAGGGCACCCCTTCATTTATCAAACGGGCGTTTTGAGTATATACCTGTGTATTTTAATTCCACATCCTGCTTAAACTATGACCTGAACTGGGATCTGCATACCTAGAAATCACTGTAAATATACAAATCAACAATGTGCAGTAGATATAATTCAACCATGGCATTGAACTGCTTACTGCATAGAGATCAATAATGTTGAGATCATATAATCATCCGGTCTCCTCCTGTGCTTGTTTTCCACCCCACGCTACTGTCCATCTGTGTTCCTGAATGATCCTGGACCCCTCTGTACCTATGGTGTGCTCACATAGTAAAATATGCCAACTCCATATACAAACATAGACTGGGCAAGCCACTGGGATCAGATCTGGAAAAGAAGGCAACAAATGCAATCAATACAGTGGAGCTAAGGCAGGACATGCAGCTCAAAGTGGCAAAGAGGTACAACTTATAAACCAGCTATCCAATGTATACACGTGTTGTTCCATGCAGGCATCGCCTGTGTTCAGTTACATGTGGTTGATTTTGTAAATTTTACAGTGCTATTTGACCATATTCCCTATGTATAATGTACTGTTCTATAGAATAGGGCTAGACCCATACGATACACATTTGGTTATCTATAGGATGTATTTCATCTCGATTTTTTCATTTTAACAGACCCCAATTATCTATCCAGAATCAGGCTGTTCCATTCAACTGAGACATGTAAGCCATGGTTAACAGTGTTCAATTTGTAGATTCACTGTTGTTCTAGCTTGTACAGTTGTGTGCCTAGGTCTCAACCTCGTGGATGTAGCTTAAGCATCTGTAATACGAACAAGAACATGTCCTTATCAGCGTGTCTCATACGTTTATAATGGTCAACCAACGGTTTGTCAGGTACCATATTGCGTATACAGGACTGATGTTCTGAAATTCGTTGCCTTATTTGGTAAATGGTTTTGCCAACATATATTAACTTACAATGGCACTCAATAATATAGATAACGTATTTACTTTTACATTTGGTGTGTGTACTGAGCTCCCATCTAGTCCTGCCATGTTCAAAAAGTAGTTTGGTGTTGGTAAAATTACATGTTCTACAGGCCCCACACTGGTGGTGACCCACCGCTGGTGGGAGCCCCCAAAGCGGGAACACTCTGGAGGCCTCAACTGGCAATTTATAGGTTTGAACACATTTTTTCCTAAAATTTGCGTTCTTCTTGAAGGCAAATAGGGGTATCCTGTTAAGGGTTCCCTGTTTGACCAAATGCCAATTTTTCTGTAGAATTCTTTTTATTTGATTACTGCCCGGACTGAATGAGGTGACAAAAACACCAATCTTTCTTGAGGCTATTTATTATGCGGAGGCAGGGCCATTTCCTTATTTGCTTTAGCAGCTCTCTTGAAATGTCCTCTTACTACCTTTTTAGGGTGCTCCCTACCAATAAATATTTTTTTTAGATGTGCCGCATGTGTCACAAAGTCACTTTTTCCATACAGGTTCTACGAATTCTTGGAAACTGGCTGTAGGGCAAGTTAATTTTAAGGCCAGCCGGATGGAAACTTGTAAAATGAAGCAATCTGCTCCGGTCCGAAGGTTTCCTGCGTAAGTTAGTAGCCAGCACTTCTGTGCTTTTATACATTTTAAGATCTAGTAAACTGACTTGATGTTGATTTGCTTCCATCGTAAATTTCAGATTCGCATCACATACGTTTAGCCAGTGGAAAAATGTGTTAAAATCTGCTTCACTGCCTGTCCATATACAAAATACGTCATCTATAATCGTTTCCAGGTGGCTATATTGCTGTTGTAAGGGTTAATGGTGGAAAAGATTAACACGTTTTTAAAATATGACATGTATAAAAGCGACAAAAGCGTGAGTTGGAAACATCGATCGAACAAGCGCAGGAGGAGACTGGATGATTATATGAACTCAACATTATTGAACTCAACATTATTGATCTGTATGCAGTAAGCAATTCAATAACATGGTTGGATTATATGTACTGCACATTGTTTATTTTGAAGGTTTACAGTGATTTTTTGATATGCAGATCCTAATTCAGGTCACTGCTTTATAGTTTGAGCAGGTTGCGAAATATACAGTGAAGTTAAAATACACAGCTACAAACTCAAAATGCCTTGTATGATAAATTGCCGGAGTGCAGCTGCTGTCTCTAAATAACATAAAAAACAGGAATAACACACACAGAGGGACATGTAGTAATACTAGAAACGATGTTGTTCCCTACCAGTTACAGCGCAATATGAGGTTTGCAAATGGAAAAGGGGAAATTAAGATTTAATTTGGGTAACTGGCATGTTTAAATAAATGTCTAACATGCAGACTTGGCTTTTCTAGATATAACCTCCTCCCCTCTCCAACATGGCTGCCACTCTCTGGTGTGCTTAATACATTCCTTATATAGTCCTTCCTCTAGTGTACACCATTACTAATAGCATCCCTGATCATGTGCCTCGAGTTGCGAAGCACGTCAGCGCCGGCGATCACGCATTTATAAATCTGTACTTGAGACAGTGAGTCTATTTTATTTTTACATAGATTCCTGTGGCATATTACACAACAATGTGCCCAGTCACAGCGGATTGAATAATTATACAATCGCGATTGACCGCACTGCCGACATTGTCCTTTGGAGGAGCCAAAGCATCACATGTGGCTAACTTTAACACCAAGCGTAGAGACAGAGGTTTCATTAATTACGTTTTCGCGGTGGACACTTCCTCTTACCGATAACGTTGTTTGGATGTGTCCTCACAACACAAGAGCATGTCTTTATTTCTCTCTGTGCTAGTTTGATATAACTATTAATAGTATTTGCAACCTGGCACTCCATTAGAACTAGATGAGGCTGAGGGCCACATACGTGGGACTAGGTCACACCAGGGCACTTACCAATGCTTTTTGGGGATATAACTAACTGGTCAATTATGTGAAGGGACTAGGCAATACCCTACTAGATGTGGTGTGGAGAGGGTGCGAGGCTTGCATCTTTTTCACACATACATGTGATAGACATGCCCACAATAGATTTCTTTGATTGGCATATTGCTAATGGCAATTTTTCTACTGAAGGCAGAACAGGGTTACCAGGGATTCTTCTCTGCTTTCGGACGCATCGAGGAGGTTGAGTTATTTACAGTTGTTGAGTCCCCTGCGTGTCATGCACACTGATTCACACCATTTTAATATGGGAACACTGAGAGACCTGTTGTGTGTTCCTTCTCTCATACATGCTTTTTTGAACTATTGCAAGTGTTTTTGAACATTCTACATTGATCTTGAGATAGCTTCTTGCTATTCGCAGGTAAGCGTTTATCGTAGATAGAGGCTGGATGCTACATTGTACATGAGGGAAGATTATTAGTTCCATATATATATACATATATATATATATATATATATATATATATGGAACTTATATATATATATATACACACCTTTATGACTACATGACTATTGAAAAGCACAGGTTATGCAAGTGGTTTAGACCCTACCATTTGTCTGGCTACAACCAGAAGGTATGTGATTTAGCATTACATTTCCTGATAAAAAAAAAGATTAACTAATGACGGAATTGTTCATCCTATTAAATTGCATGTCACACATCAATCTACCCCATCTAAACAGAATATATGTACATATGTTTCAACTTTAGACACAGGAACACATTTGGCGGTCGTGGAGAAAAAAGAAAAAAAAAGGATTATGTCCTGATGAAGGCCGTGATTGGCTGGAGCACCATTTGATGCTCAGTAGATGGCCGAAACACACTGCGTCGACTTTTAAGAAGCAATCAAGACACTGCCAATAAGTGCCAAGTCAAAAAGGAAAAAAAGGACTAATAATATTTTGGGTGGCCCCAGACATGACAGGGGCTGTTGCACTTTACACACACATGTTGGTTCCAGTTTTTCTGGTATTTATGTTGAATATAAGGGTTTTTGATGTACAGACTATATGTTGACTTATGTACTATGTCTACGTGTTTATGAACTGCTTGTGGGTCCAAATATGTACATCACGTTCTACAGAGTTTTAAATTTTTGATACATAAATAAAATAATTTATATTTTTGCTAAAATTGAGTGATGAAATAACAGTGGGTGGAGAATGTGTGACATGGAGGCCTTGATCATGTTTCGTTGTTCATGCACATTATAACCTGGAAGATTAAGGCCTATCAGGCACCCCGAGTTTATAACTACCTTTGTCCAAAACTACAGCTGCAGCATGTTCTCAAACTGCCACACTCCTCATCCTTCTGGCATTGCCAAATTGTTCTTTTCAGGTGGCCAATCCGAGACTGGGAGCTGGTTATGTTGTCCCACATAATACAATGGCATGCCGCCTCTGTAAACCTATGCTTAGCACATCCAATTTACACTGTCATATTTTATCTTGTGGATTAGAGCTGGCTGACAGGGGCACAGGTGTTCTATGGCCTGTAGGGATTGGAACGGACCGTGGCAAGTGGCACATGCCATGTTCAGCTCCATCACCTTCTCCCATTGCGGCTCATATACAGGAACCAGGAAGCTCTGCTGGCTTCCTGGTTCCTGTGTTTGAGCAGCACAGAGGAGCCGAGGGTCGCCTGTAGTGACAGACCGAAGCTGGAAAAACAGGTAAGAAGGCTGTAACAAAAAGAATGTGTATTGTGCATGTGTTTGAAGAGCATGGCAGATGTGCTATGGGTCAGTGAGTGATGGGTGAATGAGAAACAACATGATGGTGTGTGTGTTTGAATTTTCTGGGTGGGTACATTCCTGTGTGGATAATTCAGTGAGTGGATGTGAGAGAAGGTGTATGAGTGAGTGACTGTTGGGTGAATGAGTATGAATGCGATAGGGGGTGTTTGAATTTTCTGGGTGGGTGGATGTGTTCCCATGTGGAGAATGCAGTGCAAGTGGACATGAGAGGTTTATGGGTGATTGAATTGTGGGTGAGTGAGTAGGTGTGTGTGCGCCAGTGTGAGTGTATGTGAGAGAAGGTATATGGGTGAGAGACTGGTGCGTGAAAGCTAGGAATCTGATTGTGTTTGTGAATGTTCTTTGCATGCATGTGTGGTGAATGCAGTGTGAATGAAAGTGAGAGGAGATGTATGGGTGCGCGTGCGTGTGTGTAATGCCCTGGGAGACTGGGGATCACTGGAGCATTTTTGACACATCAATTATTGACTTAGCATGTTTTACTGGTATTGTCAGGCAAAGCCAAGTACATATGTGTCATTACCTGGCTAAACTGGCATTTTGGTACAGCCAGTCTAGCCATTGCTAACTGTGGCATGACATTACTCAGAATCTTTGATAAAGCAAGCATGATAAGTAGCATTACCTCGCTAGACTGACGTTTTGGTGTAGCGGCCTGTATATTTCTTACTGTAGCATGACATTTATTAACTGAGCATCTATGATGAAGCATCATAATTGTTCTTACGGGTCTAGACAGGCTTACATTAAAACCAGTTTGAACATGTTTTCTTATTGTGACATGTCCTAGTACCAGAAATGATACTATAAAAAACATCTCAGAGTATGTTCTTATATGGTAATACTAGCATATGTTGCTGGAGCCAGCATGAAAATGTATGGGCACAGCCAGCATGAACATGTTTTTTATACTGTCATATATTGCAGGGACCTGCACAACAATGCATTGAGAAATGCACTTTTGGTGACTTGCATCTATTCTACTTTTTTCATGAGTTGCACTACACCCAACAAAACCGATTGCAAACGGTCTGGCGTTTTACCCAAATATTCACAGAAAGTGTGCTGTGTAATGCACCATTTTTACCCGTTATTCAAAACATTTTCTCAAGGGAGGGGGGGAGAATCCCCCCGAACCCTCCCAAACCTGTTTTCAATAGTTCGGGCTTCCTCGCTATGCTCGGTCGCAATCACATACTCGAGGCAAATAATTACAGGCAGGTCACATTCCTATTGGGGCAGATCACACTCAAGACATTTCCTAGGAATTATCTCTCCTCAGGAATTCAAACATTGCTTTGGGAAGAAGGCTCTGGCTGTTTCAAAAGGCATGGATTGTCATCAATTGGTAGTCATAGCTTCTTAATATGCTCAAGGGTTTGCAAAGGGATCCTGTCTCTGCAACCAACCCAGTGTCACCTTTTTCCCTAGTTCATAGGTCCTCCAGGGAAGGTCAGTCTACTATGTGGGAGAAGATTTCATAGTTTTTGTGGAATGCAGATTGAGAACTTAGAATATTTTCTTGGTAAAACAAAAGGGGACATTTCTCATCCAGTGATAATTAAGAGAGGTCTTAATAGGTTGGTGACTCATCGACCCTTCAGAATTTAGACTCTTATTCTTCTACAAGATATTTTGAGACCTGGGGATTGGCCGGTATGTTTAGACATTAAGTATGTTTATTTTAGTGTGACAATTTTCAATCCTCACAAGTGCTTCTTGAAATTTGGTAGAGATCCTCTGTTGTTCAGTTTACATTTGTTCCCTTTGGAATTTCACCAAGCGGCTTCATCCAGTGGGTGGCTATTTGTGTGTAAGGGGCATTCGTGTACTGGATGATATATAGAATGTCGGAGACTCAGAAGCTCAAGCTCATGTTCAGAAGGCTGTTTACCTTCCAGAGACCAATGGGGTTGTGTTAAACTGAGAGAATATTTAGACATGTTTCTTTCTTCTATACTACAAATTCTTAGAATTTAAGGTAGATATCAAAGATTCCTCCTGAGGCCAAAACTCCACACCATCAAGAAGTAACTTTGTTTACTCTTCAACCCTCCAATTTCTATTCAGAATACAGCCACAGTTGTAGGGCTGCTATTGGCCATGTTCAGATGATTTTTACCGGCCCTTTATTTTGCAAGGGTATTTATCAAGTATTTGAAAGCAACGAGCCTGATGTCCCAGGAAAACAAGAGAGTACAAGTGTAGAAGGGATGCCTCTGTGCCGATGTTGTCCAGCTTAAACCATTCGTGCATGAGGGACAAAGTTATAGACATCGAGGAATGTATGCCGATCGCTGACTCCTTGGTAACCAGTGATGGTGTGCATTATATTATATGCCAATGGAATTACGTTAAAACTAGATAAAGTTCTGCCTCACAGAATGTATTTTTGATACCAGCCTTTTTTCTTCCAAAAGCCAGATCAAATTGATCAGGAATTCTGGGCAAACCCGCACTAGTAAACGGCATAACAGGTTGCAGCATTCAACTGCCTTAGGGCTCTTGGAAATTTGCATTGGTAGAATGTGAAGTATAAGAAGCCACTTGGCAATTGAGCAGAGATGGATTGCTCCCAAGACATGAAGCGGTGGATGTGAAAAAAGGATGTCACTCACCTGTCAGGAAAGGTCTGGTCTCAGCTGTGATAAGCTCTGCCCCGAGGAATCATTATCCATGTGGATATTCTGAGAGGATATGCACAGATTAAGACCCATCAGCCTGGACATCATTGGAGAGCAAGATGCGGCCTCATCCAAGAGTCCTACCACAAAGGAGATACAAGGCATTCTTTTTGGCACCCATCAAGGCTCTGGAGGAAATAATGGTAATCAGCAAATGCATACACTAAGGCGGTCACAGCACCTCAACATGCAATCAACTAAGTGCCATTACCCCACCACAGCGGGTGTTCTTGCCCATGTGTGAGAACTTGCCGCAACATCTGTGCTTGATACTGCAGGCCAAGCAAGATTGTGGACCCATTGCTAGCAGAACTCTAAATTACCATTGGTCAATCCATTATTTCAGTGGCTCACAATTGTTTTTGTAGGTTTTACTATACACCCTACATGATGCAGCTTTAATGGGCTGTTTTAAATCTTTTTTAAAAACATTTTTTAAGTAGGTATTGGGAAGGAGGGAGGGAGGTAGGTAATTAAGCACACCATCAGTGCACTACTCAACCAAGGGATAATTATACCATCTGCCTCCCAATGCAACACGGCTATCTACCCTGCACAAAAGACAACGGTGTAATTGGAGGATGATTTGGGACCTGTGCACCCCTAAATGATATTGTACAGCAAGAGTTTGCTGTGGTTCCCAACCCTGCTACGATCCTGTGCAGCATCCCCAAGGAGGAGACACCCTTAACGGTGGTTGAGCTCAAAATGAATTTTTCTCCATCCCACTGCACCCAGACTCACAGTACCTAGCCGCTTTACACATGCGGGGGATGAGGTTCGAACACACAAGATTACCCCAAGGGTACTGCGAGAGCCACAGCATTTTCAACAGAATACTCCACAAGCTTATGTAACATCCAAGTGTCCAGTACAATTATTCAGTATGTGGGCAACCTGCTAGTGTGCAGCGACACTGAGCAAAGTTGCAGACAATACTCAATTACACTCTTACAGCTCCTTGCTTGCAAATGGTACAAGTTTGACAAGGCAAAGCTACAATATTGCCTACAAGAAGTGCTGTATCTGGGGCAGTTAATATCAGCAAATGGCAAAAGAATAATACCTGACCTCGCTGCCTCTGTGCTTGTCACTCCACAGCCAACAACAGTAAAAGAAATGTAAAGGTTCCTAGGGTTATGCCATTACTGCAGGGCATGGATACTTGATTATTCAGCATACACAAGGCCGCTCCTACATGGCTTCAAAGAGGCACAAAAGATAGACAACAAAATAGTATGGACTGAAGACATGCTAAAGAATTTTAATGTACTCAAAAATGTGATTTCCACTGCCCCTGTATTAGCAAACCCTGATTATACACAGGAGTTCTACTTATTTTCACACTCCCGCTCATGACTGCTGTGTTGACACAAAAAAGCAATGGGCCACAAGCCATTGGCCTATTAAAGTGGCACGTTAGATTCAGCGATGCAAAGGCTGTTCACTTGTGAACATGCACTTGCAGCTGTGGCATTTGCTATTGAGAAAAGTTCCACAATTGTGATGGGCTGTTCAATTACACTCTACGTGGAACATGTCGTCTTTGCCATTTTAGAAAGATCTAAATCCACCCTGACTACCAAAAGAGCATCTGCATAAAAGATCATTCTCTCCAGCTCAAATATCTACATTGTACGTTGCAAAACAGTGAACCCCATGACATTCATAACAGATGTTCACTGATGAGGAACTGGCCAGACACAACTGTTTAACATACAAGGGGGAGGAAGATGACATTCCCAGGGCAAGATAAAGACCACACAAGAGGGTGGGGGGGTCCTCTTTGTTGATGTGTTAGCGACATTTGACCAGGACACAGGTCTCAGACATACTGGCGCAGAGGTGGTGTGCCTAGTGGACAGTGACTATGAGACACTGATTATGACGAGACTGCCAATGCATTATTCAGCACAGGCAGCAGAGCTCATTGCGCTCATCGAGGCGCTGCAAGCATAGCAAGGATGTTATGTGACCATTAATTCTGATTCTGCATATGTCACTACAACAGTGCATGTCGGTCTGCCGAGATGGAAAATGAAGGGCTTTAGGAGGGCGGATGGGTCCCCAGTACAGCATGCAGTGTTACTAGACAAGCTAATTTTTGCACTCTCAAAGCTTTCTATAGTGGCGGTCGTTAAATGGGCCACCCATACAAAGAACACTAATGAAGTGTCACTCGGAAACGCTGCTGCAGACACTGCAGCCAAAATAGAAGCATATCTCCCAGAACCAACTATGGCAGACTAAGTTGTCACAACACCCACCACTGGCCAGCCACCTGTCTCATATGATGCCCTGCCCTTTGCGCAAATAGAATTACAAGGAAAGGCCCCAGAAGTGGAAAAAAATGTATGAGTCAAAAGGGGATGCAAACAGTCCCCTACTGATGTATTGTGGAGGCAGGAATGCACAGGAAAAGCAGTCATGCCACACAAACTGTTGATAATAGCATTTGATCAGCTTCATCACTAACTCACAGCGCCAAACACCACATTGCTGCTGATATTCAGGAGAATTGGTTCATTCCAAACATCCAGGAACACATAACAGGTATGGTTATTAGATGCAGCAGAGCTTCAGCACAAGCATGACATTGCAGACACAAAGAGGCACTCTGCCCCTCCCCACTAGCCCACTGTGCAAGTTGCACACCTACCAAGCGGACTAGGGTGAGAGATGCAGTGGGTTTGGTATCTGATCGTGGTCGTCTGCCCCTTCTCACATTGGGTGGAGGCAGGTCCTTGTGCATATCCAGATGCCAAATGCGCTGCAACATTTCTGGTCCATGAAGGGTTCCTCCGATGGGGCGTGTGAGATGTATTAAAGTCAGATTGTGGCACACACTTTTTTAGTGAATTGTTTAAGGAGATGACTGCACTACTTGGCATTAAACACTGGATTTGCATGAATTATCACCCCCAGGCCCACAGAGCTGTGGAGAGATACAATGGACTCCTCAAAAGTAAGCTGTCTAAGTTTTGCACCACATGGAAGAAAAACTGGGTGCATTGTTTACCCTAGCACTATTCAGTTAGCGCACGCAGCCCAGCAAGGACCACCATTTATTACCCATGAGGTGGCAACTGGTTGCCGTGTAGACACAGCCATTTCTCCAATCAGAAGAGCATCAGACAGAAGGCAGCAGCTGTTTTAGGTGACGAGTTTAAGGACTATTTAACCATCCTAACACGAGCACTCAAATGTATTTCCAGACAGACTGCATCACCGTGATCAGAAAACATGCCAGGCGCCACAGCTGATTCCACAACTGACTCCCCACCCACTCAACCACTGCTGCCCGGAGAATTAGTCTATATGTGGTCCTTTGTCTGCAGGCGGAACAGCCCCAGATTCAATGGACAATTTGAGGCATTTTCTACTCTTCTTGCGGTGAAAGTAAAAGGTCTCCCGTTATTGGATCCATCTATCCGACATTCGGAAGGCTCCTCCAGACGTTGCACAGGCACTTTAAAGGCTGGTAGTGTGCATCTACCTCATTTCCCTTTCCACTACAGCACCCACATTTGAACTACCCTACCCCAAACACAGCTGCTAAGAAAGTCACTTCTGCACAGGGGGCGCTCACTTGCGCTCTTCCCCATCTCTCTCTCTCTCTATCTATCCCTCTACCTCTCCTCAATTCTCATACATCCCTCTCTCTCTGCTTCTCTCTCTCTCTCTCTCTCACTCTTGTGTGCATACGTTTTTCTTTTCAGGTTGTAAAGAAGATGAAACCAACACTCTCAAATCACTCATTATACATTAGAACATTTTTGAATTATAGTATTATTCCTAGATTTTCGTACTCATATATGTGCAATACATTTTATAGCAGGTATATTTGCCATTTCAATGTTTATTTTAGCGATATATTTAGGAACTTATTTTATATTAAAGGGATACATAAAAGAGGGGTTTTGGGGGAAGCGGAAGAAATTACAATCTAACTGTAAAAAATGGATCAAACACACATTCAAATGAAACTGAACATCTATTTTCCACGAGGTCTAACCTTACAGATCACAATGGCAACAATTCCATACATGATACAAATGTACCCTCTTGCACTGGATTGATAAGAGTATATTGCTATGTCCCTACTTTTTCCAAGATTTCTAATGTCTTTTATAACACAAACTTCAGCCATGTAGATAATGTTAGTACTGTGGGGAGGAACAAAGTTAATTACAGTTGTTATGTGTGTTTTTTAATATCACATGCATCAGGGTCACCCAAGATCTAGTGCCACAGGTACCAATTCTAGAGGCACAATGCCTAGTACATCTTGCACTATGTAGGTTCAGGGGCATTTTCCAGGCACATAATATAAGGCTCAAACTTGTTGATCCAGATCGCCTACAATGTGACAGAAATCCAAAAGGTAGCAAATGCCTGAAAATATCATACACAAACAACAAATGGCAATGAACAACAGTTAGCTGCATGGCAGAGGGTCTGGTGGGATACCAGGAGGGGTCCTGGCCCAGGTAGAAGCAGTATGTGCACCATTCTGGACTGAACACATCACAAAACTAACATGGATTGAAGAAAGGGAGAAACCGATAAAGTGCACAGAGAAGAAACATACACACTTTGCTTTTATAGTGCTGGAACAATATCTGATAGTCCAACAAACATTGACATTGCAATCAGACTCTGCTCATTCCTGATCTCAAGAAAGGCACTGCGGCAGGGATGGATTACTATTGGGTGTGCAGCCAACCAGGGTAGTTGAACCTCCCACCATCATGGAGGGGCTATTGTTTGCTGGCCACGCTGCACTCAGCCCTGCTTGTAATCCCAGAAGTACATTTGCAAGGGGGGTTCAACAGAGACTTTTTCCCTACTGCCCTTCCAACGTCTGAAGAAGAAAGAAGAAACTCTTAGCCAGCGTCACAGTTCCACAGACTCCCTGGCAAAAAAAGGGTGCAATGCTGTGAAGGAAGAAAAGAGCCAACTATTTGTCCAAGGACTCATCAAACTTGCTTGAATAAACAGCAAATGAATACCGGCTCTTCCCCAGAGCAGAGACTTACTTTGCCATGTGCAAGCTGGGGCCAATGCTAAATGGCTGCAGATTGTCTACTGGGAATTGATACAGCTGGCTAATGACACTGAGCAAAGGTTCAACGCCATGAAGGTGGAACTCTGCACCCTGAGGCTAATGACAACGCAGAACTGCTACGTCCTAGAAGTGCTTACTGCAAAAGAGGGAGGCGTGTGCAAAAAAGTAAATATGGGATTCCTGCTGCATGTTCATGCTCCCGAAGATGCTGAGAATGGGTCCATGTCACACATAATCAAACCTGTGCACAACCTGGGAGTGTGCATGAAGAAAGAAGCAGGAATACAAAATGAAGACTGGTTCGACCTGATGTTCTCTTGGCTCCATCCCGGCTGGGAGCGATTGTGAAAAGGCTAGTGCCTGTCATCGTCTTCATCATGGTCATTTTCTGCATGTGCCAAATGGGACTCCGATGTTGTGCCAAAGCAGTGCCCATTAGCGTAATGATGATGGTCTCAATTGAGGGAACACTCAAAGCACCTCGCAGTACCAAAGAGAACGGTACCCCGAGAGACGACCCAAATAAACCTTGCATGATTGAGATTTACCATCTCTTACACCCCTGTGGCACAGTCACCTCACCCCCCACCTGACCCCACAAATTATACAGAGCACTGGGTTGATCTCACTGGGGATTGGAGTTGTATATGACATGTACCCAGAGGAATATGGGTATTACCCAAATTGGTCGTTTACAATTGTTCGAATGAACAATTGACCGAATTTAAAGGGTCACAACTGACCTTTTCACAATTGACCGAATATAATGGTTTGGTAATAAATATATATATGGGTTTTGGGGGGTTTGGCGTTGGGTGGGGGGTTTCCCCCCACATATATGGTACAATTGACCTTCACAATTCGGTCAATTGTGAAAAGGTCAATTGTCATTCGAGCAGTTGTAAAACAATCAATTCGTATACAACCAGGAATATGCCCAGTCTGGAGCGAGTTTGCAAGATGTTTGCAAGCATGGGTTCCAAAGGACAGGTCCCCACCATCCTTGGAAGCTGAAAGGTTAGAGAGGGTCCAGATGGGGAGGAGAATATTTACTCAAACTTAGCTGCAACTGACACTGCAGGGGAGTTCATTAATTTAGGATTAACGAAATGAGGGAATGTTGGGAACAGAGAGAGGGTCTTCCCACCCCCTAGGAGTTGCCAAACAAGAATTAAAAGCTAATAGAGCACATCCAGGGAGCATGGTGGTGCACATAGAGGAGGGTGAGCAATCACCTTAGTGCATGCATTACAAGCTATATGGCAGATGTAGGTGTGAACGCAATCTTGGCGAATGGTAGCCATCTTAGAATGTAGGCCCAAGCACAGGATCCCTTGCATGAGCACGAACACCACCTCTACCCGTGCCAGGTCTCACAGAGTCTAAAAGAACCTCCCTTGCCCTAGAAGTTACAGGCCCTCACGCCATGGGAAGAATGCACCCTGCAAGGTCATGAGAAGGGAGCAGAGCGCCTCTTGGCAGTACCATCCCACAGAACAGATAGCAAGGCCATCTTGCCACCAATGATCCCTCACAAGAAATACAGCTTTGCAATGCTTTTATACTGAGACCCCTGCATGCCACAGGACCATCGAAACCCAGACCACCGACCACAGTACTTTTACACTCCTCGATCGATCACTAAGATCAGAAGGCAAGGCTGTCGCGCCTTCATAAATGGGTCACGTGATTTGTGCAGTGAATGTGCACAGTGTCGACAAATTATAGCCAAAAATCGAAGGTGGGGGACCTTGAGAGTAGCTGATCTGTCTGAGAGTGAGTGAAGCATGTGAGTTAGTGGGACCTCAGCTCTCCCCACAAGCCCAGCCCTGTATCATCCAGGTGCTTGTTATAACGATAAAATAACATTGTTTGTGTTGGTAGCCAATTAATTATTAGGCAAACTTCATCTCGGATGACAAACCCAGCAGTGCACATGTGGAAAGAGATGGACAGATGAAGAAGGACCAATGGCCTGGCATCCCATATGGAGCAGGCCCTACACATATAGAGCCCCCTCCAATCCATTTTGTAGAATTGTACTATATATGTCAGGACGTCATTAAACACATATTTTGTGTTTATAATGTGCTGCACATCCCTACGGAACCCAGAACGTTTGGCGGCAGCAGAGTTCTCTGCAGAGGCATTTCTATTTGGTTGAAATAAATACTAGTTATCCTTGCAAGCGTGTCTTGAGCCTTTTTCTCTAGCAGGCTGTATTCTTTCTGGTGTGAGCGTGCAGGGGCGTGCCTTCACAAGTCATCACATTTTCAGAAATATTCTGAGGCTGGTCACTCCTCAGATCCTCTGTGCAATGGAATTATTCAATCAAGTGCATTATGTGAGTGGTAGTGTAGGGTCCAGGCATTCTTTGGGGAGATCATGGTGTCCGGTTCAACTGAAGTAAGGTTTGAGGTATGCATGTTAACTAAATATACTAGCACCCATGAAGTGCAGCCTTTCTCTCAGCTTTGGGTCTTATATAGTGGCCTTCTACCATTTTCTTTCACCTCGCTGTGTGTGACTAAGAAAAGAGGGTTAGAAGCTGTTAGTGGGTGGACCAGATGCAGAGCCTTTGGTGTTGATGGGTGCATGTTTGAAGTACCTGGGTCCTCAATCTACTTCTTTGCGTTTAGCAGAGACACTTGGGGTTATGTTTTCTATAGACAGTTATTTCATGCACACTTGTTCCAGAACTCCACGTGATATAAACTTGTGGCAACTACAAGACCCTGCGTTAAAGCCAGTTTTAGCAACAAAGTGAATTCTTACATTATATCCTGGGAAATAAAATATGAAGATATGAAGGGTTGCACTGGAGGCAGCCTGCTAAAATTCTATGTACAGGAAATGTCGACGTGTTAAATCACCAGTAGAGCAAAGCAGAGGGCAGTGTTTTAGATCTCTCTGAAAATGAGCTAGCCACACAGTATTGAGAAAACAGTTCTGCTGATTTCATTCAAGTAGAAGCAGATCATTGTAGAAAGGATTTGGCCACAAAGAAGATCCTGCTCCCTGATAAATGCCAACTTTTTTATGTGTTGTATTCTGTGCTTATTGAAGTGTTGTTTTTCTATTCCATTTGGTAAAGATCTACTGTGATAGGGCTGCTAGGACTGTAACCGGGTTCCCAGAACTGAGAGCAGGCACAGGGGTCAAACCAAATACTCTCCTTCTAGACCTTCACTGTCCTCCTTTTCCCAAGATAAATCTTCAATCTGGTCTCTTTCTCTTCTCTCCCATTTACGTTGATAGCTCTCTTCAGGATAGTAGCTCCAACTGTCTCTTTCTATCGCAAGGGGAGGACCAGTAGAGTTCAAAAGAATAGGGCCTCCCCTCTTGCTCAAATGGCTTCTTTTAAAGGAGGTGTTCAGTGTTTCAAACTCTATTTGCACCCTGGGGGTGGGAGCCAGCCATTCAGGTGGCTAGGAACGTGGACTGAAACCGGCAATCTCAGCCCACGTTCCATGCCGCCCGGTGGCCGGTTCCCACCGCCATCTTCCCCCCACCCTCCGTCCCGTTTCTTTTTCCATTTCCCACCACCCTACTCACCTTATTTCAGTGGAGGAGGCCGCCGCAGCTCCTTCCCCTTAGCTCCTCCAGACCACCATGGAAAGGGAAGAGGGGCTGCGTACGGAGCCCCCCTTTCCTTTCCATGGCGGCCATTTTAACAGTATTTTCAGTCATTGAACAGGACGCACAAGGCACAATACCAATTTGGTAACCCAGGGTGCTAATGGTTTTAAGCCCCCGTTAGCTGGAACAGGAGGGGGGTAACGGCCCAGAGCCCTCGTTAATAGCCCTGGCTTCGCTAGGGCCGTTAACTTGGGCTGCTGGGCCATTAACCCCGTTCCAGCCCTTGGAACGGGGGCTTAACGTCACCACGAATCACAAAGTCAGGTGGCCGGTGCAAATCTAGGGGTCAGAAAGAGAGTGCCATTTCTTCCAACCTTCTTTTTTGATTGTGGACTGAGATGGGTACGCGTGGCTCTCAGGAAATGTTTTTGGGGATCCTCCTGACTTCTGCAAAACAGGTTTTCGCTTCTGTGTTCCCCATTGGGATAACAGCTGGAGCTTCCCGACAGGCTGAGCACAATATTGTCATGACCTGGTGTAACCCGGTGGGATTCAGTGGAGAAGAGGCAGTACTCCTTCCTTCTGCCAGCTTCTTTCATAAGCGTTCTTTCTTGGGCCCTTCCCAAAGCATACCTCCACGCTTCCCACTTTAGTGGTGCCATCTTATTCCATCTTCCATCTCTGAATCCCCCCCTAGACCAATGTGGTCATCTGAAACATCCCTATCCTTGCTACGTAAATTCATTCCCATGGGAGAAGGGGCATAGAAGGCTGCGCTTGCTGGTCCAAATACAGAGGAATTCATCCTATTACAAAAACCTGTGGTAATGAGCAGAAATTGTGAACATGGATGAGTGCAACATTCACTGCAGGGTCAAAGAAAAACATATCTTGTTAAATGCGTCTTAGTGGAATTATGCACCTCAGAAATATTAGAAATCCTTAACCCAGCAATATAAATCACTACTAATGCTTTGGGCAGGAGGCTAGCACCAAACGTTCTATGTTATGAGACGAATAACATTGATTAAGCCCAGATGTCCAATGAAGTGAAAGTAGGATAGCCAGAAAAATAATTCCCCTTTAAGCTGCACATTTAATCCCAGAACAGGGCCAGCGATGTATGCTGCGACGGACCTCAAAGTAACCACTGTAGATTGATTCTAGAATGCTGAAGGAGCTTAATGGCAGCTTCAGAGCCTATAATGGTATGAAATAGGATCTGTCAAGAATGAGCCTTAGGAGTGGTGAGCTAGAAATGAAGATCAGGACTCACAATCTATGCCTAGTTTTCTTGGAGGAATTGTTAGCTGGTGAAGACAGAGAAGCTTTAGTGATTCGAGTCATTTCAGAAGCCTAGGTGTTGCGAATTTTGTATGCAGTTTATCTGGACTTTACTTTCTGTGGGGTTTAATCACAGCCCAAACAAATAGAACTGAAAGGTGCACTGGAAAAATCGAAGGCACCTTCTGCATGAAAATCAGTGTTTTCAAATACTGAAACTAAAATGGCCTTGCATGTGCGTTTTGCAGTTTTAAATTGAGACATGAAAAAAGGTTCCCCTGCAACAACAACAAAAAAAAGATATCAGGGAAAAGACTTGGTGTGTGGTGGCAAGATGCCATGTATTAAAATGTGTAATATGCGTCACATGCCAAATACCAGTAACAATTGAAAAATGCTATTTTGTTACCAAAGGTCACATGTTGTTGGGCAGATTGCCAAGACCTGCTTGGCTCCTTATCTGGAAGGGAAATCTCTGAAGTTGATGTACACCAAACTATTTACGACAGGGCCAGATCAACAGAGACCCAGCCCTGCATGGGGAAAAGGCTTAGAAATATAAAGTTTGTGTCATGGTCATGAAGTCAGGGGCACAGGCATGCAGGGGTCGCATGCACAGGAGACCTGGGTGGACACTGTCCTGGAGCCTTTGGCGCCAGGCTCATGAACAAAAGTAAACAAGAACATCCATTTAACATCAAAAAGCTTGTATTATGGACATAGCACTTCAGATGCATTAACCTTGAACATTCCATCCATTAAGCAGGATGCATGAACATTCCATCCATTAAGCAGCCCCTAGTGCATTCTTGGGTGTGGCTGCTAATGATTTGCCTTTGCACGTGCCTACTCTCTAGGAGTGGCAGGGTGTGGCTGGTAAGCCGGCCCTAATGGGCAGGCCCACGGTCTCAGCTATATGAGCTGCCCCAATCCTCAAGACAGACGCTTCGTGTTATTCTGCACTTGCAAGCAGTGTAACGCTCACCGTCGCCTGAGGTCAGATTTACCCTTGAAGATCCTGCTTCCTGGACATCCTGCATCCTGCCAGCATACTTACCAACTGGGGGGAAGCTGTTCTTACCTGTACATCTCTTCGGCGAACCAAGTATTCATCTTTACACGTTCCGGAACGCCGAAATCTTCATCTTGGCAGCGCAGCACGACACGCTCCATCATCGACAGCAGCGCCTGCAAGGAAAATCAGAAGACAAGGTTAGACATCGAAAAAACAGTCAGTTTCTGATTGCGCTTCGCCATACTTTGCGCTATTCCTTAAACCATCACTTACCTGCTGTCGAACATTGTGGTAGCATCCATCTTCCATCCGGCCGCGTCTCGCGTCTCACAGCTGCATTGAGGCCGCATTTCCATCTAAGGGAAGAAAACAGAAGAGAGACATTATTGCGGGCATAAATAGGAGCAACATATAAAGACATTAAACAGAACGAACAGCATCACAAGAGCTCAAGAAAGACGTACCAATCATAAGGAGAAGCATAGTCGCAGCAGGACTGGACTAATCCTGATCAGGGATCAGTGAAGGAACTAGATCCCATTCGACACGCCCCTGCCAGAAGTAGCAGGACGGAGAGATTATCTTCCGTAATTCACATGTGAGCTTTTTGGGCCGCCGTATGCTCACAGAAACCGTACTTTGGGGTGAAGGGTTCGAGAGGTACAACAATCACAGATTGGTGCAGTCACACACTCTACACAGGAGCAGTAGCACCACGTACCACCGCTCACAGCTTTTCTACTGAGGTAGAGGCCTGAGGGGGGTGGTTCAAGCTCATGGAGGGCTGTAACTGTGCCACAACACCTCCGCAGAGACCAGGTGAGCGTAACAGTTTGTGATCAGAATTGTGGTCATCTTCAGATTACAGGGCAAAAATGCCACATGTCAGCATGGCCTCATGGCATCACAGGGCAGAGGTGAATGGTCTGCTGCATGATGAGGATCTCCCCAGCCTATCAACCTTCAAAGAAAAATCAGAATTGTGGTCATCTTCAGATTACAGGGCAAAAATGCCACATGTCAGCATGGCCTCATGGCATCACAGGGCAGAGGTGAATGGTCTGCTGCATGATGAGGATCTCCCCAGCCCATCAACCTTCAAAGAAAAATAAGGCAAATGGCTTTCAACCCAGCCTTAAACTAACGTTCAGCCCAAGAGGCTGCAGAAGTTCAAGAGAAATGAAACCTATATGGGGAAATGGGAATTAGGATTTGCATACATGCTGACGATTTCCCCTTAGTGTAAACAGACTATCATAACTAGTGACTTTCTCAGCAACGATAATGGGGTGGTGGAACGAATAAACAGCCTGCTCAAAAGCAGACTATCCAAATTATGCAACATCCTGAAAAAGAACTGGGTGTATTGCCTGCTCCTGTTCCATTTGCGCACACATCCCAGCAAGGACCAGCACCTGTCCCCCCATGAAATAGTGACTGGCAGAAACATGGAAACACCCATCTTCCTTGTGAGGAGAGCCTCGAATGCCCATAAACCAGGGTCAATTCTGGGAGAAGAATTCAAGCAATATCTGACCCAGTTAACACAGGCAATCAGATGTGTGTCAAGGAAAACAGCACCGCTGACCACAGAGGATGCACAAACATCAACAGCCCCACAAGCTGACCCAGCACCCACGCAGCTATTGTTGCCGGGAGAAATGGTTTATGTCAGGAGCTTTGTGAGAAAATAGAACAATCCAAGGATCCGTGGGCCCTACGAGGTCGTGTTTTCTACCCCATAAAAAGTAAAGGTGGAAGGGCTCCGATATTGGATACGCCTCTCAGACATTCACTGTGGCCCACCCAATTCAGTACCTGACAGCCAAGACTAATGCAACTAATCTACCTCAGTTTATGTAGCACCATGCTGACCACATAAGTGCATGTGAAAGAGTTAAACATACATACATTGCTGCTAGAAGCCTGAGATACTCCAATTAAAATCTCTTTTTCCCCTTACCGCCCCAATTTACCCTGTTTTCCTGAAAGCCCATACCTTCCAATCCCTTAGTTTATCCTGTTTTTTTCCACTACAGGTGTTGCAAAGATGAAGACTTCAAAACTGAATTGTTCATTGTCTAGAAATTTAAATGAGATTAGTAGTACTAGGATTTATTCTTATAAATGTGGCCTTCATTTTACGGCCATTCTGTTTGGCGTTTTAATGTTGTCATTGGGTAATATCTTTTATCTGGGCTGGCCATTTAAAAGAAGGGGGGGCCACAGGGATCTGGAACGAAAGTATACCCTCTAATTTAACCGAATTGATCCCAAGCCTGAATGAAAGAATGAATGAAAGTGCACCGATTTAATTTAACAGAACCAAAAAACATGACCAGAACCAGGTATGATGTGACGCCCAAACGCAGTAGCAACTCCCACACAACTGAATGGACAAGTAAAATGTTTGAAATCTTACTCTCAAATATCAAAATCCATTTGCAGTAATGTAAATATTACAAACCACAGAAGCAGGGTAGCAAAAAGGCACATACTACGCCATAAGAGAATAAAAACGACAAGTACGTAAACATAAATATGATGCATACCATGGCTAAGGCCTAGTCACAGTTGAAGATATAAGTCATCCCAAGCACTCTAACAGTTGGTATTCCGACATTAGTGCAGTGGGAAGACGAAATCCAAGGGCAGTTGCTAAGTCTGTTCCTTAATACAGTAGGCATCTGGGACACCCAAGGCTTTAGTAACGCAGAAAGTACTAATGATAGAGGAACAATGCCTAATTCATCTTGCGCTATGTAGGATCAGAAGCCCTTTACAGACACGCAACGTTCACCCAGAACGTGTTGATCTGGGTGCTCAGTAATGCAAAACGAGCACAACCAACACCAACTGTTTGAAACAACTCCATCTGGTGATCGACAGAGCAAAGTACACTAACAACAAGTGGCAAGAAACAACCCTCAAGTGTAAAACTGAAGAACTTTTAGGGTTTCCCGAAAAGATTGTGGCATTCGTGGAACAGACTTGCGCACAAGTATGGACAGAGCACATCGCAAAATTAACATGGATTGCAGCCATAGAAAAGCCAGTACAAGTGCACCAACAAAATACTTATGAACCTTGCTTTTTCAGTGAAGGAACTATTTCTGTTGGCTCAAACGAACGGCGTAACAGAACTGTGACGATTCCAGTCCTCAAGAGAGGCACAGCGACGCTGATGGACCACTAATGGATGTGTGGCCAGCAGACGTACTTGCACCTCCCACCCTCCTGGGGGGCCTACTGTTTGCTGGCTACACTGCACTCAGCCCTGTTAGAAGTCCCAGAAGAACACCTGAAAGGGAGGCCCCTCTCTGATGTAGCATTCACAGTGCCCAAGCAATCAAAGCACAGCACACAATGCCACCACCAAACTTTTGCATCATTCCTGAGAAAGAGCCGGATGACCAATTGCAAAGAAGGAAAAGAGCATCCAAGAAAATATTCAAAGACTCATTCAAACTGCTAACACAAATACCTGAGAGTACAAGCTCTATAATTCCACAGACACTTTTTGCATCTCTAATACCCAGCATACAGACGTGAGCACATGCTAAATGGCTGCAAATTATCAGATGGGAAATTATCCAATTGGCCAACGATATAGAACAAGAGTTTAACGTCATAAGAGTGGAGCTGAGGGCCCTCAGGTTGATGACTGTGCAGAACAGGTACATGCTGGATCTACTGACAGCCACGGAAGATGGTGTTAAAAGATCAGGAGTTCATGTTGCACATTCATATATATTCTGAAAACGGAACATTGTCACACATCATCGCTGCAGTGCGTGAACTGGGGGTGTAGATCAAATCTGGTGTCCAAGAAGCGGATTGGATCTCACTGGCCTTCAGCTGGGCCCCATCATGGCTTGAAACATTGGTGAAAATGCTGGGGCCCATCATCGCGTTTGTCTTGGTGATCTTCAGCTTGGTGTTGTGCCAAAGCAGTACCAAATAGCGCAAAAATGATGGTTTCTATTGGCAGTACTAAGTTACCTCATGATACAAAAGGAAATAGAAGTACAAACTGACCACCCCATTCAACACATGGTCCCGATCCCTGTTGGAGATATAGTTGACCGATTGTATTACACAACCATTGTCCCGCCCCCGGACACTGAAAACTACAAAGAATTATGGGTTGACCTGGCAGGAGATGGGGGTTGCATTTATATGACATGCACACCTGAGGAGTATGCACGAGCAGGAGAAAGTTTGAGACATGTGTACAGGACCTGGATGCCGATAAACGGAACACCTGCCTATGAGGAAGCAGTGAGGCAAGAAAATGAGCACAAATATGGGGGAGAATTTGTTACTGTAGAAGTAATGAAAGGGGGAATGTTGGGATGGAAATGAGTCTATCCCACCTCCCTACGTGCTTTAAGGTGCAGCGAATCCCATATCAAATTGTAAAGTGTACAGGGGGGGGGAAGAGGACCACACTATGAAACTCGGCGCAGATATAATATACCGTGAACAAAAGATGCATAACCTTAGAAGGCACATAGAAAGAAGCGCCATTTTGTAATTATGGCAAAGGCACAGTATTGCATGGCCGCGCTGCATAAGTCTTGCTCCATGGAGGATTCGATTAGGCCCAGATCATTAAGCCAGAATAAGTCTGCACCACGAGTTCTCACGGAAGCTCACGTCCACCTTGTCCCTTCACTGTTGCAAATACTTATTATCATAAGGAGAAATGGGCCCGGCAAGGCCGCAAGACCACACCAGGCTCCTTGCAGTGCCTATTCATCACAACCAAGCTGCCAGCAGGCCTCTAACCCCCACCCAGTCAACCCAAAGCTAGAGCCCACATCACTGACCCGACCCCCACGCCCTTGTATTCCATGATAGTGAGTGACCCCCAGCCCCTAGCATAAACAAAGTGACCATGAAAGATCTAAGCATGTCTGTCCGTTTCTCTCCTCAGCATAACATACATCCTTTGTAACACAAGGTACAAGGAGGGATAAATTATAGATCAAAACGAGGGTGGAAGCCTTGAGTGTGAAAGGAGCAGTATCAACAAAGCCCAGAATGTGTGGGTCAGTATGACTGCTTTTCTTCTTCCCCTCCCCTTGGCACTAGTCCCAGAGCCCCCCAGGTGCACGCTACAGTTATGTAGTAGTAGGCCTAGTCCATTATCATAGTTTTCACAATGTAACTATGAGAGACCTGATCTTCACTCCATGGAGAGAAGAACCCAGCTGACCCATTTGTGAATCGACAGACAACTGAGAAATGAACCAATCGTAGCCTGGCATCCCCCATGGAGCAATAATGTCTTACCAACCATCTGTGTGGGTTCAGACCCAATATGTGATGTCAACCGTGAGGCTGCAGCCTCTCAAAAGGCACTAACAATCTTTCTGGAGTCAGAACGTTCTCGAGCAGCAGAGTCCTTTGCTGATATTTTGTATTCTGTACAAAGAACCTTGTTATCCTTGCAAGCTAAGACTTGGACTATTTCCCTAGAGTGTTGTATTCATTCTGGTGTGAGCGTGAACACACCACCTTGTAACGAACAAAAACCTTTTATGATCCTTAGAGAATGGGATGTGTGAGAAGTTTGCAAACTTCATATATATTGTAATAGCAATGTTACGTTATTGGGATTTATACCATGCTTCGCTGCCATTTTTATGGTCTCTAGACCAGAAACTGATGGGGCGGGTGAGGTTAGTGGGAAGACAAATAAATGCACGATAGCTTTTCTGTTCAGTTGATTCGTGAACGTAGAAGAATGTTGAGAGCATAAAGGTATTTGTGTCTGACTGGGAACCTTGTTTGCCTGTGATAGTACATTTATCAGCGGGTGTGGAACACAAATTGGTTGTAGAGGTACAGCGTACAGATTTTTGATGTATTGTTAGGGGTGTGAAACTTACATGGGCAGGTGGCTTAGTTGCTATGTGGATTGTGTGGAACATAGAACTGGAATGTGTGTTTGTGTGGGAAGAAGCCAGAGTCCTTGATGAACAGGTTGGCGTGGGCCACAGACAAACCTGAAATCACAGAGCAAATCATCAAATGTCTTCCACACACTCCTCCTGCTAGCCTCTGCAGACCAGTCCTAAGTTTTCTTTTTTCCCACTTGTACATCATACCTTGTGTATCACAAGGGTCTGGCAATTGGCAAATTAGGGAAAGGAGAAGTCTGGAGACTCCAGTCATTCCCATAAACTGGTTGCTTATGAGAAGGACTGGATTATGGGAGGAAAGAAATGTTGGAAGATTGCAACCACCTCTGCAGAGTGCACGTATTTGTATTGAATGGTGGAACCTCAACACCCTCTCTATGGATCTCATTCGCTAGCCCATAATACAAGAGGTACATGCCTAATAATTCATTGTCATTGGAGTCGCTGAAGATGGCAACTCTTTGTATGGGAGTATGGTTATCAATGGTATGCAGTAGCTTTAAGGAAATGTGGCAGACACCGCATGAAGTAGTCTCACAATACAATCATCTCATAACAGGTTTGTTGGTTGTAGCTGACAGTGATTCTAAACCAAAGTCCAGGATGAACATAGTCGGCTAATAAGGGTTTAAAGTTTTCGGTTTCTGTCCCTGGGTATCAGGAAACAAACATTCAGGGTAGTTTCTTTGAGTGGGAAAAGCAGGTAGCTTCCTGGGTTGCTGGTAGTCTGAAGGTGTAGGATCAGCTGTTCACAGTCATAGCAAAGAGACTGATTGATGAGCACTATTTCTCTATTTTTTTTGTGCTTTCCATTTAATGTACAACGAATGAGATGAGAGTGTCAAATATGTTTTATAATGTATTTAGCTTCAGTAGAGCATTTCAAATGAGGATCAATTCCTAGTATATGACTGCAGACAGCTGCAAGTGTGTACCTGGCTGTCATTGTTAATGGGATGACACTTGGGAAGCAAAAATATAGTGCGATTATAAATGGGAGGGGGATATAGCAAGCTTCATGCTGTGCAAAAGAAAGACTACAAGCAGGACGCATTACACATTTTCTTTCACCATGTAATTTTAACTCTCCATAGTATACTTGTTTATGCTCCATTAACATATTCTGTACAAACTACAGGTGGGAAGGTATGTGGGCCAGCGCCTAAATTGCAGAATAGACTAAAATATCTGCGTCATCACTTATTTCATATCACTGCGCCTTAGCTATCAAAATGGAGAGTCAATATAAGTATTTGTACTTGTGGGAGAGGTATATGTCCTACCACCCAGGGATATTTCAACCTAAAGTTCAAAAACAAAGAGCAGACAAGTAAAACAGAGAGAACGATTAGTGAGAATAGGAATGTTTTCACATGTTTTCTGCAAGCACATTGTTCCCTAATGGAATAAATACATTCAGGAAGGGAATTCCAAAGTTTGGCAGAAAGGACTGTGCAAAAATTCCCCAAACCTCTAGATCTTTTAAACAGAATAATGGAAATAGTACATCTAGGGACAATGTGTGTACAGGACTAGATGTGTGATGTTTGAATCTCTGTTTAAGATACTCTGGCGCCAATGTCATATATGGATCAGTGTGCAATAATTCAAAAGCAATTCTAGACCTAATACGGAGCCAATAAAGTTTGCATAGGATTGGTGTTATGTGGGCATCTCTTGGGTTGTCAGAAACTGCGGGCAGCTAAGTTTTGGAAGACCTGCAATCTTTGTAAGGTGTATTCAGTAGTGCCGGCATATATCGCATTACAATAAGCAAGTTTAGATCCTACTATGGGACAAGCATGGTGGGCACACTCATCTACGGTTAGGATCGAGGAGTCGAAAAAGCATCCCCATGTTTTTATTTTTGTACGAGTAGTTATATCACCCCCCCGCCCGACAACTGGATGTTGGCATATATATGGTGCATTGGATTCAGGTGGGCTGGGGTAGAGGCTACCATAATTTCTTTTTTGTCTCAATTCCCAACCAGTTTTTGTGTCATCCATTTCTCAACACGAAATAAAACAAAATGTATTTGAGCAATATCGGAGGAATAATTACCATGTAGTCTGAAAATGATTTGGGCGTCATCTGCATAGTTCGGAAACACAAAACCCAAATCAGTCAGGAGACCATATGTAAATGTTTAACATCGTTGAGATAAACAGGATGCCAGTGGGACTCCCCATTTCACAGGAGGTGTTGTTGAGGCGAATGTACCCAACTTAAATCTAGATGTGCGATTTGTCCAACATTCATGTGCAGTTCATATTGGATTTTGAGGTTTTATAAGTAGTAGTAATAAAACTTTATTCAGATACCATAATTCATAAAAGTACATAACACATATGGAACACAAACATAAAATCCTTACATAACACATTAGAATTTAAAATTAAAATTCAGCCAACCCCTTTGGGTTGAACAATAACATAAACACACCCCAACTCTGCCCACCTGCTTCAAGGAGACTATACTTTAGTTTGGTAGTAAAAAGGTCTCTTTGCCCTACATAATCTTTGAAAATGCGCCAAAAGCCCTACTCCTAGATCGACAGTGCCCAAGCTGTCAAATGGGCTTCAGCTTTCAACAGAAAAAGGAGCGCTGGACCATGCAGAGTAAAACTTTTCCCTTTAAAGAGAGGGTGATCAACCACTTTCTTAGCTCTGCATATTCGGGACAGAAAAACAGGAAGTGTGCCAAATCCTCCAAACCCGCTCCACAGACAGGACAAATAGCATATATATTCAGTTCCGTTCTCTTTGCTATTATTTCACCCAGTGGTAAACAGTTAAAACATGCCCTAGGCGTCTTTGTGATTTTTTATGGGACCAATCCAAATAATCTTTTATTGTATTTGTTGATAATAGCATAAAACATCAGTTTTGAAGGTTTCGCCATCTCTAAAGTTTCTCTTTTGCCATAGATCCAGGCGGTCACTCTCTTTCCCATTTCGTGACTCCGTGACCCAGTCAATATGCTTGGCATATCAAAGAGCCCCTCAAGTTTAAATTCTGGAATGTTTGTTTTATGTAGTGGAGCCAATTGATTTGATTCTGTTAAGGATTCTAATCGGGCGTCACACACCAGCCCAGGACACTTGCCACTGGCCTAGGATGCAGCGCACAATTACAACACTTTCTTTTATTTCCTAAGAATTCAGATTGAGATGACACCCAACCCGTCTCACACCCCCTTTAACTAATACCCCGGGTCACAATGGACCAGGAACCAGGCTAGTGGGTGGCAATACAATATTTATTTTAAATTCAAATGAAATCACACAAATTTAATATTGGACAGCAATCACCAATGGGGTGAGAATTACAAGGTAAATTGATGAAATACACTTAGTTTGACCTTCTAATATAACATACACAAAGCACAAATGAATGAGAGCAATATCACTTTTCGGGTAGAAAGCACCCCAGTTACAATTTCACCCTGCAATACTCCCTTAAACCCCTATTAACCGAATTGTGTGTCAGTAGCAATGAGTAGAAAGGAGCCAGGTATACAAGGCAAAAAACAGAATTAAAATCCGACATTCCCACACGATTTAAAACCCTTTGCAATTAAACAAATAGCACTTGAATTGGTAAATATTTAATTTACATGTGCGGTTGAATAAATGAGGTACAGATGAGTTTTAGCAAGATCAGGGATGTAAGAACACTAGCAAACTACAAGCAATGCCCCAACAACGGGCATACAATTCAGAAAATCAACTTGAAAGTGAAAAACACAGTGCAGCCAAATCACACGTGCAGAAATTTACACAGGTTTAAAGGATAGTTCCGGGACTTTTTTTTTATTGTCCCTACGGTTCGGCCATGTGTTTTTAAGCATAACTCGGTCGATCGTAGAAAACTTTCCTATGGACCTTACCCGACTTTTCGTCCATTAACGCACTCGAAATCAGCCGCCATTTTCTGATAATCCTATCACTTGCCGCATCGCCCTGGCTCACCTGCTTTTGCGGCACTAAATCAAATCCCCCGCCCCTGAAACAGACTTTATCAAAACATTCATATTCCCCGCCTCTATCCGTGACGTGACTGTGCTGCGTAGGCAAACGCGCCCAGGCGTCTTCTACGCGACTCCACACAGAACCCGGAAATCAACACAGATCAGCTCACACAACACAGCGCGCCACAATTCGCAATATGAAACTGTACTTTTAAATCAAACCGCAAGATTGTAAATTTGGTAAAGTACATTTATTTGACATCAAATGTTTAGAGAATATTCAGCGATTTTCTTTTTTATTTGCTCACGTTCCAAAGAGTTCGTTTTGAGGCACGCGAGGTTCCTTTGCTGTACACAGGGTCTTAGATCATCTCACAATACAGCGCCACAATTCGGAATATGAAACTGTGGTTTAAAAGCAAACTGCAAGATTGTACATTTGGCAAAGTACATTTATTGGACATCAAATGTTTAGAGAATATATTGCGATTTTCATTTTTATTTGCTCTCGATCCAAAATAGTTCGTCTTGAGGCAAGCGATGTTCGTGTGCAGTAAACAGGGTGTTGGTTTACGATAAAATAAGCTCTTCGGTCGCACTGATAATCGCATGGCTGTTCCAGCAACGAGGCACTAGGCCACCACAACGGTCTGTATGTTGCATCTAGCCGTTAGTACCGCGTAAGGGCATACTTGTACTTGGCGATCGTCCCATAAAATGGTCAGGGTGGTAACGTTGTTCACGCGGAGAAGCAACTGGCGGCTGTAGAAGCCGTCCGCCGGTGTCTGGTACTCGTGACACAGACAGTAGTGAATGATGTACCTAAAAACATAAAAAATGAAATTAGTCTCACCATCAGATCTTTATTAAAATTATTCATTTTATATATTCGGTCGGGAAATTATTTCATAACTAGGACAGTGCAACTGGGTTTTAAACGTCAAGGGGGGGCTGTAGGATACTGAGACAGTCCCTCAGTGCAGGGGTTGACAGGGAGTGCAGGTGGAGAGTGGAAGGGCCCAGGACCGAGATCGCAGACAGTGGACCAGTTGTAGCAGGGGAGAGGGAGAGAGAAAGCAGAAGCAAAGGTTTTGAGGTGCTTCCGTAAAAGTAGACGGTTCTCCCCAAGATAGTGCGCGGTACAAAACAATATGCCACATAGAACGAACAAGTACAACTTAACCCGTCTTTAAAGCTACTGTATAGTAATTAAATTGCGGTATAAACTCATCTAAAGAGTTACTTACATTATATTTGCATTTTCCATTGTGTCTGTGCGTAGGGCAGCCCCGAAATACCACTCCTTCTATGCCGACGTTATTTCTTCTAATGAACGAACATTAAATGGCTTTCGTTTCTGAAATTCTATTCATTATCGTTTCTTACGTGGTCCCGGCCTGTCAAGGTCAAAATACAATAGAACCTTATACTGAGTCGTGGGCCATTCTGGCACCCGAGAAAAAATCAAAGCAGCTGACCTTCACTTTGAACGAGCACACATTCCTAGTTAGATACATTCAGTGTAAGGCATTCTCACAGGACTTGAAATTTACACTCCATCTTTGCATTTTGTCTGCGTGCTTTGCAGCCCCACAGAACCATAAATACGGAGACATTCTATATTTTTTGAAAAATGATTTATATTACTGTTTGGTTTAATTTAATGCGCAAATGAACAAGGTTGGATAGATACACATATTCAATGGGCCTGCGACATGAGGAGACTCGAGAGAACAGACAATCAAATTACAATCATTTAAACCGTGATGTGTATTTCTCAATGAGTTCTTCTTTAGGTGGACATGGAACAGAGGCAATGTTGGGTGGCAATGCAGTTGTCCCCTGCACAGGTTCGTTCACAACTCCATTTATGTGCCTATCTAGGACGTCAACAATAAGTTTCTCAATAAACTCATATTGCATATCCTCAAACACTGGTTTGATCACCCATTGTTTACTTCTTTTAGTGAAGGCCTTATTGTAGCGAAGCGTCCCTAAAGTTCCGGTCGTCCTACTTTGTTGACGGCCAACATTATGGTTATGTGCCAAGACCGCTAAAAGAGTCCGATTTATCATGCCCTCCATGGCAAAATGCAATCGTTTTGGCCTGTACTTTAGGCACATATTGTGGAACACCTCCAAATCTCCTGTGTGGCAGAATTCCGTGAGTCCCCTCAAAGCTTTTGTTATAGTTTTATCAAATACAATCTTTTCAATGGCTTTGTGAGTGGGTGATGAAGGAATCAACCACTTCTTCTTCCGTGCCTCCTCTGTGGACAAATGGCCATGTTCACAATTGTGGAAATGTTGGTTCGTGTTCCATCGGTGAACGTTTGTACAGTGTGGCATTACTGACCGCCATTTTTCCAGTAGAATTTCCAACGACCCTCCACATGTTTTTGAGCTCCACCAAAGATGGTTGCTGATTGACTTGGACCACTGTGAAATACCTTGCAATTCTTTTTTTTTACCTGCAGCCGACAATTTTTTATTGATTGATTTTGCAAGATGCCAAACGTCAAATTGGTGATTTATATTTTTGTACTGTTCTCTCATTGTCTTGGCAATTGAAACGTGTCTGTCCGTGGCTATCAGGTCGATCACCATTCCCCGCGATTGTAGTTCTTGCAATGATGCTACAAAGCCAACTTTCTCCATGGCCACTGAGGATGTACTTTGTGACACCTGCACGACCACCGAACTCACAATTTTCTTACTTTCCATGTCCTGAAAGTGGTAGGTGCAGTACTTGGCTGAAAATCCTGGGCTGTCGCACTGTCCATCACCGGCTAGCCTGAACCGTTTGCCCGCGAATGTACTATCAATAGACATTTTTTCCATTCTCCAAGCTTCGCTAATGGCTGGAAATAGATAATCGGTTTGGTATTTGTAGAACTGAGTTTTCGCAATGAAATGGATTCCCACAAACTGAAAGAAAGACTCTAATTTTTTAAAACTTGAACCACTAAAAAGTGCAGCCGCTGCACAAAGTAGATTGCCTGCTGGCAGTTGTCCCAGCATAGGTTGTGCAGACCATGTGAACGGATGATGTTTTGTACAGGTGGCATGTATTTTAAGGTTAGTGCCTCGAATTGCACGAGTCACATTAATCAATGGCTCCCCACATACTTCCCCACCAACCGAATGCCCACATTTCATCCGAATAATAAGATCAAACAACTATCGAATACAATGAATTTGGCCTCTTTCCTTATACTGTCACTCTGCATCCCAGCTGGTTCGGCCTGTAACGTTGAGGACATGTCACTCACATGAAAGGTAGAATCTCTGATATCGTCTTCCGCTATGTTCAGTGATATTTATGGTGTTTCATTGTCGTCCACTTCATTCTCTTCCATTGCAACATCTGTTCCTTCTCCGGAGATGGGTGAATAAAACAATTTCTTCAACTTTCGCGCGGTCTTAGTTTTTGCGGGTGTGGATTCTGTGAATTGATCTCCGACTGCATCCGAACTACCAGGAGGACATTCACTATCAATGGCTGGTGGTGGTATAGCTCCGTTGTCAATCACTTCATATTCTTCCCATTGGCACGATGCATCTCCAGTCTCAAGTCCCTGCCAAAAGGTTTGACAAGCAACATCTCTCGTTGGCTTCACTGTCTGTGTAGATCTAGTTCGTACACCCACTCGCAACTAGAGGACAGATTGGAAAAGGGATGTTCAGTTTAAACACAACTTACAGTATTGAACTATTAACAGTGAAAAACAACATAATATAGTGACCAGGACACTAACCTTCTTTTGCTTTCTTTTCTTTGAAACTTTCTTGCCTCGAACTTCAACATCAGGACGCTGTTGCTCCGACTCGTGTGTGCATGTCTCCACTTCCTCTTGCGCTGCAACGACTATATTTTCATGATAAGCACATCCATCACGCACTGACGCTCCATCGACTCCCTGAAACATAGAACTTTCATTAGTATGTATAATAATATCGAAAACACAAAATGTACTTGGGGACCAATACCCACGTACATCTCAATAGCAAAACACGAATGAACGCTTTGTGTAGAACATTCAAACGACAATTATTCACGCATTGTTGATCTAGTTAGATGGAACTGTCAAGATCCATACCTCGGGCTCCTCATAGACTTCCGTTGATGATATTATTGAAGATGATGCTTCAGTGACTCCCTGAAACACAGTAATTGCATTAGTATGGTTTTCTATTTTGATAAAAAGAACAGAAACTTTGTGCAGGCGTGAATGGCTCATCTAAATAGACCTGCACAAATGATCAGTTGTCTAAAATAAATAATGGATATGTAAATATGATTCGATTTGCTCGATCGTTGGAAGTGTCACCACCCAGAGATCTGCATCAACTACTAGGGGTGATGTTCTTGTAGAAGAAGCTCCGTCATCTCCCTGAAACATAGTACTTGCGTTAATAAAGAAGGAAGTATAGCGGATGTAATCACGTCATATGATTTCGCTTGATCGAACTGTCAGTATCCATACCTCGAAATGCATAAGAACATCAAGGGACGATGTAACTGCGGTGCACACTTCTGCAAGCTGTTGCGCCGACCCGTAACTGCACGCTCCCCCTTCTTCTTGGACTAATGCTCCATCGACTCCCTGAAACATAGGACTTTCATTAGTAATGAACACAATATTGAAAAAAGAAGACACATAGGAGGGCGACGACAGAAGGACATATCAATGGTTAAAAACGAAAGAAACATTGTGTGTAACAATCACGCTACAAGAATGCAAGATCTGATGATCTCCATCGATGGAACTGTCCTGAAACGTACCTCGAGCATCTGAGTGACATCAACGGTAGTCGTCAATACGTTGGACTCCTCAGCATCTCCCTGAAAGACAGTACTTGCATTATTTTGGATAACAATAATTATAACTGAAAACAAAGACTAGAGGACGAGTACAAGGGTGTACCATTAGGTAAAATAATTACACGATAAATTAAAACTATTGATTTACATGCCTAAAACAAGTCAGTGGCAGAATAGCCAAGTAAGATTACCCGATAGGCGCTTGAAGTGGCTGATGACTGCAATAACGACACGGATGGAGAATCTTCCGCCTTCATATTGAGTGGATACATAAATGGGGAAATTATTGTTAGCTAATGCTACACACTACCGCAAGGCCGAGAGATAAATACGTAAACTTGACTCACCAGTGGAGGGATGTGGACGAATAGAGTGGGAATAGCGGTTGAGAGCAATTTTCGCCTCGCTCGCGGTGTGTTCTTCTTTATTAGCAATGATGTGGAGTACATGTCAGAGCTAAAGTGCCTGCTGCAGATGCAGTATCGATCACCCCTCTTGTCCGCAAAGACTTCTAGGACTCTACTTTCAAGCTCAGACGGTGGATATCCGCAATATCGGACCCATTCTCTTATCTGATCTATTGTCTTAGGGAAAACATGCATTATAGTACCTTCAGATTTATTATGGGTCTTCGAAGGGCAACCGCCAATGGAACAGGCAGGCATTGTGGAAAGTTCTGAAAAGTAAAGATCAACAATTCTCAATGAATACAATTTGTGTTAAAAAATTAAATGACACATAAAAGGTCCAATGCAAGGTTCGTTTTGGTTCTTGTAACTATACACGTTATTCACATGCAGATAAGTATTTGAATAACTTTAAAAAAATAGAAAAATAATTTGACTAAACTCAGAACATGTGACTAGTTCCTTGCATGTACTGTCTTGAACGAAAAGAAAACATGGATGCAATTTGATGACTAGCAAATCGATATAAATTAAAAAATTGGACGCAAAATGATTATGGTACATGGCCTTACCTTGACGAACAAACAGTTAGATGCAGGGATCAGAGTAGTTTCTTGTCGTAGAATAGGGAGCAGTTCACAGGTTGCAAACTGACGAGTTTGCTCGAAGTGGTCACGGAAGTTCACAGAGACGAAGAGCAGATAACCAGCACCTTCACGGGTTGACTAGCAAAGCGCAAAGAAGTTCTCATTCGAAATATGAAGTGGGTTATAAAGAATTCGAAACAGGGGTGTGTTTGTGAATGAATGACGTGTATATGTCGTGGCATTATGCGGTTTGCAGGGGGCCGTCCAGCGTGAGGGGGGATGCTTGGCAGGAGACACGGGGTCTGGAGGTAGACATGGGAACAACAACCCATGCTCTATAGACCACTTTGAAGTGTACATGGTCTTTGGCACCTCTTGGCCTTTATCGCTCCCTGACAGCTCCACTTGCCAGCGCAAGTACCCCGGTGCGAACTGCCTTTGATAGGGCGGGGGGTGGATTGGGGCGGTGGTCGTGCAGACAAGACACAGGAAGACTCGTGAATGGAGACACACTTATGTGGATTGCAGGGGGCCGTCCAGCGTGAGGGGGGATGCTTGGCAGGAGACACGGGGTCTGGAGGTAGACATGGGAACAACAACCCATGCTCTATAGACCACTTTGAGGTGTACATGGTCTTTGGCACCTCTTGGCCTTTATCGCTCCCTGACAGCTCCACTTGCCAGCGCAAGTACCCCGGTGCGAACTGCCTTTGATAGGGCGGGGGGTGGATTGGGGCGGTGGTCGTGCAGACAAGACTCGTTTGCCGCAGGGCCTCACCAAGGAGAGGCCATCTAACTGCATGTAAGAGGCAGGCTGAAGGATCTAGTACATGGAAGGCAGGGGGGTGAGTTTATAAATACCTCAGCCTCCCAGGAGAATATATGGGTGCAGTTCACCCTGGAGACCCTGGATGCCTAGGCAGTTAGTCAGCAGCAGGCTGGCCTGTGGTGGCAAGGCGGCACGGGCCAGAGGGGGTCATCTCTGTACCCGGTGCCCAAAAGGATGATTTATTATGATCAACCATATTGATTATTTACCTATAACCATGTTTTGTGTCAATAAAATCCAACGGCCTTCCTTTTATTGCCAACGCTTGAACAAAGTGGTGTGGTAAGTATTTTTGGGGGAGGAGGCAAGGCCGGGAGGCTTGATGCCAACCCGCAAAATAACATATGTATGTCTGCTGCATATGGGTTCAACGGTTATGTGGATTGAAGGTGGGCGGCCTGCGTGAGGGAGGATGCTGGCCGGAGACATGTGGTGTGACAAGACAAGGCACAGGAAGACTATTCAATGGAGACACACTAGATTCATTTAAAAAATCAAAACAACCATTGTTAAAATATATGTTGGGTTTTATTTTAGATCTTAATTTCAATTGAACATAAATAATAAACATTACACATTGTAAAGTTGCGGTTGCAGCACATCCATGGAAAATCCGCGGTATTGTCCACTGTCGCTGGGGAAATGTTGTCTAATGGCAAGTACCGCACAGGCAGGTATTACTCTCCGAACGCGGTGTCCGAGCCTCCCGTGAAGCCACCAAGTGAAGCAACGATAGGCCACCAGCCTGTACCACCTGTGAAAATGAAAGATGCAAACTGTATTAAAATGACAAAACTTTCTTATCACTGTCGATTCAGGTAAAAAATGTCATTCTGCTTTGAAAAAAATTCTATCTAGAAAATGCACAACATGGAACCAATTTACATGCATTCGAATGATGAGACGACCATGAAATAGTAGTGGCATCACTGACATCACAACCAGAGTATACTTACTCGTTACTCGGATTACGCGGACGAACAGTGCCGCAAAGTTCGTGCATAAGCACCATCATCATCCTCAACACTGTCCGTGAGAGGCAGGCTTCCCTGAACTCTGGCAGCTCGGTGATGCATTGCGGACTTGGCTCGCCTTCCGAAATGTAGGCCAAGCACCCGGAATTTTCACGGCAGCAGCAGTTCTCCTCCTCAGTTGGCATTAGCTCGCACCGATTGCACGTGCACCAGGTGGAGACGCCGTCCATGCGACATGGTCCAGGCTCTTCATCCGTTGACTGGTCCTCCCAACTGCCGTCCGAATCCCCATCGTTTTCGCGTGCTTGCCTTTCCAGTAGTTCTTCCTCGGTGTACTCGGGCTCGTACATATACGGCATTATTGTAGCCATTGTGTGGTAAAGAAAGTAAAATAATTTATAGCGGTGGTACTGGTATCTGTTCACACGGGCTACAATCAACGAAGGTAGCTGACCAGAGCACAGAAACGAGTCACAGAATACTCAAAGTAACACACAGAGAGTAATGGAATCGAAAATCTGCTGCTGTGTGTTGTGAAACGGTGTGTTTATACTTATTGAGGAAAGAGGCGTCCTGCCATTTCCATGGCGACAGTTCATTAGCTGAGGCGCAGCGATTGTTGACACGAAACGTGCTTTGGCGTTGGGAAATGGGCGGTACGCGTCTGCTGATGTCAGGCTCAGGGGCGGGGGATTTGATTTAGTGCCGCAAAAGCAGGTGAGCCAGGGCGATGCGGCAAGTGATAGGATTATCAGAAAATGGCAGCTGATTTCGAGTGCGTTAATGGACGAAAAGTCGGGTAAGGTCCATAGGAAAGTTTTCTATGATCGACTGAGTTATGCTTAAAAACACATGGCCGAACCGTAGGGACAATAAAAAAAAAGTCCCGGAACTATCCTTTAAATGTCAAAACGGTTTGAAAAATGGGTGAAATAGACAGAATCGGAATGCGGTTTTAATGCTGAATGACAGATGCACATCACAGGGATAATATGAAAGTGAAAGAGTGACTAAATTAATGACAGGATGAGATTCCCAATGGAAAAGGAAATTCGGTTTTAAAAATAAAAGCAGTTGACAGAGAAAATCGGGTTGGAAAGGAAAGGGCAAGTTTCACTTACACTAGATTTTAGTGGATAGAAAAGAGAAACGCCACCCGTGAATAGAAAGGTTAAGCTGCAGTTTTAGCCCCTTCACACTGTGTCTCTCTTTTAGGGAGAATTAATTTAGTCAAAATAATACTAAGGACTTACATCAGGACAGAAATGAGTGGAAGAATGGCGCTAACACTACAAAATCAAGAACAGGAAACAGAGGATTCTGACAGATAATGACTTCTGCTAAGGCAGTTATGGGATTTCTATGGGGTTAGGCCTAATACAAGGTAACAGAGGAGAGGATGTAGTTTGTGGTTGTTGGGGAAGGGAAATACTCCCAACAAGCACAAGAATGGGATATTTTGGACAGCGGACTGAGTTTCTGGACAGCAAGGCAATATCTGGTCACTGGTCACAGCGGGGGGCTCTCCTAGAAGAAAACAGCTGCTCATGGGGGTCTGGTCTCAATAGATAGCGAGGTGCAACAGCTGGATAAAGCAGGTAGCAGGGCAAAAAGACAGTCTGGTCACAGGACACTCTCAAAAAGGGTACCCCAGCCTTTCCCCCCTTTCTCCCTGAGTGTTTGGGATTTTTAGTGGGGTTTTTCTGGATCAATGATCCTGCCTGGATAGGGTCAGCTATGCTGTGGCCTGGTAGTGGAATCTGGAATCTTGTAGAGTGAATATGGATATCTGGTTGCACAAGAGCTGGAAAATTCAGAAGAGTGTCCTTTGTCTTTGCAAGCTTCCACTTTTTATAAGGCGGATGACATCACAGGATTTACCATGGGGGCGGCCCTTTGGCTTGACATGCCTCTAACAACTGGATTGGTCAGGGTTTACCGTTACTGCCTTCCTGTCCAGAATGAACGGCACTAGCCCTGTGTTGCCATGGATTTGTCTTTGAAGCTCCCCAGTTTGGTTAGAAAGTCACACCTATGTGTCCCAGAAATCTATTGCACCAGGCTGGAGCACTGCCACAGAGTCTGACGAGGGTGCGAGATCCACCACGCTTGCTTATTCATATGCCCTGGGGGCTGTCCACTAGACGGGAGGCAGATCCAGTTCCCAGGAAGCACAGTCCTTTGAAGACAGGACAGGAAAAAAACGGTTCTGTGGCTTCAGCAAATTTATTTTATAATTTTTTTCTTTTTTTTTTTCCTAAACCAGAAAGCAAAACTTTTGGAATTAAATATCCTACATATGTTTTCAAATAAACCCCCCTCACATCCCTATGCAAGGACAGGGCCTTAATTCAACAATTTACCTTTAAACAGACATTTCTTTGTTTGCAAAAAAACAATTTTTACACGTGGTTAATTTTCCTTGGCTGTCACTTCACAGTGCGGTTTTCTCTTACATTTAGCTTCTAAACATTATTTTCAGCCCTAGTCCATTTCTCATACACAGAAATCCGTTCAAGGCAAAGGTCCACTGAAACTGACATGAGCACAGAGAGATAGGGATTCTTGTGACGAGTTTAGCTGTGATATTCTGTTGCAAAAAGTGTTTTTCCGTACGGCTTGGAATGAAGTTCTTTGTGATTTCACAGATCTTGCCTGACACAGCCTGTCCTTCAGTGAGAAATGCCCCCTTTTGCTGGAGCACAACCTGAATATAGATGAACATAGCTGCGTCTCAAAACAAAACTGTGTACTGTTGAAAACGGTGGAAAAGAGCATCAGGGTGCAATCATTTTAAGTGTAAAATATTTCCTTTTTCAATGGGAAATTTTGAGCTAGCAGCAAAGAAGCGCTGCTTTTCAATTCTTTTCTTTGGTGCACATAAGGAAAACACCGGCAGTCATTCTCTGGGTGTTCCATGTTCGATTTCGCCCAAAAGGTGCTTGGCAAAGACAGCGCAGCCATCATTTTAGTAGCTGCAAAATGCAGTTTTGATGCAAGGGAATGACACTCTGCAGACCCAGCGCAGCCATTCTGCTGAAGTGCAGATGGTGAGGTAGGGGAATTCTGCAGGGCTGGTCGATATATCCCACAGATTCACCCCATTGATCTTGGAGATGTTTTTTAAAATATGCTGGGACAGGGAAGCACTGGGATTTGCCCAAACCCTGAGCCACAATGAAATTGGTTCTCTTACCAATTCATCCACAATGTAGCTCAGGCCCTGTTCATTCTGGACCGCAAAGTTTGGTGCTGACATTGGTAGGCCCAGCAACCTTTTCAGAAAAGCGTTTTCTTCGCATTGGATTCCTTTCTGATTCCCGTAGCCCCAAATCGCAGCCCCTTAGTTTACTATTCCTCTGGTCATAGCCATATAGATCGATTTAATTATCTTCAGCGGCTGCTGTTTGTGTTGCCCCATGAACCTGAAAATGCCCCTACTGACTACCCCATACTGCAGAGCTGTTTTTTAAAGTGGGCCTCAAGGGAAAAAGCCTCTGAGAAACAGACTCTGAAATAGTCAAATGAGTAAACCTGAGGAATTGGATCTGTCCCACGCCAGATGGTCCTAAACTTCCCCTGCTTACTAGATGGGCTACAGTGCATTACTGCAGATTGTTTGCTATTTACCTGCAGATCTAATGCTCCTATAATGGCTACTTAGCTGTTAATCAGACGTTACAATGCTCTTGGGGTCTGTGCTATAAGCACGGACTCGTCCGCATAGACTAGGACTGGCAGTGCCACCCCCATCCACATGAAAATCTACTAGGACCTCATGCAGCTTATTAATGTACTGCAAGAATAAGATCGGGGCTAGAACGCACCATTGCCTGACCCTGGCCTGGATTGGAAACCAAGGCATGCAGCTTCCCTCTGCCCCTGATCTTACACATGCCACATTGTTCTAGTGTAGGGAGATGAAGAGATCCAGGATTCCCACTGGGAGATCGTAGGACCTCAGCGCCTGTCATAACTTCATTCTGTTGACCTTATCAAAAGCAGTGCTTAGGTCCATGAATGCAAGGTACACTGGCTCTTTCTTTATATACAACGAGTGTGCAATAATCAGGTAGAGATTTAGGCATTGGTCAATAGCTGCAAGTAAAGGACGAAATCCAAGTTGGATTGGAGATAACATTGAATTGGCTGATACCCAATCCTCCATTCTCTTCAAAAGTTATCTCCCAAAAATGTTACAACTTAAATTAAGGAGCGAAATAGGGCAATAAGATTGGGGGGGGGGAACTCTACTCCCTTTCCTAAATAGAGGGACAATAATTGCCTTCTTCCGGGACATTGCCTGTCAGCGTTATCGCATTGAACAAACAACCATGCTAGGATGGATCCCCAGATCCTGATAAAATCTTGATAGTAATCTATCGGAATTCAATCCGAACCTGGTGCTCTATTTCTTTTTGACATCTTAATAGCCTTTATTACATCTAGATAGTCAAATTTCACTTGGTTGTTGATCAATGCTCACGGTTCTTTGCCCTGGGTGTCCTGAGCCTCCCGATTGCCCAACTCCTTGTGGGCCTCTACGTTCATGGCAGTATCGTTAAGAGATTCTGAGAAATGTGCAACCCAGCCACTGTCTGGGATCATAATCTCTAAACCCGATAATTGTGCCCAATATACAAGGGTTTTATTTACTGCCGCCCAAATGTTTTTCGAGTTACTTCTGAAACTGGCTGCCTCCCGTGATTCCCAGGCATTAATATCGATTTGTAATTTCCGTTTTTCTACAGCTCTTTTATAGGAAGATCTTGCCCATATGCACTACTCATCAAAACAGCCTTTCGGTGCTGCTTTCTTCCTAACTAGTGCTCTTTTCAGCAGGAAGAAACCCTGGATACCTCTGTCAGGGTCCTCATAATTCGAGATGTTTGACTGTGGCTTAGTCAGCTCTTCTAATAACATGAATTTCTGAGTGTTTAGTTTCAGGATTTATCTGCCAGCTTCCATCTCAGGCGTTTTGTAGCAGTGCCCCTGCAGGTTAGCCCTTCCAGGCGTTTAATACTGTTCCTGCAAGGTCTTGTTACTTTTACCTGGATCACCAAAGCCAAGCCGTAGTGATCACTAAAAAGGGTATGCTGTGGGATAAATAATAGTTCATCAATACACCTAAGAAAATGGAATGATCAAGAGTATCGAAAGCTGCAGATGGATTTAGCAGCATTAATAATCGCAGACGGATTTAGCAGCATTATAGGGGCAGCAAGACCCAAGTTAGTTTTTTCAAGAGAGGAGTCATCCAAGGCTGTTTAACACAGCAGGTATGGAACTTTCCAGAAATTAAATGAATTAATTCCTATTGGTTGCTATTCAAAAAAAGGTTGACTCGTGGTTTCCACAACTACAGTTATTGACAGAGCAAATGACTACGAGTTGTGGATAGTTAATAGGATTTCTTTTTACCAACATACTCACCATACAAAGAAATATTTGTTTCGTGGGACACCTTGAGAATCTTGGTTGCAGGTGCTGTTACAAACTGTTTAGATGAGTTTCAGTAAATTAAAGCTAATAAAAATACTAATTATTTAAGTAAGAAGAGGAGCTATAGGTGCTAGTTTAATATTCGATTGAGAGCAGAAGGATTGTAAAAATAGATTTTGCAGCAGCAGAATCTAGGAGAATGTGCTTTAGGCAATGATTGTATATATTGAAAGTGAATTAATTTTTGCAATACTGTCTATTTTGCGGTATCTACTTTTAAGTACTTTAATTATACACCAATTATATAGCTTTATAGACTGAGGGTGGGGTTGTTACAGCGGGGTGATTACCCACCACCAAGTTATGGCCTGAGGTGAAGCCGAACGTCATAAATCCTTATCCCAAGTGCCCGCGGTCCGGGTTTATTAGCACACAGTGGTAATACGAATACTTGCTTTGGAGGTTAAGTAAAATAAATATACTTTAAAGCAAATAGACAAACTCAGTTAGTAAATTAAATGTGGTTTTACTTTTTAATGTTAAAATAATACGGTTTTCTTCATAAGTTAATTATTTTAATAGCAAACATGGCTAAATTAATGGGTGCAACATGAGCATGTGTTTATGCGCCATGTGAAAATAAACGGTTTATCTCTAGGAAAGTTAAAGCATATTCCCATGTTTTATCTTTCTCTCTGGTGTGTTAAATAGGATGGCGCAGTGAAAAAGAAGTTGCTCCCAGAAAGGAAGTGTCTTGTTGATAGACTCCTCGCATCAAATTGCATTGTTTTTTCCCCGGTCTGCTTTTGAAGACAGAATGTTCAGAATGTAGTCAATACTAGTAGTTATTGACTCCACTCTAAACATTCCAATTGGCTTAGAGGTCATGAACGATCTCCATTTTCTAATAATATCTGGCGTTTTATGTAATGTTGCCTACTGGAGATTACATTTTCTGAGACTTTCACGCTATATGTAGAGCCATCCATTTATCTTTCAATAAAACGAATTTTTGATTACATTGCATTGATTTTCTAATACCTGGGAGGGGTGTTGGTGGGTTTGTAGTATAGGCGCATAGATCAAGTGTTTTGCCATGGGTGCTATGTTACCTAAAAACTGCCCTGCAGACACTTGTCCCAGAGGCCACAGCCTGCTTTAACATGTTTGGGCGCTATTGTGAATCACAGCTAAATACATAGACAGTTAAAAGATGCACCACTGTAACACTTTTAAGCAGTTCTTGTGTTAAACGTGGCGTGTGCCGCTTCCAAACTCATTTTCATACAATGTCACATAAAGGAAAGAATTGAATGGCCATCACTGAAAATATAAAAATTTGTTTTTAGAGAGCATATTTTCATGCCAGAGACAGTCTTTCTTATCAATAATACTTTTGTTGACAATGTAACAGCATAGGATGGACTGGCAGCCAGCCATAAATTGCACGAAAACTGGGCACGTAGCCTGTTGCTAGGAAGCATACTTTAAAGTTCGCGGTCTACTGTATTACCATCCCAGCTCACATGCAAAGTTCAAATAATGCTATTTGCCCTTTTAGATTTGGAATGTAAATCAATGCCGTTTTATGTAGTGCAATGTATGACATTCTGAAAGCCTATTCTTGCTTGCATTTAAAGTATCAAATAAGAGAAAATACAAAAACTCTCAGGCAGTTTATCTTAAAACGCCGAACCCAGGGTTTGATTCTTTCATACGAAAGTGCGTATGCAAGTAAAAAAACTAAAAAAAATACCAAGTTGTGAATCTTATGTGTATGGGTGGGTGCTTTGTGATTGGGGCGTGATGAAAATTGGCCTTTTGCTGCATGGTTATTCCTCCCTCATGTTTAAGACCGTGTCCGCCTTACCTATCGCATGAAGGACAGAGACCACGATGTCAATGACATTCAAAAAACACATAGGTCTTTGCAGTAGTATAACCGGTCCTGCACTATTTGAACGCAAGGGTCTACCGTAAACATTCGGATGACAGACTCACCCTGCCAGTGTCCCGCTATAAAAAAAGCAGTTCGAGTTTTGTGCGGAAAAGTCCTCTGCAAAAACAGCATGTGTCATACAAAATTCAGTATGTCTAGCAAAATAACACAGCGGCAGGGCAGCAGCTAACCATGACAAGACAACCAAAAAAAAACCAACACCGTACAGATTAGCACCCTGTTCCGCAACGGATATCACCGTGTCATGACCAAGTTTACAATAGGAAAAGGAAACGCTCCTCGCCTCGTAGGACTGGGTCCTGGGCAGCACGCGCGTTAGTTACCACGCTTACGGTGCCATAAACGCTGCGCGGTTCCCAGGACAGACCCATCCCGTGACCGGGCTTACGTACACACCGCCTCAGCGGAACTGCATCTCGCACGCCCCGCCCCCTAGCCCGGCCATTGGCGGCTCCCGAGCCACGGAGCCCGGCCCGCTATCCCGGTTGGCCTCTGCAGCCGCCAATCCCGACGCTGACCCTTCTCGGTTGTCAGCCCCTCCGTGCGCTGACTGGCTCTGCTTGACATGGAGCCAGGGATGGAGCAGGAAAGCCGGGGCCTGCGCCTTTCTGCCCTTCTCTAGCGGCTGAGGCTACTGACGTCCAGCGCCGTCGGCGGGCAGTAAGGTCGGCGGCTCTGCTGGCCATGGGGTGGGGGTCGCAGGCCCTGGCGATGTAGGGGGGCTTCACACGCAGTCATCATTTCCCTCCTGCATGCTGTGCCATCACAGCCCGACTGAAAGCACCTCCTCCCACCCATCCACTCCATGCCTTTAGCAGCAGCCTCTCTGCCTCTCACACACCCTTTAATCCCCCGGGCCCATGGTTGCTGGTTCACCATTATAATGATGTCGCTGCAGGGTCCCTGCAACCTCTAGCCCATAAATGACGGTCCGGAACATCGGCTCCCTCTGTAATATGGTGAGTACGCGAGGCCCGAGATAGGGGACAGCCACACGGCCCTGTGATGAGCGCAGGTGCTGAGCCAACTTATACTTCGTGTGCCTCTGAAGTTGTCTCATGAATGGCATGAGTAGCGTTCCTATGATTTGTATTCTGTGAGTTCCAGGTTTGCTTATTCAAATGTAGGACCACGGCTACAAAAATGCAAGAAATAAGGCCTGGGTGGGGTTCTTGCACCTGACATGCAGCAACGCAGTCATTTCCCCTAAAATTAGTACGTGGGTTTGTTGATCTTTTGGCATATAGGTATAAGGCAGCTATTTCACGCCCCCAATTAGTAGGTTGTGCTATACAAATCTTCCATGAAAAACGAGTTGGTCCAGCTGACTACTCAAGTTGGCCCAGTCCTACCTGCCAAGTTTCCCCGTTCCATGCGTGACACCTCGAGAAAGTCACGGTTTTTGCTTCAGATTGTATGTTGGAATTTATAGTTTAGTTTTTCCGTTTTCGGCTTAAAATTCCCAGCATGCAGTGCAGACCCTCCATTGTGAAACTTGGCAGGTATGCCCATTCCACGTAAGTGTTAGTCTACCTTTTCCCGGTCTGTAATCCCAGTCCTATGTTTTGCAATGCAAGGGGGAAGCCTTCAGGGTTGAGTGAAGTGCTCACTAGTTTCCGAGATCAGGCTGCTCTCCTCCACTTAGGAAAGGAACGGAGGACCATCATTTTCAATGAACACTTGTTTGGAAGCTGCTAAACGACTGAAGTCCCTTGTATCTCTATCCCCCTTTCAGTCATCACTTACCCTTCATGCAAATTGTACCCTTGCCCCTACGGTCCTTAGTTGCTAGATGGTTAATGATCATGCTATTCATGACTATACACGTATGTCTCAACTCAACATGCCTCATTTCATTAAGATGATGCTAGACCAATCTTTTTTTGTTCCTTTGCTTTCTGGGACTTGTAGTCCTGCATTTATATTGGGGGATGACGGGGAGACATACAGGACTGCCATTGCCTGAATGCAAAAGAACAGAAGAGTAGACAGTAATTTCCTGAATGCAATGGGGCATATTGTCATGTGTGACACATGACAACTTGAGATCTCTAGGAAAGCTCAGAATTTCAAGGGCATCTTCATCATACATGGCAGTCTGACAAGACCCACTCTGAACGCATTATTCCAGTAAGGACTGATCGATATATTGTTTAAAAACTATATTTGTATTTGGTATAAACGAGTCAGCACACCTTAATCAGTACATATTCCTCATTTCCATGTACAGTATCTTAGCGACCTCATCTAAATCATCAACCCAGCGACTTGCATAACTACCCCCTAGGAGCTCAACATCAATGCCTTTACACCTCTGTCTTCTGCAGCAGTCCTTCCAGCAGGTAGTTCCATGTCCGTGTCTTCACCCTCCACTCAACATCCTACCCAACGTTCCTCTTACATTCCATCATCATCCATTAATTTGACAGTGTGCCTCAAAGGGTCTATAATCTGGTGAGAGAAACATCCTCTGTACCAAGGCACTCCAGGCTGTCACGTTGCCACTTACCTCCATACTCTCCCTTTGCATGTGCCTGTACCAAGCCCCCATCTTCGCCACTTTACCAACGCTTTAGATCATTCCACAACTTCCTATCTGCAGGCCTTGTCGGGTGTTCCGTGGGATGGCTGGGAATGCTTTTCACCCACTTATAATTCCTTTCAGTAGACTTGCATGCCAGCATTTTTTGCTCTGCACGTGTTGTAGTGGTGTTCAAACGATGGCCAGTCTTTCACCTGTCCCTGAAGGGGGTAGTTCACAGGACACATTCTCCCTGCATGTGAACACCGGCAACCCCATTATTGATTCCGCTGAAACCTAATCTGGACTTGCTTGTGTTCACAGTAAGTGATCAAGCCCTTTTGTCAAGGCGTGTGGCACTGGAAGAGTTTCCAGAACAGAGATTCTTTGACCATGAAATTCAACCCCAATATGTGAATTAGAAATCACTGTTCTAAGACACCACATACCTCCTTTTGTTTAACAATAGATGTATAATTTTCCACACCATATAGTTCCTAGTGTGTGTTTCTGGGCCTCCTTTTTTTTGCATGCCCCAAATAATATGGGGTTTCACCTGAAGAATATAGACCACCAGTGCTCTCATAAAAGGGGTTTCATTGTGGAGCTCTCATGTTCACTGTCCACAGATGTCCCAGCAAAGATTAGGACGCCCTTCAATTCGCCAGGTTCGACATCCTCACTCCTTCTGTCTCCTCTGCCGGGCATTGCTGAGCCTTTAGAGTGTTTCTTTGCCTCAGTCTGCTTCTGTCTGGTGCTTTGCTCGTTTTGTTCTCATTCATAAAACGTTACCTTTTCCATGTACCATACTCTGCTGTCTTCGGTGAGGACTTTTTTGTCTGTCTTGGTCACCTTTATTGTGTCTGTTTATTATCAAGGTTTCATGGCATGCATATCATCACAGTACTGCGTTTGCTTTATTTGAACTCTTTTCCCATGCAACCATATGTTCCAATGGCATTTATTCAGATAATCTCTGTCAGCTAACCAGTTTGGAATTGAACTTGAGCGGGCACTTCCGTCAGTTATCAGTGCACCAGTTTCTTTAGACTGTCTCCACCTCACGGTTTCCTTTTTCTACTCTGTAGCAAACAATCGTGAGTTGTTCTCCTAGTACGTGTGTTTTAGCATGTCGATATATATCTTGTATTGTGGCACTGATGGTGTGATATACCGGTATCCCTCAGACCATTGTGTCTGTCATCTCTCCAAACTAGCATGCAAGAGCTCGTTCGGTGGTTCGCCAAATAATTGTGCACAGGTTTCTGTGGACCTTGAGTCCTGGTATCGAACTTTTTATCTTGTGCATTATCACGTTTTTATGGTTGACAAAGACGGTCGGCGTGAGCACCTTGCTTAGACCAGGAAATGTTCACTGCCATTCCACGCCAATGCTTCAGTCGAGCTGCCTTTTTCCTGCCAGGGCGTATTCTGTTCTACTCAACATTTCCATGTAGTTCTTGAACAGTCAACAACATGTTCCATGTGAGTTTTTTTGCCCCTAGGTTCGTCAAAAATGGGGTTGGATGTGTGACTATCCACATCTTGATGTGTTGACTTGATTAAAGCCATCTTTTCTTCGTGCCTTTTATTGTAAGCTGGGCCCATTCTTTTGTCACGTTAGGTATGACTGCGCAAGCTTGATGGAAACGAGCATGGAAGCGCAACTTTACTTCAGGACCCTAAAGCAACTACAACATGTCAAAACTTGAGGGGTGTGGGAAGTGCTGCATGTACTCAGTGTTATCTTATGTAGAATGTGGTGGTGGGGAGGTGTGTGCGTCGGGTGGCTGCACCCGGTTTTACATGCCCTGATATAAGTCTGGGGCGAGCATGTGCGTCGCTCGGGTTTCTGACTATTGCCCCAGGGGCCTTACCCTACTGGTAATGCCCCCATCCGAGGGATCTATTGCTATTAGTACCCCGGAACGTTGTACCGGGTGACTAATAGCAATTTTTCTCGAGTTGAGAGACAGCGGTGCAACCGTTTCTCAACTCAACAAAAAAATGGCCGCCTTAGATCGGGACGAAGGCACTACACGTAGTCCCTTCTCCCTTTCCATGACGGGCAGACAGCGAAAGGAAAGGTAAAGCAAGGGACGCATCGATCGTCCCTCGCACAGGTAATTCCTATCGGCTGGGTAACGACCCGGCAAGGGCCAATCAGATTGATTGTAGCAATCTGATTGCCCCTCGCCGGGTGCTAACACTGAATGAGTCCCAGGCTTATCCCAATTTATTGAAACCGTTTTAGTAAGGACTTTGCTCCTCAGTAATTGTCCCCGAATGAGTTCGAAGACAAGGAAAGGGGTATACTGTACCGGGGGAAATTTTTTGCAATAGTTTTGGACCAGCATTGCTGCACAATAGTTTACCAATGGAAAGCACAAGTTCACAAATCTTTTTTGGTTTTCTTAGGTGCGTGGGGGGGAAAACATTGTGCTGAAGGGGAAATAAAAATAATAGCGGGAGGGGGATACCAAACCGGTAAAACATGGAAACTGTGGAGGTTAAATAAGGGAGTATGCCTTTCTAGCAGATTTCACAATCACATATTTTTATAAACAATGGAAATGCTGTCCGTTAACTAATGATTATCCCCTGACAAAAGGAAAACTACCATTGGCAATGCCAATAGTTTTGGTGTTTACTGATGTCCTTTGCATGTTGCATTTATAGGCCCCGGGGTGCAAGGAGGAGAGTGCAGTTTAAAAGGAGTATGTGATGAGGGGTGCAGAATGAGAAGGGGAATAGAGCCAGGGAGGAAACCATTGATGGAGAGTGCCATTGATGATGAGCAAAAGGAAATATGAGCGAGAATGGGTCGGAGTGAGTGGGTAAGAAATAGTGTGAGAGGTGTGACAAGAAGGAGTAATGTGGCAATCGAATAGAGGGGGTAGATTGGGGTAAAGTGGGTGGGGGAATAAAGAGTTTAGGGGACAGGTGGAGCCAGAGAGATGGGGTATAGTGTATGGTGGGGATAAAGAGAGAAGGGGTAGGGTTTAGTAGAGAAAGGGGGATCGGATGGGTGATGGCACGAAGATGGAGTAGGGTTAGAGAGAGCAGTAGGGTGGGTATTTTGAGGTGGAGGGAGAAGTGGTAGGGTGGGTGGGGGTAGACAGAGCGGGGTAGGGTGGATTAGTGGGTGTAGAGGGAGTGGCAGTAGGGTGGGTGAGGGTTGAAAGAGTGGGAGTAGCGTTGGTGTGCGGTGTAGAAGGCGCAGGGGTATGACTGTAGAGAGAGTTTGGTATGCTAGAGAAAGTTTGATGGTAAGACTTGATAAAGCTTGCTCAAATAGATCCCAGGAGGATGTGTTTTGGGTGGTGAGGGGCAGGAAATGGGTGGGAATAGCCCTAGGGATTAGCATGGCCATGGCCAGTCAGTGAGTGGGTAAATAACTAAAGAACACCAACAAGCTTTGTGTCCCTCCTCGTATGTAATTTCTCCCCAGCTGTAGATGAGACACAGATTGAAAGCAGAAATATCAATCTCATTAAGTACGAAGCAGCCGAGAGAGTGCGAGAGCTACCCCTGATCGGGACGGATAGTCCTTCACTCACAGTTGGCTAGCAGGGCAGGCCAGGGAGAGCTGCATGCGGACTACGAGCCCCGGCATGCTTCCAAAGTCCTCAGGACGCACCGCCGCCAATGCAGGATAGTACAGAGACAGACCATCTTGCATGCTGTACTGCGATATATGGGTGTTATAGCCCTTGATCTGCCCTCGAGCAGCCTCCCGATTTAGCTGGTCTAGATAGCCCTCGTCCTCCAAGAGACATGAGGACATTCTACTTCGTTAAAAAGTAGTTAGTGTTGACATGGCAACTTGCCAACGCTTGCCAGTGAAATAGCAGAACCACAGCCCACCGTGGAAAAAAAAAAAACGCCACGCTGGTGCTTCGGCCATTTCATCGCCACGCGTCAGCAGTTGCCATGCCAATGCCATACACTGCTCCCTCCCCTTCTACTTGATCATTTTACAGTAGCAATGTTTTGGCGATATTTGTGGCTTGCACCAAAACCAAAAAGGGTGCCGTTTTAGTGTAAGTTGCTAGGGGAGGGTAGAGGGAGTGAACTAGGAGTTTGGGACGGACAAGGCATTCATTTAATTGGCGTAGATCCATTAAGTTAGTTATAGTAGAAATCATTTGCACTGGATCAGTGTTGTGCAGCTCCATGGGTTTAATTCGCAGTCACAGTATAACTGGTATTTTCATCAGTCATCAGCGCTGTAAGTGGAGGTGTAGGGAGATGCTACTGTGACGGGTTGCTATATGCAAGGGTGTAAAAGCCATAGCTTTAAAAAAAAAAAATCTTAGTTGAAATGACTTGGGGAATTCTATTTCTGAAAGGGACGTCTGCTAATCCTCCTTTCATAAAAGCTTTATGCAAAATAAAAATGGTGACATATGTGCCTTTGCTGAGATAGCCTACTGACCCCCTCAGCAATTCCAATCCAGTGGCAACAGAGCATGTTCAAATGTCCAATATGCATTCCTGACAGCTGTAGGAACACAATGTGACAGCACTTGTTCAAAACATAATGATTGTCTACTTTAGTCAGCCTTGTGGCACGTTCATCTTTAAATAAAAGCCATGGACGGTTGTGACATGTTGGCTGCTAGGGTCACACAAGTATACAGCCACTGTTATTTTGATATAATACATGTCACCTCTTTGAACAGGGCTTCAGCCATGAATGGCCAGGAAGGTGCCTTATGATCCTCCTGCAGGAAGGTGTGACAAATTAGTCACTTCTCCCCAGAGAGGAGTCTCTTCTTGTGAGTCTATGGAGGTGGGCCTGCTACGCAATGTTCCCCTTAGGGATGGCATAAAGTGGGATCTCCCAGGGAGAGACCCCTCTCTTGGGGATAGGGACTCCCGTTCCGAGAAGGATCTCCCTTTCGATTCCCTCAAGGGACAAAAAAGGAAACCTCTACCTCACTAGAATCCTTCTCAACTATTATTGTGATATCTCTACTCAGGAGTGTCCAGATGGTACTGACACTAGTAAGCTCCAGAGGGTAATAAAGAATGAGCAACAGCTTGACACTGAGACGAGGAAGCCCAATGGAGTGAAACAGAGCCTGGTCCGAACGCAAGGGAAGGACTATGGCTGAAGCTTGAGGAAGCCTCAATGTGCTCTTCTAAAGATGGGATGAGCAAAGCTGACATGGAGAGGGACCCGAGAGTTTCTAATGGGTTGTGTGGAGACAGAGAGGCTGGTCCCCCATCTATCAAACAGAAGAACAGATGTCTGAGAAACTCCTGAGGGCAGAGAACCTACCGGGAGGCTCTGCCATGGATGAGAATCCCAGGAGGGATTCGCTAGTAAGAGGATCCGGTTGGAGGGAGAGGAGAAACCTCTTTCCACTAACGTTGTCGACATGGAGGTGGCCCTGGCTGTATTGACGGAGGAAATAAACGAGAGAAGCACTGTCTACTTGACATGTCAACAAGGGATAGAAGGGGGGGGGGAGCCTTCTCCAAGCAAGAAGCACCATCCTAGAAGTACACCACGCCGTACTGTGGAGCAGACCAAAGGAAAGGACAGAAGCCATCCTGCACCGAAGAAACAAAGTATCAAGATGAGACGCCAACCCATGGACGCAAACCCTAACCAAGGCAGGGAATGGGAAGTGCGCCAGACCCGGAGCGAGGAGCTGCTACAGAGTGGCTATACCCTAATTGGCAGTACAATAAGAAGAGTGGCAATGGCTATGGGCCCCCTCACACTTGTTCCAGAAGTAACGGAAACTATAAAAAGAGAGAGAATAACTATGGGACCTCTTATACTCATCCCAGTAGTGCAAAGAAACCTAAGATGTGTGAAAATAACTACTTTTTTATATACTCCCCATAGTATAGAAGAGCCAAACCCTATCCCAATCGAAACCCTGGCTATATTACACAGATCACAGGGGAGAAATGGAGAAACCAAGACATGCATTTTAGTCTCCTAAAGCAAGAACCCATACTACTAGGAGAGCAAGAGACAAAGTGACTTTTTGTCAACAGGAACCAGAGAATAATCGACTGGCCAACAACCACGAGGATAGTATAATAACAAAGGAGCGAGAGACTATACCCTAAAAGAAACAAGACACAGAAGAAGTTAGTGGTCAATACCCCTGTAGAACGAACTTTGAGGAATCAAAGGATTATCCAGCAAGACGTGGAAAAGTCCTATAAGGGAACTGAACGTACTTGTGAAAAGGAGATCTGAACGCTGCTTGCATATTCCATTTTAAAACAGAATAGGTCTATTGGGAAGTAACCTTTGACTCTCTTCTCCTGGGGTTATATATTCTCCTGGTCTTTAGTTGTTTAGAATTGGTGGCAGGGTCAGGATAGATTAGTTTCAAGACTGTGGTCGGACTCTTGTTTTGGACTTGTACATTGATGACGGGCACCCTCGTTTTAGTTGTGTTCGGCAGGGCAAGCCTTAGATTAGGGAAAGGTAGACCGTTTCTCTTAATTTTTATAAAACACAGTTGTAACAAGGTGAACCTTGGTCTTTTTAATCCTTCTGACCAGCCACAAAGGGCCACGCATTCCTCCTAGATTACAAGATCCCTCCCAATGGGGTCTGCTGGGAAGATGTGCTTCAGAGGCAGTACTGACATAACCAAGCCACATTCACAACAGGGTGCAGACCACTGAAGTCCATCTGAGATCAGCATTCATGGGAAGGGAGCAGAGTTACAGTAGCCAGAAGAGGGAGAGCAGGGCTCGGAATTGCAGTGTGCTATTTAGTTCCTGCTTCAAGCCTAGGATAGCCTGGTTAGCTTGAAACCAACAGCTGCCAGGAGCTACATATGGCTCTCCAGGCCACCTGGTTGCTTGCAAACATGCATATGTGACACTAACTTTTGAGTATTGATAATGTTATTAATGAAGAATCTAGTACACATTTGAGCCCCATGGGTAGTGTGAGTTTCACATGGAAGTTGGATTTGGGACATTCTGGGTACTCAATCCTAGTTTGCAGCGGTAGCTCCTGCCTACTGAGTGATGCCTGACACAGGTGTCTTTACGTCTGGAAAGTGGTACCTCGTGCATTAGTGTGCAGTGTGAGAAACCTGACAGTATTCTCCCATCTACTCCACCAGGATCTTCCATTCAGGTGGCCAGGGAAGGGCCATCGCTTTTAGATCCTGACCTGGGGGTGGACAAGCAAGGGAGGATCACTTGAGTGGAAGTTTGCGGGGGACTGGGAGGAGAATACCCAAGGGCGAGACATGGTATTCCCCCTTTCCCAATTATATACCAACACACTCTTCCTCAGCCTTATAGGGGTATTTCCAATCACATTGCATCTCCCCCTCCCCATTGCCAATAAGTACTGGGGTGAAGAAGAGGCGATTGGAAGCAATGAGGATTACAGATGGAAACAACATAGGTATACAAAGTGAGGCTTACCATCTAACACCTTTGAATTATCCCACTAATAGTCAGGCAAGGTCAGGCATTTTTCCTCAACTGTGCTCACTTGACTCCAATTGACTCTCCTCATCTGCAGGATAAAAAGGGTGGTTCTGCCAGAATCATTGAGCGAGCTGGGGTTGCGGGATGGAACCAGGAGGCCAAGGAGCAGAAGGCTGCAAGAAGAGGAGCCAAGAAGGATCGGTGGAGTGCGGGATGCCGAGGCGCTGGCCCGCTGTGTATGAGGGGCAGCAGGTCGCGAGGGAGCCATGTCTCCACGAAGCCAGAGCGGGACTGAAGGCAGTTTATTAGCATTGTTTAGGCCAGTGCTCATTCCCCTAGGATGTGTGTGGGTCCCAGAGTTGTCTGAGGGGCAGGTGGTGAGACCCTGACCTGGACCCAAACCCATTTGACCTGTTTGCCGGTGCCGCACTGCTGTTGGTGAGTTTCATAAGGCAGAGAGAAACTCAGTAGCATGCTGGTTGCTGGAGCAGGAGCATTGTGCAAAGAAGAGTTTAGCAAGGGAAAGCTGGAAAGCAGTGACAGAAAGCAAAACGAAGCAAGAGAAAGGTCAAAGCAAAGTGAATTAAGCGAAAGCTGGAAAGCAGTGAAAGAAAGCAAAGCGGAATGACAGAAAAGGTGCGCTAGAGGCATGGAAATAATAAGACAGTAAAGTGCGCTGATTGCACGGAAACAGCCAAGAGGGGCTGAGAGAGATCCGAAAAGTAAAGAGAGGGCTGCAAACGACCCGAAACCGAGAGAGACAGCAACGAGACAGTGAGAAGGACAACTGACAGTCAAGAGAGGGTAAAGGCAACCCGAAAGTGAGCAAGAGGGAGCAAGTGACTCAAAAGAAATACAGAGTTTGCAAGAGGCTCGTTAAAGGGAAAATGAAGGTGCAAGAGAGCACAGTGAAGAGCAAAGAGAAGTGTGCAAGAGGCACAGAAAGGTGGAAAGAAGGTGCAAGTGTGCACGACAAGAAAAGAAGGTGTGCAGGAAGCACAGTAAAGTTAAAAAGGACAGAGTGAAAGAGGCACAGAAGAGGAAAAGGTGCCAGAGAATAAGGAGAGAGGTTGGAGGTCAGAGTGGTCGTGCCTGGGAGGAGCAAAGTGCCCGGTGTTCTCGAAAGTCTCCGATACTACAAGGTACATGCTGACAAGAGGAACTTTTTGTTTGAAACCAGAGGGGTCTAGTCTTGGGGAAGGGAACCGTAAGAGGCCCACAACAGACATTGTCGATTTTCGTGACGAGAGGATTATACTTGCGGAAGGGACCCCTGAGAGACCTAACTAGAACTGTGTATTTTTGTTTTGGAACTGGAAGGATCAAAGCTTGGAGAAGGGAACCCCAAGAGACCCAGAGACATTGTGAACTCTATTGACTTACTGCAAGAGCCCTATGTGGAAGGTTCCAAAAGCAATCCTTTTGAATTTAACTATTTGAGCTGGCAGAACTACACTTATTGGCAAGACTACCTGAAACCAGCTGTGGTTTACATTTCCTTTTTTGGAGTCACAAGTTCCTTTTTAGAAGCCCCCCCTATTGCATTTGGAGGGCAAGTATAGGTTTGGACAAAGACAAACTTTGGTTTTGTACTTCGAGACATCGACGGCCCTTAGAAGCATCAGTTGAGGGAACAATCCCTTTCTATTCGGGGCCAGGTAGGCATTACACCAACCCCACAAAGTTTGATAATAAAGGTTTTCAAACTGTTACTTTTGCGTCTTTCTCTTGATACCTTGCCTGTTTCACAACGGGTAGAGTTAAGATTTGTGGAATATTGACAAATTATTCTCTGGTTCCATGGAAAACCCAAACATTAACATTTCTATGGGGGAAATTGGTCAAAAGGTATCTTGACTGCCCATCCTTGGTTCAAGAATTGTGCCTTCATATGCAAAAAGTGAGGTCTAGAGGTCACAGATCTTAAGGCAGGCACAATTCAAAAGCAACAGCTTGGAAAGAAAGCCATGGTTTTGGAATTTGAACAAGCCATGATCAGTATAACTTATTTGTGGTCACTGAGATCTAGCTACCTCTACTACCTCTAGTGGTTGAATATTTTCGAGCAAGTGAGCACAATTCAATCTCCAGCCCATTAGTGTATAGTGGCCATGGTGAGACTAAATATTTTACCATTAAGAAATCGAATGTCTTGGCTTTTCAAGAACAAGCATTGCTCTCGCAATAGTGTAGCCATCGAGGACTTATTTGTAAAATGTTGGATTTAAGGAGACATGCTGTCACTTTATAATACATCTGATCAGTCTCGAAGGCTATGAAGTTTGTCTTGATGTTTACTAAGAGTTGTTTTGTGCCTGATCTTTGTGAATATGTTAGTGCTGATTTTAAACGTTTGGGCAGGAAATATTAACAGTTTTGTTTTCTATGCGTGATGACATTTAATCTGCTAACTGTACTGCCGCGCACTTCATGTAGTTGTACTTTATTGTATGTTATCTTGTATTGACTGTATTTTCTTGTTGTAAATGGTGAAAGCCAAATAAAGTATTACTGACTGACTAGCACGACACCCAGGAGCTAGTTTAAGCTCCTGCTCATCGAATTCTGATTTTTAACTCTTGAGACAAGTAGGCTGAGAGAAGGGTTCCACCATCTTTGCTTCTTCTAGGGCTCGCTAAAACGCCCTGTGCCCCAACTCTATTTCTTACTTGGCAAAGCATGCTGGGATGCCAGAAGGCAAAGGGCACTTTTAACAACATCCTAGATTGGACCTTAAATAGGGCATGCTTTTGGCCGATCCCCTCCAACACTTTGCATGCATGGAGGAGGAACCCTTACTTGCTTGTCGTGATAGCCCAAAGGGAATTCCACGAAGGATTCCCTGGACCTCTGTTGGAGATGCAATGTATTCCAAAGTCCTCTGCCGGAGAGGAGAAGACAGACGGTATCCAAGGAAAATGCCTGCTCTGCTCTCTTTCCAGTTAAAGGAAACGGTGGGGGTAAACTGCTGTGGACCAAGCACTGGATGGGAAGGGCCCTATGTAACTGCCATTGACTCAGTCTCAACAAAACACCTAGAAGCGTGGCGTGACACTGTTGAGCACCCAAGAAATACGAAATGGAGGGTTTTGAAGAGGCAATGTCCCCCTGCTCCATTTTAAAAGCCCAAAGTGACTTAAGCCTCCCTTTAATACCTTTCAAAAACATATGCTTTAACAGTTGATATTGTTGGTAAGTTTCTTGTCTGAACACACGTGCTTCATCAATCCAGAGTGCCCATTTACATTAGGTTCTCCATCTTTAACCTAGCATCGAGACAACCACCATCCAGGTGGTGGATGATGCCCCCCAGATCATGACTAATAGTGACTCAGCTGCATTTGACACCATTGACTACTGCATCATCCTCTTCACGCCACACAGACAGGATGAGGGTCTCTGAAACAGGCCTGAATTGGTTTACCTCCTACCTCTCAGACAGACACCAGACTGTCCAGATGAACATGTTGCTTTCTAACATACTCCCAGTGGCTGAGGAGTCCAACAAGGCTCCATCCTCACTAATCCTTTTTAACCTTTACATGGAGCCTTGGGGCACACTTTCTAACTATCCCAATATAGGCATCCACCAATAAGCAGACAATACTCTGTTGTACATGAGTGAAAAGCGCACAGGGTCGTCTTGGCAATTACCTTGCTATCATTTGGTCCTGGAATTTGACTGACTACATCAATCTTATCCCCTCCAAGACATACTGCATCCACTTCTGTCCCCCAGCTAAACAACTAGTCCAGTAATGGCTCTATGGTGCGTGCCTAGACTGAGTTGATCTATAACAGCGAATTTCAGTAAAATCTTTCACCATTGACAGCGGCCTGTCCTGCCAGACACTCATAGCCATGAAGTCCCAAATAGCCTGGCTCAAAATGTGCACCCTTCGCAAAATAAAACCATCCCACTGCAGGAGATCCGGCCCGTAGTGGAGGCCTGTTTGGTCTTGCACATCGACTGAGGAAATTCCCTTCTATCCTGCTCCATAATGTGCACTTGGCACACCTAAAAGCAGTTGACCACGCTGCAATATGTCTTTTTACATGTGCGCAGAAATTTGACCGAAGGATCCCATCCTACACAAACTACATTGGCTTCCTCCACAGGCCAGGATACTTTTCAAGATTACCTGTATCATCTACAAAGCAGTCACAAGTAGCACACCAGCGTACCAAGTGGCTAAGCTCCACATACCTTGTGACACATGCTACTTGTGCAGCAATTGCCCAACCTGCTTGAATCACAACTAGTCTGCAAAGAGAGGATCTGCAAACCATCCTTCTCTTGTCATGCACCCACCATCTGGAACTCTAACCCGTAATCTACTCGGAATGCCCCACAAATCCCCAATTCCACATCTCCCGCAATGTGGCTTTTGCAATAACACCTGACAAGGACCAATCACCATGGATGCACAGACCACAACTCGCAGTCCTGTACTATTGTTAAAAGATGACAGCCCAAAAGCTGGCTATCCACACCCTGTACTGAGTTCTTCTGCTCTCGAGCTAGGTCTGTGCTTTAAATGAAATAACATTTTTATATCTTTTGCAGGGATGGTATTTTAGTGTTTTTAATTCGTTTGTTTGCTTTAGTTTTTTATTCAAGTTCCCGTTCTCTAGAACCTTGATTGGACACCCTTTTATTTTGGATCCATTGTACTATAGCTTTTTGGGCTGATACTATTATCAGCTCACACCCCTCCTAAAGATCCAGCCTGTGATTGTCCAAGAGCGCCTGGAGACCATGCAAATGATAGCAGTGCATGGTATTAGTCAACATAGCCTAATATAACATGCTCTCAAAAGCGGCGAAGGAGGGGTACCCATCGGGCTGTGCCCGTTTCTTCTTTAAAATTGGGTGCACTCATGGTGTAGCAGTAGTTTGGCGTTGATGGTTTTGCCACTACTCATTCCTGTACTCCTGCAAATCAGTAATCATTTTGTCACAGCTACAGTACAAGTCATTGGGCTGACATTTAACCACTCTTAACATCAAGGAAACGCTTTCCACTGGGGCGTGTGTTTGTGCGTGAAGTTGGAGTCTAGAGAGGCCCCAGTGAGAACTCTAATGCCAATGATCTGTTGTTCTTACATAGTCCTACTGATCCCAGATATTCTAAATGTGGTTTTAAAAACAAAATCATTGGGTAATGTAAGAAGTTACAGTATACTCACCAGTGCTTCTTTCTTTGCTGATGGTAGCAAATATTGATGACCGTACAAGACAAAATCCTGACTGAGGTTTACCCTTTCTAGACAACTGGCTCTTCTAAAATGTTTGATTTTTATTTTAGGAGGTACAATCCCTATTGAGTATTAAATACTGACTGGCCCCCATACAACTCATACTAATTTTTCCATGTCGTAGGATTTTTAAAATGTGTTTCGGCTCTCCACCTTTACAAATGCTACATATTTGCACTTAGTACCTGGATTCCCCCCTGTCCCTGGCCAAAAGCAGAGGCCAAGTTCGATGAAATGATTTGCCCTACAACCTCTTCACGGTTGATGCATGATTCAAACCAATATGTGCTCCTTCCAGGTGAGGCATCACTGGATTTCTGGATAGCGCCGTAGCTGGGTGATTTCTTCAGATGTGACCTTCAGACTGGGGGTAGTCCTCCATGCTGAAATTACTGCCGAGCAGCTTGTCCTGACCAGCCCCTGTCCGCTCCCATCTCTTTAGTCATAAAAGTCAACATCATTCTCCTTTCATTGACTTGCCTGCTCCTTATGTACCCCCTCTGCCATTTGCCCTTCTTTCTGCCCTTGCAGTTTAAGGGCTGGTAAGAAATCACATTTTCAGGGCTTGAAATTTTGATTTGATGAGCGGGAGCTAATAACCAGCTCCTGGTTGCCAGGCATCCCCCAGTAGGCAAGAGCTGCTGGGAGAACCTGGAGCAGGTACTGTGTACACCGCAAATCGAACTTTCACACGAGATGCACATTTTCACTTTTTGCCCATTATGTATGATACATTACATTTTAATGTGTCCTAATTCTTCTTTATTTACATTCTAAAATCCTCAAGGTTAATGTCAAATATGCATGTTTATAAGGCACCAGTTGGCCTAGGAAGCCAGAGGTAGCCCCTGGTAACTGTTGGGTTTAAGCTAACCAGACTCTCTTAGGGTAGAAGCAGGAGCTAAATGGGTCCCAGCAATTTCAAACCCTGATATTTATAAAAATGTACATTAAACTAGCAAAATACATTTCCTGATCGGAGATTGAACTGTTTGAGATTCTACAAGGGTGTCCAGGACACAGGGGCTAATTCACGGAATTATTTGTGCCGAAAAATGGGGATTTGTGCGCCATTCTGCCTGCAAATCCCCATTTGTTAAACAGGGATTTGCGGGCAGAATGGCGCACAAATCCCTGTTTTTTGGCACAAATAATTCCATGAATCGGCCCCATAGTCTTAGCTCTGTGGTGGTAGCCCTGGGGAAAGTTTTATTTGCTCGGTTGTTGCATATGACTTTTATATGTACAAGCACAGCCTCTTTGATGAAGAGGGAATCTCTGGGAACTATAACCACAGGCTTTTAAATAACCAAGAGTTAGGGATTGACTTCACCTGAATAGTGCCCTTTACCTCTACTAGAGATCTGTATTTGCTGTTGTATCTTGTGTCAGACCCTTGGACAGGTATTGTGTTTGTGCATGAAGGATGCAAGAAAAGCGAAGCAACTAAGGTCTAAAGGGAGACACGTCTAAACTCTGGCAACTTGATGGATATTTTAAGCTTCTTGTGATGAGTAGCTACTGGTCCATGCGTTTTACGGAGCAATATTATGTTTAGGCATTAAGCATAGATGACTTTCAACTTCAGGGGTTCAGTTTAGAATCTAATGTTGGAGATAGTCAAGAGACGATAATGTTTCTGATTCTGCAGAGGCTCAACACTAGCTATAACTAATGGACTTGGTTGTCTGCAGTCCGGGAGGCAGACCAATGTAGACGCCCATCTTGTGATTATTTGAGTTATCAAGTGCACTTGCAATGAGCAAGTACTTGGAGGATGCATGCGTGCTGTTGCCCTGCTACAACCCTTTTAGTTTGTACTTTGGAAGGATCTGTTGAGGAATCACTGAGAAAGAACATCTACTTCTTAGTTTGGGCTGTTGGGTGTCGATTGCGACACCTATAAACCGAAACTATTGCATTAGATTAGAGAGAGGCAGAAATGGCATATGAGGAGGGACACACATCTTGCAAGTGCTGTTTGATTATTTGCCCACCCATTGAGTTCCCAGGGTAGTGCTTATCCCTATGGCCATTCCCACCCATGCACGCACAAAACACCTCTCTTGAGAACTCTTGAGCTGTCTTTTGTCTTGCCATCAAAGTGCCTGCCAGTGTTTTTTCAAATCCGTCTTCTCAAAGTTAATGTCTTAATTGGAGTTTTAAACCCGCTTTAGGTGTAATAAGTTTTAGGCATTTGCCAGGCACTGCTGTTAGATCCCCAGTTACTGGCACCATTTTGCACCTGCTACCACCAATGGCCAGTTAATAGCACTAATGCTGCGCCTGGCAAGTGCCTTTCCCATGCCTACACTAAAGCCCAACTGTTGGCATTGCCAATGCTTGTTAGGTTGTATTACAGAAGCAGAAAAGACCACACTGATTATGCTAAGGAAATGCTATTCTGGGACCTTCTCTTACACAGATAACAAAGATGCACTATCCAAAAGTATAGTACAAATCCACTTGCGATAATATGGAATGGCAAAAGGCTTGGCACAATACGTGTAAGTGAAATGAGAACATTGTATGGCTTTTCTTAAATTCCACAAAAAAGAACAAGACCAACTCGCTCAACGGCAAACGTGAAGAGGCTTTTACTTGACTGTTAACTTGCACTGAGCAGAGTTAATAATAACCGCGCAGTCCTAATTGAATTGCAGTGGTTTCTAAAAAAGAAAACCACATAGGCAGTAAGTATTCCTTGAAAATTGATATATTTTTTTAAGGGTACAACATATTTTGTATTTCCCTTTCAAGAGTGCTTACAATTGGTTTGGTTTGCTTTACTAACTAACTGTATTGAAATCTGTGCTGAGATTAGTTAATTGTAAAGGATACATAGGACACTTTTATATATAGGAAAATAACATATTTGCAACTTTTGTGTCAATCTTTCTCAAATGTAATTGGTCTGATAAAGCACTTGACAGTGTTGTGCGGTCTAAAAGTGCTTTATTATTATTCCTTTATATAGTGTGAATCTAGCCCAGAGCAATGGAGCACTGCACAGCCCGATTAGGGTAAAACATGAATAGGCAAGAGAGTTGCGTGGCAGATGGTAATGCAGTACTTTGTGTGCACACACAAAACATTTAACGCATTGGCACTATGGTGAGTTGCCGATAAGTTGTCACATGACTGTTGAGTAGTGTGAGTTCAGGTAATGCCATGTTGTGACTGAAATAGTTGCGTTTTCAGCTTTTTCTTGAACCGAAGGAGCGGTGCGGATTGCTACTGGAATGGAAATCTATAGAACCGTAGCGTAGAAGGTGACAGACTGTTTACTAGTTTTCTCTTTTCAGGTCTGAAGTCTGGCAGTGGTCCTACTGCTCGTACGTCGCGATCCACTGAAGGCGTTTATCTTAGCTGCCAGGTAAGGTTGTGTGCCTGCCGATGTAGCCTTGCAGGTGATACAGCCAGTGCAGCTCACGCAGGGTGGTGGAGATGTTGTTGAACTTGCATGCCCCGATGATTATGCTTATTTTCCATATTGTGTCCCTGTACCTGATCCAAGCTACGCTACATGCCATGGGGAAGCGCACGTCTACATCCCAATATGGGCAGAATGCTTCTCGCTCTCTAGTCTTACTGGGAGGTGCTCCACAAATATTGAATGCAAGGGTGGTCAAGAAACACAAGTGTTTTTCTGTCGTCGACCCAAGTATTTGAGTGTAATCTTTGGATCAGCTTAAAAAGGCCCATCTGAATTCTTCCTGCTAAATTTTGTCTATATATCTGTTCATGTTGCTAGATCAATAATGCTGATAAAATCGATGCATTCCTGGGGGCAATGTCCCCTTAACCAAAGCCCTTTTGGCTAAGAGGTTGTGAATCCTGCTTTTGAGGAGAACAGAAAGGCCAGGGCAAAAACCACATTTGGGAAAGGGTTAGTAATTTATTATCTGTTGCCTTTTCTATAAAGTGATTGTGAATACTTGAAGCAAACTACAATAAAGAGTATATCCCTTTTTAAGTGAGCAATCATTTGTAATCTCTTAGTGTTCTTTTGTAGACGCTGGTACCACATGGCTACCCTGCCCGGAATTGTGGAGCTGCACCCTCCTATCCCCTTGATCTCTTGAAAGAGCGGCAGTAGAAAAGACTGTCGATACTCTGCAGGTGATTTTAAAGTTACATTGGGCAGTTCCTCTGGACCAACCCACAGTTCTGGAGTTTTTAAGTGATTTGTTTTCTTTGGATTGCTTTTTCTATGAATCAATCCGGTGTGTACGTTAATCATTTTTAGGGGAGCACTCCCCAGTACTGCTTTTGTATACGATGCAAGTATTTGTTCAGGCCATAAATACTCATTGGCATTTGCACATTTATCAGCCTCTGGGCATCTTGCACTAATGACCAAAACAATTTTCTTTTTTTTGTTTTGTTGGTGTAGCATCTCACGTGGATTTTAATGCTATTTTGAACCCCCTGTGACCTTTGATATGTCGGACAGCTTTTCTTTGTGCCTTAACCTAACCTGCGTGACCTCCAAACTCTCTGATTAATTTACAATGCTCACGGCAGAGGGCATTTTATTCCCTCGTTGGGTTGTCTTCCCATCTAGGCTGTTATAAATCTGTTTCCTTCCCCCCTTACTCCCTTACCATGCAGTCGCTGCTTTACTTATCAAAAAGCTTCAGCAGAAAATCATAAGCTTCCAATAGTGTTCCCTTATCCATATCTTGTGGGGCTGTTAAAATGGGATTTGAGACGGGATTCACATGTAAAACCTCGGCCAACTTTACACAAAAAGCCAGGACCTAGTCAGATTAGAACTGCAAAAATGCCAAAAAGAAAGAAACGGTCCTGCTCAATCTCTGGCCCCCACGCGTTGCAAGCTCATATTCCTCAACAGTGTACTCCAGTCTCTGCACTTCAGAAGGTGCTCAAAATTGGCCCCTGAAAGGAGCAGTTTATTCACGCCTCACAGCCACCCCTAATCCCACCTGCTGCCCAACACACACCTTGACTTGTTGCTCCGGTTGTCTATTTGTATGGAACATGGCTCTGCTATAACTTCTGACCCTTAACTGTATTGTTGTTAACCCATTGTTTATTAGAGCTCTGCTGCTTCTTCAATAATTAATACTTGATTTACGTGGCATATCCTACGCCGATTTAACTGTGTTGCTGTCTCACTTTGTTGCATTCTATGTGGGTTAGAGTTGCGTTGCCTGGTGGCGTCTTTGCTAAAGCTACCCAAGCAGTTGCTATCAGCTGCGTGAGCAGCAGAAGGGGGTGGGAGGGTGGGACGGGGTGGGCTACGGTGGTCTAAGAGGCCCATGTTCGTTTTTCTGCAAAAGCAGATAAACGGGTACATTTAAAAAAAAAATGTGGAATGTTTTTGTATCACTTCCAGTATATATCTTCTGTTTTAAGAGAATTAGAATTGTCTTACTGAGCAAAGCACTTTATCAAAACTTATAAATGATGTTCTGTTGGTTTTCAAAATGAACAGTCTGGTAAGCGTCTAATGTACTCCTGTACTCATTTTTGAAATAGTGTTTTTTTTTCTTCATTTGTGATTTATTTTTTATTTTATTTTATTTTTTACATTTTCTTTTTTTTTGTTGAAGGGGGGGGGTGTAATTCACACCAGTGAGGTTCCAGCCTGTTTTGTTAGATGAATGGTTTCCCTGAAAACATAATGTTGGTTAACTTGTATAACTCCCCGGGGTCTTGTATGAGAGAATTGCTCCAGGAGGCATTACATGATCTATTTATCCAATGGTCTCTGGTATCGAAGAGCAAATTTATCTTGGTAGTTGGCGATTGTCATATGAGAGGTGGCCATGGTACTTCCACCAATCCCCACCTAAAATCATGGTGCACAATGGAACAGAACGTAGAAGACCCAAGTGTTTGTACTGGGTTGACTTCTTTAATAGCTGGGATTTGGAGATGGTGAATGAATGCATATACAGTGAATGTCCAGGGAGACATACATGGGGAAAAGTGGGAGGGCACAGAGCACACTTGATTATATGTTTGTCAGCTGTGATACCGCGGCTCTTGTCAAGGATATGAGTGTTAGCTCGAATCATTGGAGTGATCATGATGCTCTAATTCTGATGTTTGAGGCAGATGAAGGCAGACCTACCATCAAACAATTAGGCAATAGCAGGGTAAATCATGCTGGAACTTGCATTCGCTGGCCAGAAAGGAATATACTAAAGGCTTGTATGGCAATGTCCAATATGGCTACCTCCAATAAAATTTCGTGCGAGACCATGTCTGTGGAGGACATAGAGAGCTGCATCCCCTCCCTCTCTAGTCATCATGCTTCATTTATAGCTAATGTGATGATAAAAGATCCAGACAAACGTAACCATCATGATAAGAGTATAAGAGTGGCCAAAAGGAAGTTAAGAAAGCAGATTCGTAAGATTAAATTGTCGGTGGCTCATCAACTGCCTATTATACGTCTTGCAGGGTTCTAACAAATAAGTATAGAGCTTGGCTAAAACATAAGAGGCGGACAGATAGACTGACCCAATGGCAACATACTGTCCGGTTTATTGTGTCCCGGAAATAGCCAGAATATTTGGTCGCTATTGGGCGACGCCAAGGGTAAAAGGAGGGACTCAATGATTAACTCTATTAGTACCCAGGTATGGCAAGGTTTCTTGGCTAATCGTAATCTTGCCATAAGTCGAGTGGCACAAGAGGAGATCATTATTAAACTTTTTGCATCTCCTTTTAATGTGAACGTGGACAAGCTGGTCTTAAAAATCAAAAAACTTAAAATCTTCACAAGCACGTGGTCTGAATGGATTAGCAAACATTGTACTTAAAAGTAACCCTGATTTATTTATTTTTTTGTTTTTTTTAAATTTATTTTGGGCTGGGCTCCTTAAGGTTCCTTTCAACAAGGTAATGGCCGAAGGCAGAATAACTTGTTCATGGCAGATGGCCATTCTCATTCCGGTCTTTAAAGAAGGCATTAAGACTGACCGTGCAACTACAGACTATTATCAATGTTAGATTGCACGGGGAAACTTTTTGCCATGTTCCTGTTTCAAGAGCTGCAAGAATGGGTCAATAAAACAGGTCTGCTTAACTCTTTTCAAAGCGCCTTTAGACATGGATATTCCACTGCTCATAATTTCCTAAAAATGGATACTCTGCCAGACAATCCAATAATCCACAATTACATGCTGTCTATATTGACTTTAAGGCAGCTTTTGATATCGTCTGTAGGGAAAAGTTATGTCAAAAGCTGGAAAATCTATGCTGCCCAGATGGATGACTTTATTATTTGAGGCTACTTCACCAGAACACGTCTGTCTCGCTTAAACTGGATATCCAGGGTACTATGACTAACCCTATAGTACAAAATAGGAGGGTTAAGCAGGGCTGTGTAACTGCACCACTACTCTTTAACCTTTTTGTGTATGATCTTCCTGTAGCGATCGCCGAAGTGCACAATTGTCCCCCAAAAATTGGTACAACCCATTGTTTAGTACTAGCATATGCAGATGATTTGATCATCCTGGACCATACTTTCAGCAGACTTATAAGATCAGCCGAGGCATTGTGGGCATACGCTGATGTTAATGGTCTAGTGATTAATCGTGAGAAAACTCAGTTGATGGCCTACTTGAGCAAAAATATTGCACGCCCACGATATTGATTTGAGAATTGGAGATCGATTACAAATATTTGGGAGTAGAAATTGAAGTTAGAGGGGAGTTCCTGCTGTGCATTTAGTCATGAAGGGCCATGGCCGCACAGATCACTGCACTAGTCCACCAATCTACCTGTAAACAGAGTGGCTACTCAATTTGGGGAGCACTCCAACTTTATATTCAGGTTTTAATACTGATGGTTACTTATGGTCTGGAATTGCTCATTTCTATCGACTTGAAATGGCTGCAGAAAATTGAAGGTAAATTCTGGAAGAAGATTCTGGGTTTAACCAGCTGTATTCCTATGGTCATTATAAGATTAGAAATGGGCCTATTGTAAATGAAATCTATTGTCCTGAAATTTATACCATAAAATATGCAATGCCCCTGAAAATCAGATGTTGGCTAGTATGAATGTGGAAGTCTAAAAAGTAAATGGGAACGCACGATTTAAGAAGAGTATGGAGACTTTATACAAAGAAATCCGCTGGTTTCCCAGATTTGGGGGGGGGGGTGGTACTACTGCAGTGAAGTTATCCTTGGCCAAACATGTTGACAAATGTGATTGGTTAGAGAACTATGTACACCTGAGAAGGCTTAAGCGATATCGGTTCATTCACCATGCGTTACATACATTTGATCGTTCTTAGTTATAACTGAACCTTTGTCCTAGCTAAGGAGATTCATATTATCATCTTCCGGTTCTGGCTGTGGTGGGTAGCGAAAGGAAGCTCAATAAGAACAAGCGGTCTTGCCGCATATGTAAGAACGAAAAGGTGGATGAGACTGTTAAGCATGTGCTCATGGAATGCCCCAAGATGAGGGAGATTTACACAAAATACTACACTAGGTCTGTACACCACCTCAAATTGATAAGTGATCTTACTTTTTGGTTGCAGAGTATTAATACAAGAAATCTCAGTTTGCTCATGTAACTATTTAATGTTTGGTCTGCGATTGAAAAATGCTTGAGTATATGCATATAAGCATTTGGTGCTATAACCTCAATTTGCAATGATGTGAATGTGTCCTCTGGACTAGTCAAATTAACCTGGTAAGCATGGCTGACGCTTTTACCTGTTTGATAAATTGGTAGATTACCTGATTGTGATCAATTTGGGATAGATAATTGTTTTCGGTATTATTCTTTGTTCTAGTTATGATCTGATTTTTTTATACACCTTTTTATATTTTGTATGATTGCTTGATCGGTTGCTTTTATATGCTGTGAATATGATTTATTATGTGTAAAGTTTCTTAGTAAATTATCACATTAAATAAATAATTTCACACCAGTGAGGTTCCAGCCTGTATTGTAGAAGATCAAAAACCTTTTTGGGAACTATGTTTGGCAAATGTTTTTGCATGCTTGAATGGCTAAGTTGTGTACGTACGTATGTGTGTGTGCGCACGTTTACTTATCTTCTTGACCCTCTTTTTAGGCTTTGAGAATCATGGTCCCCTTGTTCGCATGGTGTCACTCCAATGTATTTTAATAAGGGTCATAGACCAGTGTGTATGCAGTATCCCACAATATCTACTGCAGCACCCGGTGCTCTGATTTATCTACTCGGGTCTTCATCCTAACTACCCCAACTCATACTATCCCATTAGTTAGATTTGCTGATCACCCTCTTTTACCTTAGCTCGGTTTCATGATTCCACCTGCTGCCCCTTACAAAGGATCAGACAGTTCTGTACTGTCTCTTGTTTTTTGTCCAAGATCCTTGTTCACATCTTCCCAATAGTAAACGCAGGCAAGCTTCTTTTGTGTGTGCCATTACTGGATTTCGCTCTGACTCACTAGCTTGGGTGGTGCCCTGGAAAGAAAAATGCATGGCGCAAGAAGACGTGGTACACCCTGTCCGCACATGAGAGGGCAGACGAGACGTGTTCCTGAACACGTTTCCCCCGCATTTCCATAAGTTTCTTTACATGTTCAAAATCGTTTTGCGCCCAAAAACGCTTCATTTGAGAAATGAGGTGGCATTTACTTGAATTGCCTTTCCCACAACCGTCATCATATTCTGGCCCTTCTGCCTGGCACGACTGTGTCTCTGGCTAAAATACAATGTCCCATACAGAGATGCTACCAACAGTTGTGTGTGGTCGTTGCTATGGAAATAATAGTCACATACAGACTTGGTTCCTTTATAGCAAATTCCCCTCGTCTGAGGTGCCATAGAATGATTTGTAAATTCCAGCCCGCTCTCAATGTTGGCAGCGTTTTTCACAAAGCGCTTTTGTGTGGGACCCCATTTTGTCAATTAAGTTTGTATACCTTTTTTATTGCGAAAAAAGTTTCTCAAAGATATTCAGCGCACGGTTGCTTCTTTTACCCCGATTAGGTTCCCTGTTAGCATCTACTGCGTTTTCCCCCAGTCCTTCAAAACCTATGAAAGGAACCTTTATGCCTAAGTTTCTCCATGTCCTATACTTGTGCACAGCCACACCAGACCTGACAAGAGTTTCTCCCCTCTTCCAGAAGAAAGCCGTTGGGAGTTTTGCTGCTAGAACAAACTGATTCATCAACGTTGAGCTGTAAATCCCCAACTTTTCACCCGAATTTACCATTATTCCCAACAGAATTACAGCACTGGGTCATCCAGAGTTCCCAGTGATGGGCCAATTGTGTCCCGCCATCCAACCAAAAATCTCGGGTCTTGGGCCACTCCCACCATATGTCTGTGAATGTTCCTGTCCCTTGGTATTTCATCGCTCATGGTAGCTTTAAGGACTTCTTGTTATGTTCGCAATGAGACCTACAAACAGGTTTTGCGAGTACCCCAATTAGGTACCATTTTGGTCACCCATGGCTATGTCCGGTCGAGTGGCATCATTTCTTTACTTTGATTAAAGAGATTAAAGAGGGCATTAAAGAGGCTTGGCCGCGGCACCATGAGAGGCTTTCACAGTGACTCTGCTGCTTACTCATGGATCCCTCTGTTTTAAGGTTTCTACCTAGACTCAGAAGATTAAGTAAGTGATCTCACACGACCTGCCACGTGTCTCGAAAATTACTGCTTCTGCAAAGGTACCTTTTTTAAAAAATGTTTTTTTTTAAAACATGTGTTTTTCCTTCCTCCTTTGGGTTTGGATCTCCAGTCTGAGCAGGGCCTGTAACTAAGGGAAGACTTCCAATCGATCATACAATGTCACCAGCCCGTGCTGCAGTCTTTGAAGTCTTTTTCCTGCCTCAGTTATGGAATCTGGGGTTCTTACTGCCTTTAGCAATGGTACACTAACCACTCTAGATGTCTTTTTACCATCTACATTAGCCCCCTTGTTGCAGCGTCTCCGTGCAGGGCAGCCTCTGCAATCCCCAGCCATCAAAACCTTTGACTCACTAACTGATAGATGATATATGATCTGGGAATAGACCTCCTCCTCTTTAGTCTACACCTATATCTTGTCTTTTTGTGGAGCAGAGTCACAAGAATTCTCCATGTCCCCACCTCTGGAGCTCCTTTGCTCCTAATCCGCACCGAGCACTGTCACAGAGTGCTGCTCCAAGGCACACTTGAATTCCTGCCACCTCATCTATTATAATGCCAGGGAGCCGTTTGCAGGGCCTTCTTTATTTGGCACCTTGAGGGTTGAGGGTGTTCCTTCCAGATACGAGGAGCCCCTGGACACAACATGGAACCCCAAGCGATCCACGATAGGCTACAGTCGCCATGTGGTCGGCTCAGAGGCACCCACATCATCTAGCAACCCTGCACAGAGCCGCCATCTTGGGTGACCCTGCAGGTTCTCTGCTGGATTTGGCAGCATGGGCTCTCTTCGGTCACCAGTTGTTCTCGCCTCCCCTGCACACTTTCCTCTTCCTGCGGTTGTTGGACTTCAAAGACAAATTGTGGGTGGAGGAGCAACAAAAGGTAAGCAGCATGGTAGTGCATCGAATTCTCCTTCAAACGGACTGCTCATAATTCGTATACTGTTTTGAAGGTGCAATCTGATCTAATTGTATCAAACGCTGTAGGCTGATGTGGAGGGCGTTTACTACAAACCCATAGTCTCAATTCTTTTGTGGTCATGGGTTCTTGGACAATGTTGCTTTCCGATTCCCAGGAGAATTCTCTTTCTATACACCAGCTTCTAAAAACCTAAACCTGCTCCTCTTTTCATGGCAGTACTTCGGGGTTGTAACCACTTCTGAGCAGGACAATAGAGATTGTAATTACATGATTTATGATGCTTCGCCAGTGATCCTTACGCTTCTGCACATATCTAGGTGCACTGGGGTTGTAGTAGTAACCTGCTTGATGTACTTAATTACATTGGAATAAGTCATGTTTATATTTTGAGAAGGTCAGAAAGAGCACAGAATTTCTTAAGCAGTTGTCACAAATACTACCATTTATGATGCACTTTCTTTTAAGCAGCAGGTTGCGGGTCGGAGAAACAGATCGGATGGCTTTAGCAGAAGGTAAAACCTTTCATGTAAGAACATGTTGGGTTGAGATTCTGTCTCTAAAATGAAGAAATTCAGAACCAAGGTTGTGTGCATTCATCTGTGGGATGAACCATTTCCTATACATGTAGAAGCTGCTATATAAGATAGAAACGTGGCTCTTAATCGCATCCCCAGCTACCTGCAATTGCATGAATTCCTTGATTATGGGTTCATCAGACATCACTCCATGGAAACATCACTCGCCCGTGGCTCCAACCACCTTACCATGGCTCATCTCTTGCGCCGGTTGTTTATCCTCCACCCCCTACCCCTTGATGTCTCTGCTGCCTACAATACTGTCAACAGCTTCTCTTCCTCACCTGATTCTCATCTTGGCTTCTAGGACAATGCGTTAGTTGCCTCCTATGTAGCCGGTTGCTCCCTTTCTATTATCCTTTACAAAGGTCTATCCTTTATCCTTGACTGTTCGCTTTCTACACCTTATCCCTTTGCAAGCCCATCTCCACCTTTTTAGGTTCTTGCATCGATGAGATGCAAGTCTCTTTTCTCGACCCCATCCCCATAACCCGTGAATAAGAGGTTCTTTTTGATGGCGATCTGAAATGGCAACAGTTGGTCAATATAGACTGATACAGCTGCCAGCAATAACCTCCCAAGCATCCTAATATCCTGCTCTATTTCACCCCTTTTCTAAGACTCATCTACACCATTTCTCTTTGCAGGCTGGACTAGTGTTATGGTCCCCCTCCTCAGGCCGCTTACCCTGTTACCCCTCTTGACAAGGTACTTCACTTTTCTACTCACACCCTCTTAAACCTCTGCTATCCTCATCCACCTCTGTCCGCTGCCTAATGTGTGATGTGTATCCATGTGCAATCAGTACACTTTAGGTTCCTTCTTGTCTGAAAATCCATCCATGAGCTAACCCAATGCTTGCTTGCTAGCATCATCTCTTGTTACTCACACCCTCGTACACTGTGGTTGAAGCCTGCTTCAACCATTCTGTTCCCGGGCCTTGCTATGCTACCTCTTGCTCCTTAGCATTTCAAGCTCTCCACCATAGGAACCTCCTATCCACTGACATGAGTACATCAATTATGGTTCAAGGCTGTCCTGAAGAAGCACATCCTTTGCCTGGAAGGAGAAACTGAGCTGGCTGGTTGTGTTTTACCTCCCCAATATAATCCCCTGTCCTGCACTATCACCTGCCCATATACCTCAATACTTTTTAAGTGACAGTCTTGTGGCCTCTACAAATTCCCCTAATGATAATTGTCTAATGTATTTATGTAAGCCAGTGCTGCACACTTTTGCTGTCCAAAGGCTTCTATACTACACCTGGCTAATGCATCTGTCATTTCATCGAATTTACAATCGTAAGGCACCCAAACAAAGGATTGCTCAGTCAGCCATATACGTGCTTGTGTACAGCCCTTCTTGTCAAAGCCTTTCTCTTTATCCAAATAATTACAAATAACCAAGTAACTACCAAAGTTTCCAATATTTAGCTATGTTGTCCTGAATAGCACTAACACTTCCTGGAAACATCTGCAAAGCTCTGAGGGTAACGATGAACTGGGCACGGCCAGGTTTTTGCAGGGCGTGGAAAATGGGAGCACAAAAGCGGAGCCAACATATCATATGATTTTTCTTTTAGACTGCTGTCAGTCTGGACCAAGCTCCAGGACCAATGCATGCTACTGTGCAACCTCTTAAGTATGCCACTACCAGCTGTGACCCACAAAGTATCGGCATATTCAGGAGACTGGGGTGATTCCATAATCCTGAGAGGGGTTTTCAGTTAGGTGTTAGATTATGATTTGGATAGATCGGCTGGATGTGGTTCCATGTGATAATATCCCCCACAAAAAATGTCGCCATTAAAAGAATGGCACAGCTTTTTTTGCCTCGATATTACCATATGGAACCTGCGGCGGACACCCCTGCAACTCCCATATATATTTTTTTTAAAGGAGGGGGGGACACCCCTGCAAACCCCGCTCCCATTTACCCCATATATTGTCCCCATAAATAATGTCACCTATGCCGTTTCCCAGCGTCTATATGTATGGCAACACTATTTATGGGGATAATATTACCTGATACCCTGGATGTTTGTGTGGTCTGCTCAGCGAGACATGCTTCATATTTATTTAAATACAGGAGGAACAATGCTCTCTTGATCACAAAAGAACGTACAATAGATAAGAAATCACATTTGACGGGAAGCAGTGAGCTTCTTGCAATGGGTTGAGTTTGAGGGTCATTCTGAACAAGTTGTGGAAGGGAGTAAATGGAACAGTCACCGGGGGCCGTATCTAAGTTGACATAATAGATCAAGGACAACAAGCATTGGACATTTGTAAGTTCAGGTAGGCGGTACAGCCAGCTGTGCTTGGGATGTGACCATGATGGGTGAAGTGCTAGAGCGGAGACAGAGGAAGTGAGGGGCACAGGCAGGTTAGAGGCGAGAGAAAAATGCTAGCTTGCAGGCAGATGAAAGGTAGGATAAGAAGGTAACTCGGAGACCAGGAGGTAGGCTTTTAGTTTGTTTTCAAACAAATGCATGTGGACTGTTTCTCGCATGTCTGGGGGAGCAAGAGGACCAAGAAGAGGGAGAACGGAAGCGAGAGGAAGCACCAGGGAGGCCGAGAAGCCACTGGGGTAGTCGAGTAGGCAGAGCTGGGATTACGAGAAGGCTTTTAGAGTTGGATAGATAGAGTGGTGCCTTACTGTGGATAGATTTGTGAACCAGGAGAATACAATTTAAATCTGATCTGACCCTGTTTTGCATAGTCGGCCATCCAGCCTGGTGATGGTACGAGGAAGTAGTTAAGTGAGGGAGTTCAAAGAGTCCTGGTAGCAAAGTTAATTATCTTGTTGAGAGGACAGAAAGCATATTTGGAGAGACCAAAGAGGATGCTGGCACAGTGGTCCAGTTTATAGAAGACAAGAGTGGTTGAGAGATGCTTGACAGTGTTGAAGGGAAGGAGGTGCCTGATTTTCCTAATATTTAGGAGGTTGAGGCGAGTTGCTGTTCCAGTTTTGGAGATGAAAGTAGAGAAGGTGTGAGAAGGATCATAGATGATGCCAAGGCTGGGAACTGGATAGGTAGTGGAGGAGAGGGAGCTTTTGGCAGGGAAGAAGAGCACCTCTGTTTTGGTAGAGTTTGACATCAGAGAGTGCGAAGCCATCAATATTTAATGGGCTCCAGTGTACTTGAGCTGTTGATTAGGTAACATGCCACCTGCAACCCTTGGAGGCGCCGGCCTACAAGGGGGTAGAAATACACCGTTGATAGATACTGTAGACTTCTTCCTGACCACACATAAAATGACCTAGATTTACACCAATAATTCTAGAGGCAACATCCTGATCTCCGACCATGCTCCAGTTACTCTGGAACAGAAACCCCGCCATAACAGGAAGAAATCCTACATCTTGCAGCTGAAGATTTTCTCCTTATGAGATTACATGACAAAGGACTTATACTGAACTTCATTCAAAAGAGCTTCACAGGCGAGATGAGCTACTCTATTGTCTCAGACTTCTTTAAATGTTATACGCAGATCTTTCTGATGGATCTCACAACCAGAAAATGGAAAAGGTTTAATAGCTACACAAAACTGGAAAGGGAGATCAGGGATGCTGACAGCCTCTATGTTCACACGAGAGATCCGGAGGTGTGAAGAGGTTTGGAAATGCTGAAGTCTAATCTCAACAAGATGCTACCAGAGAGAGGTATATGTATAGTTAAGGTTGAAAACAAGTTTTAATAAAGTGACCAGAGCAGGAGGCTGCTGGAACAGAGGCTGAAACACGTGGCAGGGCAATTGCAGGTATCCGGCTTGACTATAAAAGGGTCTTGCTTGTCATAGGGAGGATAAACCACGAGTTACAAAATATCCATGCAAAATTGCATGAGCCAGTGCAGCACTCGGGACGATCCATGTAGATATGACGAGGAGAATCTGAACCTGCCCTGCCTGCACGAGGAAGGGAGGCTACTGTTCGAGGAGACCATTAGTGTGAAGGAAGTGAATGCATCCATAGGATCACTGAATGGCTGGAAGATGCCAGGTCCAGATGGATTCCCAGCTGAATTGCTGTACAGAGCTACTACATGCGATTTTCTGAATGTACAAAGCGGGACAGACTGAGCCAATGTGCCTTGTTCTAATCGGTCTCCTGCTTAAGAGAGATAAAGCCCTTACCCTGTGCAGAAGTTGTAGGCCCATCGAAATCCTGAAAACTGATTCAAGGTGCTTGCGCAGTTCTTGATTAGGAGGCTGGAGAGGGTCCTGCCGTCATTGATAGATCAGGATCATAGCAGTTTTGTGAAAGGCAGAAATTTTACTGACATGTGAATAATGCTGAAGGTCCCGTGGAAGCATCAAGGATAACCTGAGGATGTCATCTTGGTCTCCTTGGATGCTGAGCAGGCGTTTGATAGTATTGAGGGGGGAAGATCAATTTGTGATGATGTCCCTGATGGGTCTAGGTGATAAATTTATACTGGAATGACATAACAGCTTCATACAACTCCAATGTCCTCCAGATCTCAAGTCAGTCTGCTCTATGTAGAGGGTACAGGCAGAGCTGTCCCCCCTGAGCCCTCACGATACTATTTGTGATCGCTGTGGTGCCTCTTGCTGTGAGAAGGAGGACCAACGACTTGATTATGATGGTATACTATGGCTGCATATGCTACAAATTAGCTATCCAGATAATTCCCAACTGGTCCTGAAGAATATTTTGGCATCACTGCCTTTACCACGTCAATAAAATTTGAAGACTCTAGATCTAGCTCTGTGTACCAGGTGAACTGGGTGAGATTTGAACTCTTGCTAGTAACAAGAGTCTGAAAGTGGCAAATATTGGGTGATGTCCCACTGAAGTGATGGCCGAAAAGTATCCTAGAACATGGGCGTTACAAACACATTTGACACTAGTTCCATTTTGAGAGTCAACACAAAAGCCCTCTTAGAGCAAATCTGAGGAAACTTGATCACTGTCAGGAATTAAGGACTGGCCCTGTGGGGGAAGACTAACTTTATAAATACATAATTCACCTTGGGCGTCATTACTGTATTTTCAATGCTTCTAATAGGTGTTCCTGGAAGGATTTTCGGAGACCTAGATAGGATGAAGGAAGACTCCATCTGGGAATGTAAAACAGCTTGCATCACCCTCTAGAAATGACGGCAGCACAAAGGCTGTGGGGGCCTTGGATTACATAACTTTGAGATCTGTCATATGAATGACTGCTCAAGACATGTACAGCTTGGTAATAGATGAAGGCACAGTCTTATGGGTGCAGGCTGGAGCTTCACCAGCAGGCCCGCTGATGGTACAGGCTCTGTGACTGTACTGTGACTGAAATAAGGACAGAAAGAAGCTGTTAAACAGAATTTTTGAGAAGCTTTTGGACTAGGCTCTCCAAAACATGGGCCTACAACTCTTTTCCGATCTCCAAGGTGTATTTGCGGATGAACACATACGATCAGGATTGATGTGCCACGGCTGCACTGTCCGTACTGGTACTTATGTGACATAAAATGGAGACATGTCTGAAAAAAGGCTGAGTTACGATAGGCTGTGGTGGAAGTGTCCACTGCAATGCTGTATTTATGCTGAATATTGAAGACTGAGAAGAGCTTTGGGACCAATCCTTCTAGATGGACCCAATCCGGAAGAACGATGCATGCCATGGAACTGACTGAGGGCGATGGTGACCTTCAGTCTGCTAACAGAGGAGACCCATCCGAAAGAGTGACTGCTGGCTGCCTGACCCAGAGATCTGCACAGGGAAAATAGTGAGTAGTACTGGTCTGGGTGGTGGGCTCTCATCACACCTCCATGTACAAGGGGATGAGGGCATAGCAGTTCAAAATACTATGCCGGAATTTAAGATTTGCTCCTAGGTCCACGTTGCATATATTATGTGACGGTCTGCCCATTTTGGGGAAGGGTTCTGCTGAGTGGAAATGGTTCTGGGAATAATGATCCATGTTAGACTTGGGACGTTTATTCTAGGTGATAAAGAGGGCTAGTAGGAGGTTCACTGCTGTAACATAATCTGGGCCAGAAAAGACACAATGCTGGCCCTCTTTTCATTTGCTGCAATGATCCAAGACCACCATTGAAAACTGAAGAAATAGACTGGATGAACATCAATCTTTGTACAAAAACAACTGTCTGCGGTTGTCACCTCTCGCATCTCAATCAAACTCCTGTTGACAATATGTGACTATGAGCTTTAACCAAGATTGTCTGTAATGAGACAATTCAACCTTTCTTCCTCGCCATAGTCCTCTGTTCAATTCATATGAAGATGAAACATAATCAATGGAGGGTCCTAAATGAACAAATCCCGTACTCTGGATTTAACTGATATAAGATGGATGGGATAATGCTTACCTCAATGTATTCAATAAAATCAAGACAGCCTGCACTCTTCTAGTCCAGTTAAGCTTTGTTCTGTGGCAAGACCAGAGGAAAGCATTATGCTAGTTTTAAGGCTTTCTAACCTCCCGGCTAACGCCTCCTGAAATGGTTCTTAAATGTGAGTTTTTAGACCAATCCATCACCTTAAGAGTATCTTTCAATTCGCTCAGACTGTATCAGCTTTAGAAACTATTGCTCCTCTTTCTAAATGGACCCTGAATATGGTTATATCCATGTCTAATTGTGTCATCATGCAGCAAATCCACCATGCTAAAGTGTGCAAAGGCATCAGTCTGATGGCTATCAAAAGTGTACATCCCTGGGACTTTAAGCATTTGTCACTCTCATCTTTTATACAGCGCAACACACACAATTGTAGGTTGTCTTTAGAAGTATGGCTAAGCAATACCATTCGTAATAATGTTAAGTCCACATGGAAGTTGTCAACGCCACGCTCTGGAGAACATTTTGTGATTTCAATCTAATAAATAATCCAACATTTGACACTCTCCTTCAAGAAGTTAAACATAATAACATGGCTAAACCATATTTACATTCCACAACTGAGTCTTATGTAGGCACTGGTGGTCGAAGGAATCCTAATTACAATCACAACGTAGTGCTGTCATACAGGCTCCCTTTCCACCAGCACATGAACTGACAAAATGTCTGACCTCTTAACTCTTATTATCCTGAATGTCTTTCCTTCATCTGAAGAATCAGCTAGGAAGTTCCACTAGAGAAGCTCAAACAGGCCCACAATCCTGTTCCATACAGTGCTTGCTCCAGGCCTCCCATGCTGGTTGAGATGTTATAGCGGTCGGTTGGGTTCCTGCCTCACTAATCTCTTCTCAAAAGCTTGGCATTCTTCATTACTCGCAAAATCTTGTATACTAGTAAATTCAGCAACCTGCTTTACTATAAAGTTTCTATAGAACTGGAAACCACTATCCGCTATCGCCACATCCACCAATGGACTACTATTACCTTGGACAATAAATATTTTCTCACTGGTAAATTGCTGATGGCAGGAAGGCCAACACACAGTACCTGGACCATAAGCCTGGTGGAATGCTCTTGTCTCTTTTGACCCCAGATCCATTCTCCAGCTGAAGTAGCTGGGTAACTAAGAATTCAGTCCGATGCAATAGATTTGTGTTTAAGGTGTCCCAAACGCGTGTCATTTTTCTGAAAATCTCCTTGTCGACTTTCCATTCGCTCTATTCTCATAAGTAATGCAAATTACAGTTTGCCACTATATATGCTGCCAAATGCAGATAATTTACTGTTCCTGATGTCTGCATTGACCGAGTAAGGAACTCATGGTGTCAACAGTAAAGACAGACACAAGTGATCACGGTAATTCAAGGGTGTTTATTAAACTCTATAGGTAGGTTGGAAAAACGCCTAATTTAAACCTAAATCTAAGATGAGGGCAAGCTATGACCATCAAATAATAATAAGGCAGTCCTATTGGCATCTTGTCAAATAAAATGGCATATACTTTAAAAAAGAAAAAAAAAATTTACCAATCCTTGCAACTAAATCCAAAGAGTGTCGTGTAGTGTTGATACGAAAGAAAGAAGTGTTCACAAAATAAGTCAGGATGTGGTAGCCGGGGGTCTCAGCACACTCTAGAGCTTTCCTAGCGAGCCTACAGTTCCGTTCTCAGGTATCGGGATCTTCGGTAGTTTAGTCTCTTTTATACAAAAAAATCTCTTGCCTTCGAAGACCTGATGTATTCAAAATAACAAAACAAAAAGATCCTTTCCATATGTATGTTGGGTGATGACTTTTCACCCCTGGATCCCTCTCTTCAGGGTTCAGACCCTTCTCGAATGTTGGCCTCCCTTTGTCGGGTTCACTATGGCTTTTTCCTAAACAATTTCACCTGTTGTATTCACAATGTCCTTTTAGACAATCCACTGTGGACTCTTGTCAACACGATGTTCATTGGGACATCATATTTTGCCCGTTCTGCAGGCATCCCTCTGTCGGGCCCACATTTGCTAGCACCACAGTTCCTTCTACTTTCTCACTATGCAGGATTCATTTCCCTTATTACTTGTCGGTCAAAGACTTTTGACTGTACAGGGGTTTTTACTAGACCCCTGTATGACCACTTTGACCTTTTCCTTGCAGCTCTCCTAAGGCCTTCTGGTATCAGTAGTTTCAACAATAGGGGTAATAATCAGTGTCTCTCGAGCGAGCACCCATGTGGTGTCGGAACCCTTTGCATCTGGTTTTCCCCTGAGGTGTTAAGAGCTCTTTGATTTTCCCTTAACTTGTCATTCGCAACTTTCATTGAACACAGAACGGTTTCTTATTGCTTCTTCTTTCAACTCACTGGCTGTGATGAACCGCTTAGCTTTTCTTGTCTTTTGGAGTGAAGGACGGTACCACGGTAGCAAGTGTCTCTCTCTGTTCTGTTTATCAGTGTAGGCGGGCTCAGTGTACCGTTGACATCTGATGCAACACACGCTGGCTATTGTTCGCAGTGTTATGATTCCTTTCACAAGGCTTTGTGGGTCTGACTTGAAATGGGCAAGATCGCTTCACTCCTTGCTGCCCTGCCGGTTCCCGCCGCCTTTATCCTCCTCTTGAACTGCTGCCCTGGTATAGCCGTCTCGGGCGGTCTGCCTTGCTCGTACTGTGCTCTTGTGCTCCACCTTTTATCCTTGTGGGAAAGGGCAAGGGCCGTTGGGTGTGTGTGGTTCTGGTCGTTTATTTGCCTGACTTTGCCTCACCTCTGTGTTGGGACATGTCAGGGGAACGGCTCTGGTGTTAGTCCTTTGTCTTTTGTGAAAGTGTTCGTGTTGGGAAAGGGGTAGGGGGCAGAGCTTCTCAATACGCTACATAGTAGGATGTGGAAAAGGTGTTCTAAGAAGGGGAATACCGTGTTTCACCCATCGGTGTGTCACTTCCACTCCCCGAGGACCCTCCATTCAGGTGATCCTCCTCAGGGGTGCACCCCCAGGAACTGGATCCAGTAGCGATGACCGTGTCCTGGCCACATGGATGACGGACCTCCAGGGACTATTCGGGGAGACACCTTCAGGTTTCTCACAACAGGCAGTTATGCCAAAAGTGTCGTGCTAGTTCCTCCAGTATTTCTCCTAGATGACTTCTGTTTCTCACCACTAAGTTGTTGTCCTTCCTCGCAAGGATACACCAGTTTACTTTGTTCTTCAAAAGTGATATTCTGTCGGAGGCGCCAGATGACAACTTGAGACATTTGATATGCATACTCTGCAATCTTGGCATTCTGCCCTCCTTCTCTAGCTGTCCTTTTTCTGTGGCGGTTTACATAGCCATGCATCCATATATTCTGCCACATGCGGGCAGGATGTCCACTTGGCAGACCTTGGTTGTCTTATACTGTCCAGGTGAAACATGTCCCCAGAATTCCCCTCTCTGCCCTTCTTCTCCGCTACTTCCTTGTCCAACGGTGTTCTCTTGAACCTTTGTCACTTCTCTGTCTCGTCCTGTTACAAACGGGGAAACCCCTCCCTCTCTAAAGTGGATTGCACTTCGACAAGCTCTGCCTTCCATGTCCCATTAAAGGCAGTCTCAACTTGTTGAATGCGATCTGTGCCCTATGGAAGAGTTTCAGTTGACCTTGGAGGGTAGTTGGAATTTTCGTTGGATAACATTTTCCCCCCAGCAAACTTGAACTCCTCGAGCTTGATGTATGGTAAGAATAGGTCCCCTCGCACAGGGCTGCTTTCACTGTAGTCTTCTCAGGATTATTACACCCCTGGAGGGCATTCAGTGTCTCCATTCTTAGGAGCATTGGTTTGATTCTGCTACCGCCACCTTCAGTGAGTGCCTCAAGACCCTCTTAAAATGCAGTTCTTCATCTGTGTACTGATACTCCTCCTAATCCTACAACTCCTTCTATGAACCTTACTTCCTTGATTGTGTCTCTGACTTTTTCCCCCACATGCCTGTACTGCATGAACAGTGGAAGCGGAATCGAAGGCCTTGGGCTGGGGGGGCTTGTCTATGCACCTCTCACTGCTTGGTTGACATTATTTTACTTGTGGTCATATGTGTTATCACACTGTCTATGCTGCTCTGTAAAGTCTTCCTGTTGCAATCCTCCATATGGCACGTTGGGGAGTATGCTCCACTCTGTGTAACACCTCTATTACATTGCAGCTGCTTTTACTATAATGGTTGCGGATCCTTTCCTTGCTGGCCTTGCTCTCCTCTCTGGGACCCATCCACCTTGGCGCTTAGGAACTGTTAAGAGCTATTGTGCGTTTATACTTGTTCACTAAGTGGTTCTCCTCAGTTTAAACCCCCTGATATATACAGTCCTAACCCACAATTCTGGGACAAGAAACTGGCTGTATTGGTAATCAGAGTTTTGTTTTATTAAATGGTCCCCTAACTTTATGCTGGGGAAGTCCCTCTCCCCCCCGCCCCAAAAAAAAAATATATCAGAATCGTACAAAAATGTCGACCTGGGAATTGCGACAGCCGAAAATGCCGCTTTTTTTTTTTAACCCTTCCTTTGTGGGATATTTTGACCCATTCCAATGTGCTTCACTGCGTCACTTCACTGCAATGGTGAAGGAAGCAGCCCAAAATGGATGCGCTGACTCCTGTGCGTGCCAAAATCTTCAAAACTGCGTTTGGGTCACAACCAGGAAAAGGCTGCACACCCTGTCACACACAGTAAGTGCGGTCTGAAAAAGAGTTCTCACTGCAGGAGCATGCCAGTGGGCTCTGCCACATTCAACATGGAGCAAATTGAATGAATTGTGCTGAAATTGTGCCTTTTAAAATGTTAGCTTTGCAACCTTAAAAAGTGCTTTTTGGTGCTAGATCCATACATTTCCATTGAATCATTGAGATTAAAAGGGTACTGCAATGCCCAGGATCATCCAGTGTGGCTCAAAGGAACCGGGCCTCATTGACTGATGGCTCTAAAAAAGTATCTATTGAAAAATCAACCCAGGAACCCTTGTTTTCATTTTCCACAGGGGGGGGGGAAATGCAGCTAAACTTTGCAACAAGTAACCGAATCAGCTGTGCAGAGAGAAACTCTAAACAAAGGCATGATACATGTATCCAGACTGCAAACAATCCCAGCACTCAAGGGAAGAACTAGTGCTGACTAAACTGTGTATGTGCTGCAGATGAAAAGCGGATTCAAAGAAATCGGTTTAATGTGCTTTTTCATGAACGAAGTGCAAAATCGCCTGTTGTGAAAGCATGTTTTTGTTTAAAGGCTTAATTCTTTAAGAATGCCAAAGGATTGCTAATGTAAAAATCTACCTATAAACTGTGTTCATTGTATATGTTTAAATTAAAGATTTAGGTGAAACTTAAAGAAAACCCAGTCTTAGTTAATCAACTATTTGTAAAAAAACAATTCTGTTCTGACAATCCTGAGCCTGGGAAAGGTTGACACTTCACTGCTGGCAGGAAAGGCTAATGCTGTGGGGAGCCCTCGCATACTCATGACAATGGGCTTCATTAGACATTCATCTGGGCCTCCGGCAAATACGATAGCCGGCTTGAACACTCATCCTTCCAGGGGAGGGGCAGGAAGCTCCACTCTCCAGAAAGAGGCTTCTCATTGAACTTCAAAGGACTTGCTATTTGCTCACACTTGGGAAGGAAGAAAAAGAAAACTGACATGTGAAATGTTTGGGTTTAAAATGCTTATTTTGCCACTGAACTTCAAGACATTTAACTTGGCAGCAAGAATAAGCGAAATAGAGAAAAGTACATACATTTAAATCTGAATTTATGCTAGCCATTTGAAAACTTGGTAGGATTTCTTTCTGCGTAAGGAACAGAAGTTATGAAGAAGGACCAATTGCGCAGAAACTATTAATGTTGCAAATCTTATATTGTGTACCCATGTTCTAGGGGTGATTGCACATATATGTACCGAATTAGGAAATGTTAGGCCAAACCTTTCATGGTTAAAATTGCCAAAATTCAACAGACACAAAACCAGGTCCCACTGACTTGGGAGTTGGATTAGAATATGACCCACGAAATATGTAATTTATATATCCGATTTTCTCAGAGGGCATAATTATATAAATATGTATTTGTGGGAAAGTTAGATTTTGGTCCCAATAGCTATGGGAGGTTTCCAGATCATATCATATAAAACATGATGACCCTTTCTGTCATCCAGCCAGCAAAGAGCAAGGCGGGAACTGTGCTCTTGCCCTATCAAAGCCTTGTGGGTGTGGGTTGTAATTCTGCTCCTACCATAAACTGAGTGATTTCATTTGGCATGATAAATAAGGGAACCTCACAACACACAGACGCACACTGATTCCTGACTCCATCCTGATTTCCGCGTGGCGCCCTGTTCCTGAATTCTCCATCTTTGTTCCTGATCCAGATTTCTTTGCAAAGCGAAGGCCTCAGCATTGCCGAACTTCTTTTCAGCTAGGCCCAAATCCTGACCATCCCAAAACCTAAGGGAAGAAATTTGATCCAGTTTGGCTTGCTACCATAAAGGCTTGCCTGCTGAAACTTGTCATCCCACTGATCTCCGGTCTACAGTAACCAGCGCAGTCCAGTCCAGTCTGAGGTGCCAGTCCAATGGACCAGAACCACCCAGCTGACTTAATTCCGCCAGAAGTGGCCCGCTGTCCTTAGACCCGATCCGTGATGACCAGAGCCCTTGACGGTCCAAAATCTTAAATTAAAGTAGACTGCAAGTATCAATAGGAATCATAGTAAACCATAGCATATATTGCCTTACATTGTCCTATCCCAATCTATAACTTAAGAACCTATAATATTGTCAGAACCATTCTTGAAACTCTGTGATTCCAAGTGTTAGCGATATTATCTTAATTTTGTTTTACTAGACCATAAACCATTAATGATTTGGATTAAATAAAGTAATTCCCATAAAGAAAACGGGGTATCCGCCACGTGAAGGGTTAAAAGTGGCCGTGTAACTGTGGAGATTCATGGGTGGCATTCTCTTTTTCTTAGCCATTAATCTAGTTTAAAGAAAATCAACCTGTCATTTTAAAACCGATTTTCAGTTTTTCTCTGTTCTATTTTCCTAAAAACACCTCTCATTCAAACTTGCATGACTTCCTCAATTTAATAGCTGCAGACTTCATTTCAATTCTGACTTCAACCTAAGACCTTTAGCTACATCCCTAACTGCATCCGTTTAGTGAATTTTAGGTGGAAATTCGCATTTCTGCAAAAGTTTTACACACGTGATTTTTTGTGATTTTTCAATTTCAAGTATTTCCAAACTTCCATAAAGATTCAAAGTGTGTACTGTTGCTCATACTAAAGCTTATGATTGTTAGCATCTTTTCAGTGTGGCTCCCACAGAGATTTATATCAATTTAAGGACACATTTTTCATTGTTTTGCTCGGCCATTTTCAAAGGTCATTTTATGAGTGTAAGATTTCCAAACCTTTTTTCTCTCTTGTTTGGAGAGGGAAGATTGCATTCAAACCCTGTACACTGTTCTTTATTCCTGTATACCTGCTGCTTCCTTACACCTGTGTAGAATTGCTTCTTTGTGAGTTGAGAAATGTGCATGGGGACATCTTAACTTAAGCACTATCTTTTCAACAAGCCAAAACTGTTCTTTCCCCTGTGTTTTTATATTCTGTATTGCTATAAGTGAATTCAACTGCCTTACCTACTTTCTTATTTGTATTGTCCCCATATTGGTGATTGCTGCCCCATATATTAAAACGTGTTTGATTTGAATTTTAAATAAATCAATATTACCTTTACCAACCAGCCTGATTTCCTAGTCCATTGTGACCTGGGGGTATTTTGAGAAGGGGTGTGATATGAGTGGTATATCGCTCAGAATATTGAACCTATAGACACAATAAATAAGTATTTCATTTGTGCATTGCATGCTAGGATGAGACCCGGGTGTATTGCCTGATTGAAATCCTTACCACCTTACACTACATATATATGTGTGGGGGTTTAGAGTATAATATTAATATGTAGCGTGCGGGGGGTCTCCCCCCCCCGCCTATATATGTGGTGTAAAGGGTTAAAAAAAAGTCGTCATTTTCGGCCGTCGCAATAATCGCATAGATCCATCGATATCGGGTTTACGTAAATAAGAATTGGCCTGCCTGCCTGTAAGCCTCATTATGGTATAGTGTACCCATGCAGTAGATTTATCAATCAGATTATGATATGTATGAATAGCTTTAATAGGGCAGTCTAACTTCTAAACAACACAATCTAAGTCCATAATTGCATTGCCTCTTATCGGCCAGTGTGTTAATTTTTCTTTTATCAATGGCCATTCAAAACATTCCATTTGCAACCCCTCCTTCGCCACTGGAGTTTTCCCCACTTCCCTCAAGCACTCTCTTGTGCATCCTCTGCTCAAATAACCCTCTGCCGACCCTTGTATTCCGGCAAACTATCACCCAATCTCCATCACTCCTTTCCTGGGCAAACTCTTGGAGAAGTTGGCTATCTCTCAGCTTATCCTCCACATTGAATCTGTTGGTTGTCTCCATGACCATCAGTCTGGCTTTAGAGAAACCAGAGGCATGGAAACTGCTTACCTGAACACCTGTGAAGACCTGCTCTCAAAACTTGACTCTAACTCTCCCGTTGGCCTCCTTCTTCTCGACCTCTCCTTTGCTTTTAATTCGGTAAACCACAACATCCTGATCTCCCATCTCGTGATACCCTGGGCATCACATATCATGCACTGGTGTGGCTACCGTCCTTTCTCTCTGACCGTCCTTCCCATGTGTAACTTGGGCCCTTTCTCTCCGATATCATGCTCTCCAATTGTTGTGCCCCCTCAGGGATCTAATCTATTGCTCTGGGTGTTCAATGTCTACATGGCCCCTTTGGCCCACAAGATCCCTGCCTTTCCTCCAACTTTCAGTGTTATGTGGATGACACAGAGCTCTCTTTCAGGCTACCCTCTGCCTCTTCCCCCTCCTCACTCATTCCTGACTGTCTGTCCGCAATTCAGTCCTGGTGTGCTGTCAATGGTCTCTGCCTTAATGCCAGTAAGACAGAGATCGTCCTCATTGGGACCCCTGCTCTTGCTTTCCCACTTACTCTGGCTGGCCTCCCTTAGTCCTGCACCCTCATCCACCAGTGAGGCAAAAAATCTGGGGGTCATCTTCGACTCCACTCTCTCCTTCTCTTCTCACATTTCAGACATCTCCAAAAAGTACCACTACCAGCGGCAACTCCTCAGAGGTATTCTACCTTTTCTCACTTTTCCCCCAGAGGCTCACTGTCTCCAGAGCCCTAGTTCTCTCCAGGCTGGACTACTGCAAGAGTCTCCTTCTCAATCTTCCTACTTCTACTCTCCGTTCTCTTCAAGTAATCCAGAACTAAACCGCAAGACTTATCCTTGACCTGAAGCCCAGGGACTCCATCTCTCCAGTGCTAAAATCCCTCCACTGGCTCCCTGTGGCTGCAAGGATCAAGTTCAAGTCCCTATGCATAGTCCACAAGGCTTTCTGGTGCCTGGGCCAGCTCCATCTACAACACTCTCTTCCTAAATACCCTTCGCTCGGCCTCCTCAACTCTGCGGGAGAGCCGCTTCTCCAAACAGAGATTTGGGGGTTGACCATTATCCTCTGCAGGTGCCTCCCTCTGGAACAGAACTCCCTGCCTCTCTCTCCGTCTTGAGAGGCACCTCCTTAAGTTACGGGAACTCCTCAAGACCTTCCTCTTCTCCTCCATCCATCTCCCTCTCCCCTGCTAAGCTCCTTTCTCTTCTCTCCTGCATCCCTCCTCCTCTCTCCTACCCAACTTGCTCAATTTCCATGACTGGTCGCATGGTGCCCCTCCATAGCCTCACAGGTCCCAGGCTCCCCGCCAGTCCTGCTCTCTGCTTGGGACTACTGCACTTGGAATTTGTTCCACGAGTGAGGCAACCTCTCTGCACTTAACCCGCCTAGCAAGATCGTTTGTCTTGTCCTCCCTCTGTCTCCTCTCCCTCCCTAGCTTGATTGGGCCTGAAACACTTGTGCATAGATGCATTAGTGATGACCAACCACTAATCAATCTGAAATGTTGCCAGTCCTAGTACAGTAGTTTATTGCTCTGTATGTCCTTCTCCCTATCCTCCCCCCCTTCTCTCCCCACTCTTTGTCATGCACTTGCACTATCTGACAAGTCGTTTGGTATAAATTGGTAGTTATGGTTGTATGCTCCTTTCCTGCCCCAACCCCCGCCCTCCTTTCTCTCCTTCTCTCCTGTAATGCACTAGTAGAAATGCCTCTGGCCTAGTATGCTAGTTATTTGTTGTTAGAGCATTCGGAAACTTTAAGGCCTGAGAATGACTACTGTATTCCCTTGTTCCCTTCATGCTTTGAAGCACTTCACTTGTGTATAAGCGCTTTACAAATTTACAATTACAATTTTATTTTCTCCAATAACAAAAACAAATATTGATATCAGAGAAAAGCTCCATAGAAAACGATATTGATGTAAAACACATTTAAAATTAATTCGCCCACCCACCACAACTATTTGTATAAGTGATGCTGTGGGTTGTTTCTAGCATGTACATGTAACAGAAATATAAGCTCTAGTGGGTTACAATAGAGCTTTTATTTCAATATAAGCTGTAATGTATATGAATAGAAAAGACCAAGTGGGTTACATTGGATGCTAAAGATAACTTTTTGCTCTCTATATATTTTCTCTTTTTCCTTCCAAATTTGTTAACCAATACTACTTATTTAGTTATGAAATTAAAGAACCTTCAAATATGTTATCTTCTAAGCGTTTCAGGGCTCATTGCAGGCCTAGTTGCCTGCTGTCGGAATATCATATCATCCGCAAATGAGTACGCATTTGTAGATTTCCCAACTTGGGTGGACAAGCATTTATAGATTCCATTGTCCTTATCAACTCTGGTGCATAAAGATTAACTCTTTTTGGGACTAATGGACAGCCTTGGCGTAAGTCCATGTAACTGGGACTTTCCTTATTCAGAGCCCCACTCCTGTCAAATCTAATAAGTACTGATGTATCCTAGTGTAATCCCATATTCAATTTAATGAGTCCTTCCGAGATCCCCATGTCCACAGCTTGTTCCACAGGCAGTGACAATCTACATGATCAAAAACCTGGGTCAGCGTGAGGAACTCTTTGTGACAACAAGTTAGATGGACACAAGTGATCACAGTTCAACTGGGTTTATTGAACAATGAATGATGTATACAGGTTGGAAAAATGCCTAATCTATACCTAAATCTAAGATGGGAGCATGTGTCAACCATCAAATGAAAATAAGGCAGTCCTAGTAGTGTCGTGTCAAAACAAAAATGGCCTATACTAAGAAACCTATTGCCAAACCTCACAACGAATACAAAAAGAGGTGTGGGATAGTTCTCAAGAAAAGAGAGAAATATTCTCAAATAATGTCAGGATATCCCATCCGAGGTAAAATGGGAGCTTGAAGCACAGTACAGTCTCAGGCTTCTCCAGCACGAGACGACCGTTCCAATGGCAGCTCTCGGGACACTCGCTGGCTTCTCCAGCATGAGATGCTAGTTCAGCTTTTAACCCTTGAGCTTTCAGTTATCAGGGCCGTTGATGGCCAAGTCTCGTTTCACTTAGAAAGTCTCCCGCCTTCGGGTCTGATTATGTTCAATCAACAAAAACAAAAGTTCCTTTTAACAAATTAAGTTTGTTCCCAATGTTTGCTTGGTGATGGCCTGGGTCCCCCTCTTCTGGGTGCTGACCCTTCTCAATTGTAATCCAAATTATATCACAATTCCTTTCTCCTTTATCATTCAACTTTGATTGACAGCTTCACTCCTGGATCTCCCTCAGTCGGGCTCTGACCCCTCTTGCCTTTTTATCTTCTTGGGTGATGGACTCAATCCTGGATTTCCCACAGTCGGGCTTGGACCACTCTTGCCTTTTGCGGGATTTCTTCACCCTCAACTTCTCAATGTCTTTTGCTTTTGAGTGACTGCTTCACCCCTGGATCTCCCTCAGTCGGGCTTGGACCCCTCTTGACTTTAACGGGATTCACTTCCCTTGGTTTCCCCATGTACGCTTTCACTGTAGGATTCACTCCCCTTTTTCTCACACGGCTTGTAGTCCATAGACAAAGTCTATTGATCGTATGGGGATTTTGCTTGACCCTCTGTATTACCACTTTTTTTACTATTTCACTGGCCCTCCTACAGCCTTCTGGTATTTGTAGTTTCTCTCATATGGGGCTCAACCAGAGTCTCTCGAGATGGCTCCCACTTGGTGCAGCTTTCCCTCTGCAGCTGGTCTCCCCTTCACCCTTTTTACATTTCATTCAAAGTTCATGAGCTTTGGTTTGAAGCTTGCCACTCCGGCGAATGTCACTCAACACAGCCTGCTTCTTATCGGTTCCCACCTCGACTCACCGGCTGTGATGAACCGCTTGGCTTGGGACATGTCCGGTAAACGGCTCAGGTATTAGTCCGTTGTCCTTTGTGTTGTGCGAAAGTGTTATGGTTCAAAAGGGGGATGCAGTGGTTTGGAATGTCTTCCGTGCGAGGATTGGGAAAAGGTGTAAAATGAAGGGGGATACTGTGTCTTGCCGGTTGGTGTCCCACTCTCGGAGGACCCCCCCCCCATCCAGGTGATCCTCCCTCACTGGTCCACCCCCAGGAACTGAATACAATATCGATGCTGTGTCCTAGCCACCTGGATGACGGATCCTTGAGGTTTGGACAGGGAGACACCTTGAGGTTTCTCGCAGTCAGATCTATACATGCATTGAAGTCGGGTGGAGTTTTTAGATTGTAATGGCTGTTCATATAGCAGGCCATTAATTGTTGTACCTATACGTGGTTTGAACCATGTTTAAAATGTGGAAGGTTAGTCCAGCCTCATTGCCTAATTGTTTAAGTCGTCCGAGTAGTATAGAATCGAACATTTGTGATGTTGTGTCTAAGAGGGTTGGTTATAGGACGAAAGTTATTTGGATTTTTCCTATTGCCCCTTTTTAAAATAGGCACCATGTAACTTTTTTCTCCCCATAAACTGGGTAAAATCTCCTCACACTGTATACTATAAAAGAATCCCCATAAAATGTGGGCCCACAGGTTAGGTTCCCTTTTTAATACAAGGTTGGGAAGGCTGTCTGGGCCCATTGCTATCGAACCTTTGCATTTTTTAAAATTCTTTTAAAATGTATTATTGTTGAGAAATTTCCACACCAGGGCTCAAGAGTTAAATGCAAGGACTGTTTGTAGCTGGCTCCAATGTATTTTTATGATCCTCCAACCCAACCAGAATGATTCTTGGACAACATTCATTTTTGCATTATTTGGGCTTGTCTTTATCCCATTTATTGTTTTCCTGAAGATGTGAGTCGTTTTATATTTAGAGATAGCTGGCATGAATGTGCTCTTTCTTGTGAATTATTCTCTTATGAGATTTGATCCGGTTTGTGTACTGTTTTACTTTCCTAATGCTTTCCACAGTACACCTCTATCAATGCTCAATAGTCTAATGGCTCAACTGTATTCCTTTTTTCCCCCTGGCTGCTTATATCTGTGCCATGGTAGAAAGCTTCTCTTTGGAGGTTTCAGCCCACTTATCAGAAATCTATGGGCTTGCTTACATATTTCCTCAAATGGTCGTACAGGAATAGTTCCTGAATTAAAGTCGCTAACAATATACTTGTATATGGCATGGACTGGTTCATATTTTTTTATCACATTTGGTGACCAGGAAACCTGTGTGCTTTTTTTTATTATTGGGCTCAACTGAAGTAGCTCCTTCTTCCCTTCTTTCCTATTTAAAAGGCAGAAGGATTATGGATATAAAACCATGGTCATTTAGTTGTAATATATCGATGGTAATATATCGATGGACCTATAGTCAGAACAAAAGGTATAATCTATTGTCGAGCAGCTTATTTCCTGATCTGCATGCTGGCCTACTAGGAGCATCACCTGAAATGTTAATTTAAATTTTGCAATCCCCAAGAAGACATAAGTTCTAGCCAATTGATCTCATTCTCTGGAAGAGGGATCTCTTTCTCCCATCTTACATTCTTGTCCCCTCTGTTTAGTTGTTGTCAGGGCAGTGTGAGGAACCTGAGGGTGTCCTCACTTCTTTTCCCTGTGGATCCGCCTCTCAGGTGGCCAGGGAAAGGCCATTGCTCTTGGATACTGACCCTGGGGGTGGATATGCGAGGGAGGATAAACTGGATGAGGGAATTTGGGGAGTAGGAAGAGGACGTCCTTTGGTGAGACATGGTTCATTTGGAAAAGTGAATGGGGGAATACCATCTATCCCAGAAGCCTGCCCCCTTTACTCCCCTGCAAACTGTCCTCAAGAAATACAGTTTTTACACTGGGATGTGGAAGAGACCAAGTAGGAGGACACATCCTCTTTTGTTTAATGTAAACCTCCCCAAACACCACTCTGGTATTGAGACGAAGTGGGCTGTGGAGGAGTTCAGATGGACCAGGCAGGCATGTCACGTTAACTATGGTCAGACAATTGGACTAAATGATCTCCACCTGTGGTCACTTGGCAAGCCTAACGGATATAGAAATGAGGGCTGCTCACAAGAAGAGGAGAGAAACAGCAGGCAGGAGTGTGGAGCAGGCTGGAGCTGGACAGAGGTGGACCGGAGAAATGGGAGCAGAAGACGTGGTGCTGGAATCACTGTCGAGCAGGGACAAGGGACGCTGGGGCTGAGGACGGCCCATAGAATGACTAGAAGGCCTGCACTCCCTCTGTGTCCAGTGCAAACAGAAGGAGCTGTGGGGTGCTGAAGCACTCCAGTCGCCGTGGACCTCCAGGAGAGCGAGCAGTGCTCTCTCTGACCTCCACGGGGAAGAGCAGAGTCAGTGGAAGCAGAATGCAGAGCGACTAAGGGTGCGGTGCTGAAGGGAGCTGCTGCATGAAGCTGGTGAGTGTAAATGGGCAACACTCATACCGGGGCGCTCTGGGAACCCGAAGCAAGCATTTCTTGATTATTGAACAAACTGGAAATTGTCGCAAGCATTTTTGATTGCTGAAATAATCAGGTCATTTGAGATTTAAAGTAGTTTCAAGACTGAAACAGATATTTGTTGAATACCGAATGAACTGAAAGACATTATAAGCATTTATGAATGCCAAACTAAATCAAGTTATGAACCTTTCTGAGTGTAATGAAGCATTTCTGAATACCGCACAGAGCAAAAGCATGTAATGAGCATGATTTGAATTGAATGGAAGCAGGGTGTTATAAGTGGCAAATGCTACTGAGTGAACTGGTTGAAATACAAATGTTGGCACAGTAAATAGAATCCCCAGAAGGGTACAAGAAGAGAACCAACTATTGACCCAAGTAAAGTGTTCAAGGAATTGCACGTTAAGAAGAAATCTGTGTTGCCAAGAACCAAAATAGTACTGAGAGAAACCTGAAGGTATTCTTACTGCTGGAGCCCAGGGATTCCGCGCTCAGGTGTCCGGGGGCGGACCATCGCTTTTAGATTCCAACCCTGGGGGTAGACAAGCGAGGGAGGATCACCTGGGTAAAGGATCTCTAGGACCTTAGGTGAGACATGGTATTCCTCCTCCCCAAACTTCCTTACCCGACAACCCCTCAGCCATTGTAGGTTACTGTTATACCAACTCCCCCTAACCTTATCCCTTATTGGAACACAAACCTGGGATACCGACCAGGATGGAACAAATTCTACCTCACATAACACCGGTGAGGAATACCCCTTCTTTATCAAACACCTTTCAAATATCAGCTTCTTCTTACTACATGAGAAAATGCCATCCCCACAGTTTTTGTCCCCCCCCTCTTTTTTAGCATATCTGTACTTTGTAGGACCCTACAACTCCCATGATCTTCACACTTCCTAATCTATCAGTACTACTGGGCTGAGGAAGATCAGTAACAGTCATGAAGATTACCTATGACTCTTTCAATGGCTCTGTCCCGGTAATGAGGCCAGGCAAGGTCATGCCTCCCTTTCCAATCATCCCCACCTGAAACCTGTTAACCTCCCCTCCTGGAATAAAAGGCGGAGCACATGGGTACACTCGGAGCGAGGCTGGGAGCGAGAAAGGACCGGACTTCAGGAGCTGCTGCTAAAGCGAGATTGGAGGGCCGAGAGCCAGAAGACTTTACGAGCTGTGGAGAAGTCTCAAGAAAGCCAGGCAAAAGAACCGCACTTGCAACAAGCAGCTGATAACCCAAGCTGGAAGGTGTTCTTCTGGGGAACCTTGATGAGAAGCCTGCTTGCCTCCTGGTGAATGATTGCTTTGGGGATAAAGCTATGAGTAAAGGAACCTTGAACTCAGGCGCGTGAACAATATTTAAACATAACTGGTGTATTAACAAAAGAGAAGAACAAAGACCTTGTTGTTTTTGCTTGAAAGTAACTATCAATACAACTGCGTGTAATAAGGCAACCGTGAGCAAAGAAAGATCGATGCTTTAAAGAGTCTGTGTGATACAATGTACACAGAGTGGTCCTGCTGTTGGACACAACACAGTCGAAAGTCTCTGTTGTAACATACCTCACTATTCAAAGCCCAGAGGCAAAAGGGTTGTTGGAAATCGAAGAGAACGTGGATTGAAGCTTGCGTCCGATCTAGGGGAATGTTTTTGAGCTGGAGAAATGCATTTCAAGGCTGAGCCCGGCTGAGGGAGGCTTGTGTGAACTGTGGAAAAGGTATTGAATGTCTGAGCCAAGGGAAACCAGTAATATTATGAGTGGCTCAAGCCCAACAGAGAGAAGTCCATAGACTTGCAACTACAAGTACCAGAAAGCATTGGGAGAAAGTGAAGGCAACGTTTGTCGAAGTGGTCAGGCATAGTCGGACGCCAAACCTGTGCCGTCTGGGACCTTTATGAAAGATTTGTGATTATTAAGGTTTTTGTTTCAAGACAAAGACGTCTATTTGTGGAAAACATATACAATTTGCTTTTGGAAAGCCCACACTAACATTGGATTATGAAAGAAGCCTAAACATCCTGTTGACTCGCCCCAGTAATACCAGAGTGTGCCTCACTGGGAAAAACTGTGCTGCTTAATTCCCTATGCCCTCGTATCCCATTTGCCATCCTGATCCTTTTGTTAGAATGCTATCCTTTTTAATTTTGTGTACATTTCCCTTGCACCTTTTTCTATTCGAATTAGACCAGGTATTGGGTTTAGAACCTTTTGTTTTGACTGTACTGACTAGGACTGTGTTACGTTTACTTTATGGTCGAGTTTAGTCCCACTTTAGATTTAGGGCAGTTAGGAAGTCTCCAACCCCCTTGCAAAGTTATAAATAAAGCTGTTGAACTTGCATCTCTTGTGACTCTCCTTTTGATACCAGGAGTTCCTCACAGTACAGAAAGTGTAACCAAGTGGATGTTGGGCAAAATAGCAACGGCAAAGTGTTGGAAGTGTATATCTTCACTATCAAGGGAAAGCAGTGAACAATTGTTAATGAAAAGCAGATGAGCAAGTAAAGAGTACTGATGAGAAGCGGGTTGGGAAGTGTCCGAAGGAATTGTTTTCTTTTTTAAAAGCTGGAAGATTTGAATCCCGGTACATTGTGAACTGTGTTGAATTTGGGGAAGGGAAGCTAATTACAAGCCAAGAGCTGAAAGAAGCTAAGAACTTTGTTTTGAACATTATTCATTTTGAGGCTGATATCCTTGCACATTGTATTCATTTAATTGTGAGGTCAAGTATAGGTTTTGGATACAGACTGACATTTGACTTGGACTTCCAGACACACACTATGTTTCGTTTTCTTCAGGTATCAAAATCCCACCTTAGCATGGGGCAAGTTAGGCCTTACTCCATCCATCCTGACATTTTAGTTAAAATAAAGTTTAAGAAAACTTGAACTGGTTGTCTGTGTCTGACTCATGATGCCTTCACAGCAGTAACAGTTTATATTTTGATTTTAATCAGATTGCATCTTACTAAACCATTCATCTAATGTCACATAAGGATTCAAAAAGTACTTTTTTATCTGTACATGTCAGATTCCAGTAAACCGTAATTGGTAGCATGTTGAAGGATTTCTCTTTTACCCTATGGTGTTGGCTTGAACCAATAGCAAGCATACTTTCCAAATATGATTTTCATTCCCGTCCCCTAAGACACAATGAGTTTTTATTCTGATTGAGACCCCCAGATGGATGACCTGTATGGCCCATTTGGGTTTTTTCCTAAGAATATGGTGTATCCATCAAACATTGGAGCTAATAGCCAGACGTCTTATAACAGAAAAAGATTGTATTTGCATAACTCAGGAAATGTACTCTTGGAGTTTTAGAAAGCTCAAGTGGCCTCTTGAATTCCAAGAGAGAAATGTAAAGCGCATTGGACTTAAGATGACTTAACTTTGGGCACACTTTTTGATTTTGTATTAGGGGTGAGGGTAGCCATACCAATCCTCCAGCTCCCTTCTTGGCTTTGCTGGATGCTATTGGAAATTAACTCTCCACTCCACCAGAACTGGTGTAGTGCAATAGATCTTTTCTGTAATCCTATTCTTTTTTTCTTCTTGTTGAAACAAATGATTTTGGCCTAAAGCTCTTAAGTCCCCCACTGAATTCCTTTAGCAGTACGTTCTAAATAAGTTTAGAATATAAATGGACTATCGCCAGGTCCGTTCACTGTGTATGAATTAATTCAACCTATACTAAATCCACAGAGTCAACTGCTCGAAGAGTTGCTATCATCCCAAATATGGTGAGTAACATAGTGATTTAATATGGCTTCTTCAGAATCCTTTAACAATAGATTTGTCTGCATAAGAAAAGTTCTTGTGATGGTCCTTCTGTGTGACCATGGGTCTTTCATTGCAGCTCAAGATGATTTCAAGCATTCCTGTGAAATATCTGCCAACCTATTCCTTGTACATGCCACACTCATCCAAGGAGATATGTTGGACTGGGCAGAGACTTCTGTGGCTATGAGCATCGAATCAACCAATATTGAATCTTCTTGTAATGCAGTGTGCTGAAGTTGACTACTCTATCTGCCACGTCTGTTGAAGGATCGCTTGTGCTTATTGGGGGGTTTTTACCAGTTAAAGAGAGAATGGATTTCTGATTGATCTGTTTTGGACAGGACTCTTGATCTTTGTTTCCTGCATTAAGATCTTTTGTTAACTCACTTTTATTTTTGTGATGCTTTCTCTTCTTATTTATAATTATTTTGTTTGGACCAACATGTACTGTGTTAGTCAATTCATTTTGTTTGGGTTCCTCCCCTGGAATAACCATAATTTGAGTTTGACTCGATAGTCAAGGAACTTAGTAGTTTCCTAAAGCTCTTTCACTTATGCTGTTGAAATTTCAGGGATTTCATTGATATGCTTGAGTAGAATTTTCATTTTTATCAAATGTACTGTTATTTGGTCCGAATGCTCAGAACTGATTGAATGATTTTATTATTCCCTGATTTTCCTGGTCCTCCCCTCTTGTAATACTGGTTGATAAGGCAATGAGTGGCCCGATATGGGATTCATCAATTCTTAATGGTTCCCTTCCATGTCCATTGTAGCCGGTGTTCTCACTGTGATCGCCCACACAGAGGAACCCAAATGTAGTGTATCTTTTGGAAATATTGAAAAGATTTGCATCAATCTTATTTGTTCTTTGCTTTCTTCTTTTACAAATCATGGAGTCTAACTAGGGTTTGTAGAACCAAATTTAGAGCCATGGTGGAATGAGTGTCCAACTGTGGTTTCTCAGATAAGGAGAATTGGTTTACATCTTGTCTTGTAGGAAGAGGGGATTATGAGGGGATTGGTGAGGCTTTAGACCTGCATTCCTCTTCATTCGTTCGCGCAAATCTGTCTTAATATCATTCCACGTTTATTTATGAAACGTTGAATAATGCAGATGATAGTGATAGGTATCCTTTCTCTGACCCATTTCCCTCCTTTTTCTTAGCTTTGGCATAATTGAAAGAACAGTGTTTCAATTTCCTCAATAGAACTATTGGTCCTTAAATTGGTCACTTGTTCTTTTTCACAAGCCATGTGAACTTCCAAAACACTCACTATTGTAGGCTCAGAAGTTATTCTGACATTGCTTTAAAATACTTTATTTTCCCTACAATTTTTATAGGGGCTGGGTCAGAAATAGTAGACTTATCTGAAGAGGGTAACTGGCTGGTTTTAGGGAGACCATTTTGTTCTGTGGGTAGTTTGGGAAGATTGCAACATGGGGATGCACTAAGCAACATTGTTGCATTTTAGTGGTCAAATATGGGTGAGCAATTGCAGACTTATCCAATTAACCAAGTAACAATTACTTTTCACACCTTCGTGGCTAGGCGGAATATCCGAACAGCAGTTGCTTGCCAGCAACAAAAAAAACCAAAACCCCCCCCCCCAAAAAAAAATATATATATAGTAGTGGTCTCCGGAGAGCGAGTTTGGTGATCATCATCTATTAAATGCATTTCGATTTTTGATTACCTCACCGTCTGTTCTTTACCATGAATTGTGGCATAGGATTGTATAAGTGGGAACATTAGATTGACGTGTCACATCTACGTGAGCCAATATAAAAAAATAGAAAAATGCTCAACAGTGCAACCATTATGGCAATGTTAACTTACAATCGCATTGTATGATTTTACTGGCATTCTGGGTTACACCAGCAGAAGTATGTTTTTATGTTGTGGTACTGGCATATATTAGGAGAGCTAGCCTGGCCACAATTTTCTTTTATTTCGATTATATTACCATGTTTGTTAGCCACAAGGGCTAGTGGAGGTTTCAAAAACTCAGACACTGAACAATTTTAGAACCTAGTCAATAGGGGTGAAATAACATTAGAAAAGGCCCAAGTAGCTCCTATTTCAGAGCCTATGCTTTGTATATTGCTGAAAGGTTTAGTGTCCCAGAAGAGCTTTGTCTGATCTTGAGAGTAGGTGGGGTTAATTTTTCTGCAGATGTCATGTCAGATACTATTAAAAGATAAAATATTCCCTGAGCATTTAGAGCTTGAAAAGTGTGCACAAGATCATATTATGAGATAATGTGTCAAATTGCGTACATTTAGAAAAACAAGTTCTGTTTGAATGCACCAAAGGCTTGCCTCTCTATATAATGAAACCTATCCGTATGTATTGAGGCTTCCAAACAAATGGGCCGAGTGCTGCTGCATTTTCCATTTAATGTATTGAATGCAAATGACTTAATCAGCGTCCAAAAAAACATAGATCGAAAGCTGACAAGATGTTAATTTTGAGGTAACGAAATGGATCAGAACTTGAATCTTTAAGACATTTGATTGCTGCATGCTGAGGAATTTAAGAATGTCATTGTTTGCGAAATTTGTAAATAACGTTATGTACCGATTTGGAGGCATATTTATTTAAAAATATTGATGACTTTAATATTTGTGAGCATTGAATTTTTTTTTTAATGTTTTAATGTTTCAATGTTTCATGACCTGGTACAAGGTTTAATTTAACTAATTGGTCCCCAAAAACATGTCTCCCGTCCCCTGCACACCTTTGTCCTGAGAATTCAGGCCCTATTTCAAAATGACAATTCAATTGAATTAATTAATTGTTCAAATCCAAATTTCTTCATAACACACTATTTCATAACATATGGTCTTATCAATCATCTTCTCATTAATTCCATTTTCGCTCTGTATATCAAACCCAAAGCATTTCGGGAGCGAGCTCTCTTCTTCAGTGGTTATCTACAACATAATTCAAAAGTAATGGTTTAGTATCTCACCATGCAAGGTTAAAAAGTCAGGAAATTAACAATCAGTTATATACTTTTATCAATTGAATATACAATATTATCGTTGGTATGGTATTTTTTTTCGAAAAACCATATAATTCCCTTCCTATATTGTAATATTAAACTAATACTCCTAATATTCAGTAGAGCGGTATTCCACTACATTACACCTCTTGGTGTTCAATTATAGTGCATTTTGTACCAGCATGCAAACCCTATAAACCTCTTACTGTCCAAATAATTGTGCGACACTATAAACCTTGATAACCTGCAATCCTTCTAGAGATGACCTGCATCACAGTAGAAACCGAAATACCATGATGAATGTGCAACACCTGTGCCTTTAAAAATAAAACGAATACCTGTCTGGTTTTCTGGAACTCACTGATCCATTATAGTAAAAAAACTAACGCACACGAAGGAAGACGAATATTGTCCATGTCAAAACTTAAACAAATAAATCTACACACCTAAAGTGAACTTGTATTGGGGAAAAAGAAAAGATACCTGCCCTGGGAATCGGCATTAAACAATTGAGAGCGTAAAAAAAAGGGGCATTCATATTACAAAGAATTACTCCATTATTCCAAGAGAATTTTGCTGTAAATGAATAACCGACTATAAAAACGTACCACTTCAAGTTCGTTTCTCTTCCTGCAAGCCATATTTCAACAGATTAAAGCAACTGTGATATCATAAGGAACACTTGTATGAAAACAAATACCCCTAACTTAAAAGATGTGTTTAAATTATTTACATTGTTTCAGATAAGAACAGTTGCAACGAAAACAGAAGTAGCCTGTAAGATTATATAAAGCATTAAGTTAACCATTACCAGCTTTAGGTATTGTGGTTTGCTGACCTTTTTTGGGATATTAAGAATAACGTATTGGCGCAGCGTAATGCTTGGAATTCTATTCTGTGTGTCATGTTTAAAAAAGCAAACCATTGTAATGTTATAAATAAGATGCGAATCGTAAGTAAGTTTACAAACCCCTAACACTGTGAAAATTCAAAAGTGCTCTTTCCGATGAAACCCGTTACAAAAAAAGTGCGGAAATAAAAGATAGCAGGAAGCGAGAGGGAAAAGTAAGTTTCACTATCAGATATCATTCCACCTATATTTTACAATCTAGATCCGTATACAGTAAGGAAATTATATTCTCTTATGACTTCAATCTCTCATTTATACTTTCCATGATTAAAACAACATAGGTCTCCATTGGTATAAATATCTAAACTTCATGTGTTGCTAGTTAGAAACCAGATAAAAAAGGGGGTTGTGGGAAACAGAGGGTTAAAGGTAATTTCAAAATATAAGTAACAACTGCCAACTAAGTTCCATCATGTTTCGTGAATACTAATAGGTTTAATACTATATTGCACCCAAAGGATTCTGATGCATTTCAAGATGTTGACAAAAATCCAGTTCAATCTTTCATCATCTGGGTAAATACAAATGGATTGTAATGGTACAGTAACTCATGGCACACACTTTTGGAGGAAACAATACAAGCTTATCAATCCAATAGGCTTTTCTCTAAAACTTTATTTTTAGCAAGTCCCCACCCCTCATTGAGGCATGTACTACCTGAAAAATAATTAATCGCATCTGGGACAAATTCCCTAGCTCTGTAAAATGTTTAGCTACTGAGCATTTCAGATTTTGTGTCATTACATTTGACTAATGCTCTACCCATCGTTCTCTCGCTTTTGTGGTAGTGTCCACTGTGGAACAGTCCACATGGACATTTGATTGCATGAATAACATTTGATGTAATGCATGTCGCATAATCTCATAGCCTTTTTAAATGCCCGAATGTGGGTGTAAAATGTTATTCCCCCTTTATTATGCTGTAACAATTGCCACAATTGAGACAGCTGTATTTGAACATAGAGATGCTTTTAATTAATATTTGTGATCGTTGTTTTTTTTTTTGTATGTTTAAATTTGTCATGACCCGGTACAAGGTCTAATTTAAACCAAATAATGGAAGATAGAAAATAACATATATTATCATTACTGACATTACATGCAAATCAAACCTGAGATTATTATGTGGGAATCTTGTAATGCTTTGGTGCAGAAAGCCAGCATGGCACAGCCACCATGAACATACTTTTTACAACTGGCAGAATATCGGCATGAGTTGTGGGCAAAGGCATACTGAAAATGCGTTTGAAAGCACTCCTGTGGACTGTTGGTGGCTTGCCATCGATTGTATTTGTTCATTTTACCCTACAAAACTATTGTAAACTTTGTTATCCACTTTTTATAATGGACATCGTGCTATAAAATGCTGCATTTTAAGCCATTGTTGAAAATGATGCTGTTGGAAGTGAACCCCTCCGTCCCCTCTGTGTGGGTTCGGAATTACTCACTACTCGGAAATGTTTATCTCCATCCAATCAAAAAATTGACCAGCCGCCACTGCCATGTCTTAATGAGAACGATTGGTGCTCTGAGATAAATCAAACGTTTCCAAGCGCTTATAATAAAGAAGTTACAACGTTCATCGCGGGATGTTTTTTGATTGAGTTTTTTACCGCGAATTTTTTTTGAAAAAACCCATCGAATTTTTTAGAAAATCGGGGGTTTGGGAGGGGTCAACATCCCCCTCCCCCCAAAAAAAAATCGATGGGTTTTTCGAAAAGAAAAACCGCGTTAAAAACCCCGCGAAAAAATAAAGAAACTACTCCTTTTATTTAGTATGTCTAGAGATTTCCCTCATTTGCCTGTACGCGCACCTCATTCCCAGCCTTCGTGCTTCGTTTAATTTCAATGGCAATGCCTCTGCTTTTTCCCAGTTCTGTTCAAATGTATTTTCAGAGCAGAAAACAGCTCGAAAACTGGTTTTGTAGAACGCTGACACATTGAATGCTCAGTTTATCTGCCGCAAAATGCAAGTATGGTCCCTCTCAGTGATCGTAAAGTCCAAGTTTATTCCAGATCTGTCCGCTCCTGAAGTGCTACTGCTTTTGGAAACACTTGTGAGGCACCACAAATGACCGAATTCACATTTGCCATTCTTTCATCACTCTTCGCATTCTGCCTTTCAATGCACATGGCGGGGATTTGTGGCTAACCGACACTGCAAACACATGCTGACAGGGCCTGTATTTGCTTATTGAAAAGCAAACCTGCTGCTCGCCCGCAGTCCGATGAAAGACTGTCTCTTCAGCCCAGATAAGATTGTTGGGGAGAGGTGACCTGGCCGTTTGTACTGATTCCAGGATTGACCTGTTTATGAAAGTTGACAATAGTTCAGTTAGGGTGGCCAACTTGACAACATGATATTGCACAACTCTTCAGACACAGAGGCGCGCGCGGTTCCCAACAGCTTCTCATTTTCGCCGCCATCCCCCATATTCATAGCCACCAGGGTAACATTGGTGGCAAGGGCATTTTTACTCGCATACATAACACGCATTAAGGACTTGTTATGCACTGCATGGACCTGTTAGATTCTTTTTCTAGGACCTGTCCTGGAATTTCCATAATACTGTGCAGCAAAGATTTAGCAGATCCCCTAATTTGCATATGTGTGTTCACCTCATCAGAAGTGACGTCTCAGAAAATACCATTACAAGGCGTTTCAGACTTTTATACTCTAGCATATCAGTGGTAATTTAAATTAAAATGAAATAAATTAAAATACATGTCCATGTGTAAGCCAAGAGCCAAATCATTTACTCCAGCCAGGTAGAACAGCCCCTGCTTAGTGCTACCAGGCCTATTAATTTTTATTTTTGGTCTCTTTGGATCGACCATTCTGTTGTCGGACTTGCGCTTCTCAAACAAAATGGTATTTTTGATCTCCTGCTGCACGGGTTAGGGGATGCTTCCAGTAAGTAGGTAAGATAGCTGGATTCGTAGGAGGAGGGTTTCTTCTTGAACTGCTCTGGTGGACTGAGGAAACCAGGAGCAGGTAGTTTATGGCACGTAGACCTGCGCACAATTAAGTTTTCCTGTTAGCTCGTTTCTGTGTGGGGCAAAGCATGCTAAGCTCCTTACTAAAGAGGCCAAGCCAGCGTGTCGGCAAAAGCCAACTGACGGCACTTTTTTGTTTATAGAGAAACTATGGGAAAGCATGGCAAAGCGGAAGCAGAGGGAGCCTAGTCCTTAGTCGTAGTCTTCTTCATCATCCTCACTGTTAACTGCCAGGTGGAAGAGAAAGGGGGGGTAAACTGGAAGCTAATGTGGAAGTCGGCTCATGCAACTGATTACAAAGGTACTACAGCAGGAGAGGAAAGTAACAAAAAAAGTGTAAGCATGCATAAGGGTATATAGGCGTATTTCCTAATCTTCTGCATCCTCTTCCTTAGGTCTGCTTCAGAGGACACTGGGAAGCGCCCAAAGGAGCATACTTGAATACTGAAACTATGAAGGAGCGCTTATGTTTGTTGTCTTCAGAGTGCAGTTATGAAATCCAGATGCTGCAAAAGGAGACATCCCTACTGTACAGTTACAGCAAAATGTGGCCTCCCTCTTATTAAGTAGCAACAATTATGGGAGTGGGAATACCCTCAGTGCATCTCTATTCCATGCTTCATGAATACATTATAATCCATCTACTGGCTTTACCTACTGAACCTGAAATAGTCTTCGTTTTCATTGCCGATGGTGAGTCCATCCATGGCCCCACAGAAGGCAGCAGTCCAAGATCCTGCCTGCAAGAGCCTGGATGCTCCCTTTAAAAAATTACATCTGTGCATGTGTATGTCTGTTACACCATGCACGTTTTACTTGATGAATTCCAGGATCTGGTTCAGACTATCCGTACTGGTTGAGAACTGACTTTACTGAACTAGTGGAGAGAATGCAGTTATAGGCAGAATTCCTGTCAAACCTTTCTTTTGATGGTCTAAGAATAGCTGCACTGTCTGTGGGTACATTAGTAGGAGCCAGAAGATTGGTAAATGTCAAACTGCCCACAGATTCAGCTCATGAATCTGTGCCCTTCCTTCTAATCTCTAGAAGGCCCAAACGATTTGTAGATTAACTGGAAGAAACGGTACAAGCAGGACAAGTGAGCGGGTACCATGTGTAAAAAGGACAGACACCCATCTTCTTCCAGGGGATAGTGACTGTTTCAGAGAAGAGGGAAAGAACAGAGATTCAAGCATTGGCTGAAGGCCAACTTTTCAGTCTCCCAGACCAGGTCTTCGATAAAGTCTAGATCCTGACTGGGACACCTCATCCCCCATCAGACTTCACTATGGGATGCTGAAGTTCTTCAAGCAGTGGAAGGAGTCTGTGATGCATCCATCAGTCCGGGATATCATTCAAAGAGGGTACCCGGTTGAACGTTTTTTGAAACCTCCTGATAGTTGAACCATTAAGACCTTGTGGTGCTGAGATGCTGTCAGTAAGCTTACCTTTCTCTTCACAATACAGAATCTTCTGTGGGAGAGAACCATTAACGCAGTACTGCTAAACCACAGCGGAAGTGTTTGTCCATCACATCCCTTGTGCCAAACTCTTCAGGAGAATTGCTGGCGGTTCTGGATTCGAATGCCGTCAACATCTCTTTAGAAAATTCAAGAGGGAAATTCTTCAAAGCATTATTTCACGGATTTCCACTCGTTATTGGTTGGCTTCATTAGATCTGAAGGATGCTTGTCTCCATGGGTTCCCATTGCAAGGCCAGCATTTTCAGTATATCGCCCTCCCTTTCAGCACCTTTGCTGAGATGTCTCCACAAGCATGTGATTTGCAGTGTTCCCTTACCTCACTGACTAGCTCAGCCAGGGGACAGACAAGGAGTGTGTTGGACTTGGGCAATCAAGAACCATCAAATTAATATGAGCCTCAGGTTTTTCATCAACAGTGAGAAGTTTCACCTCCAGCCAGCCCAGGAACTGATATTCATTGGCATATTGTTCCTTACTCAGCGTGGTGGTATTCAACTCCCTATGGAAGGACCCAGATTATTATGGAAGGACCCAGATTATTATGAAGAAGGTAGACATGCTCTTAAATCTGAAAGTAGCCATAGCAAGACATTGGCTCAGAGCATAGGGCTTCGTGGCAGCTTGTTTCTTCATGACCCTTTAGGCTCATCATCACCGGCCTTCGTCTGACCTTTATTGTCCCATTTGCACAGGCATTGGAGGCTGGGCTCTTCTGACTTCCGCTGACCGTAAAGCATGCTCTTATGCGCTAGTTTACCCGAGGGAATTTTCTAGGGGTGTGGGGGAGGCATCTCTCCACCAGACTTGGTGAGACGCACCACAGGTGAAAGTGTCATGCTTGGGGTGAGGGCCCTTCTAAGGGATGTTTTGGCTCACAATCGTTGGAGGAGGGAGGGCACACCCTGGAGTTTTCCACAAATTCAAATTGTAAAGGTTTGGAAGCAGTTAACAGAGCTCTGTTGGTCTTTTCCTCGCAAGCCTGCGGCTGCCCAGGCCTGTTTTTAAAAAGACAGTACTACTTCTTTAGTGTTCATCAACTGGTAGGAGGTTGTTGTTACTCAAACTGTCTCTAATAAAGGTCGTCATCAGAGTGAGGGCTTGGGCAGAGACACAGCCGTTATCCCTTAGTAATCCAGATGGATTCAATCCTCCCTTGAGCTCCAGCAAAAACCTTTTGTTTGTCATCTGATAATTCACACGCTAAATCTAATCAGGAACAATCTTTTTGCTTCTTGCGAAACTGCCCTACTTCCTCCGTTTTTCTTGTCCCGGTATCTGGATCCTTTGGTATGCTGCAAATGCCCCTCCATTAACATGGCCAAAGATTTATGTTTTTTTCTGCTGACTCTTCTCCTTCAGACTCGTCCACACAAGAACCAGAGGTCCTGCTGCAGGGTTCTACTGAATGCACCATTTTGGTACAGGAGGGCCTGGTTCGCTCTCCCATCCCCCCCCCCCCCCTCAGGCTATCACTGTTCCGCTCATGATCCTCGCAATTCATCAGTGGTTGCTCACTGGGCACAGGACAGCAGCTGGCCTTTGGCGATATGGTCCTTGGTAGAGGAGGAGAGAGGTAGGTAGGCAGACAAGCATGTTCCTGTGGTGTGTTGACTTCTATCCAAGACGCCAGGTGGAGGTCTACTAATTAGTCATATGATAAGCATTTGAGGGTGTTTGCAGAATGATGTATGATGAAGGGGTGGGTGTGTGTCCTTGCTTTGCAGTGTGGTGCCCCTGACATTTTGTAGTTTTTGCAGGACTGTTTTGTTCTGGATCTTGCTACTAAAACAGTACGGGAACTCTTGAGTGGAGTAAGAAACAAGATATTTATCTGACAGCCAGAAAGCTTAAGGGATTCCCGGTAAGCAGACCTAATGTGCAGTCCCTGTTCCTTACCTGGAGTTTACCTCTTGTTCTCAAAACTTTGGAAGGTCCTTCAAATGAATGGCTGGGGAAAGCTAACATTAAGTTCCTAACTCTAGAATCGGTGTTTCTGGTGGTTATTACCTCAAACGGAAATATCAGACAGCTGGGGACGCTGCTGTGCGTGGGGCCATTTTTCAAAAGTGACTCTGTGATGTGCCACCATTTTTTCTTTTTGCCACAGTTCACCACAGATTTAATCTTTATCTGCATATCGTGGTTACGGGGTTGCCCTTGGAATCTTCTACTTCTGAATCTGTAATAGTTTCAGAGTTGGATGTTAAAAAAATTCCTGATGACCTATTTCAAGAGGTTTGGCTGCTTTTCGTTCCTCCTGAGCTTGTTTGTGGCAGCGGTCAAAAGGCTTCCGTCCTATTAGTCGATGGGTAATGGAAGCCATATCCTTGGTCTGTTCAATGGTGGCGACTTCCTTCCTTTTGGGTGTGCAGAGTGTGACGAATCGGGAGTATTCCTCCCGTCTCCCCGATGGGGAGACTTCCCCTTTGAGGCTATGGAGAGAAGCCTGCTCTGCAAGACCCTCTTAGGGGTCTGGGCAAGTGGGACCTCACTGGGAGTGACTCCCCCATAGGGGACAGACTCCCATTCCCAAAGGGAACTCCCTGTGCAGGACACTTTACCTGCGTATACAGGAGTGCCCTACATCAAAAACACTCTCCTCCTTCTCTTTGGCTTTAGGCAATGTTGAATCCAGCACGCCGTCCGAAGAAAAAGGGACTACCTCTTTAAGAAGAAATTTGTATGAAAGTGGGACGAGTAAACCAGAATGGAGGAGAGAGAACGGTGATCAGGGGAAGTCCCCTAACATCAGATTGCCCTGGAGAGGCGGAGCAGAGTTGAACCGTAGGATCTGTAGAACTGTGAGGAACCAAAAATGCCAAGCAATCGTCGGTGGGCCAACAAAGCAGACAACGGCAAAGCCATTATCGGGACTAAGTTTGAGAAACCATCCGATGTGGTGACACCACCACGTAAGTACCGTGATGGGCCAGGCGTCCGACTGGGAGTATTGACAGCGCCTATCCGCCGTCATTTGCTGAACGTGGCCAGCTACAGAGATACCGGGACTGGTATGCGTGTGAAGCCTGAATGGAAGAAGCGAGAAAGCAAACCAATGTACCAGAGTGAATGCTGAGCCCCTCAAGGTCACCCATGGCAAACAAAGGTACATGGGTGAACTGCAGAAGCGGGAGGCCGCAGCAGCAAGCTGTAATAAAGAGAAGGGACTATGATTGCGATAAGGGCGAAAACAAGACATTGACCCAGTATGATTTGATATCTGAACTAATTGAGAGAGAAAGCCACAAGAGAATTCCCTGAGAGATAATTAATGAAAAGTGGAGAGACCACTAGGTAAAAGCGAAGAATGAACCAAACAAGGAGAGCACTCTCAACCCTAATAAAAAAAAAAGGGAATGACGTAAAATTAAAGGAAGGTGTCAGAGGGTATGCATTGTTTATAACGGAAAAAGAAATGACAACTAGCTTTTTCAGTGAAAATAATGAAAAAAATGCACATTTTTGGTAAAAGTATATATGGGGTTGGGGTGAGGGATTTAAGAGAGTGGGGGCTTTGGGGTGGATAATAAAGCTAGGAAAACGGGGGGGGGGGTTAGGGGGTGACACCCCAAATTAAAAAAAGATTATTTTTTTTGTTGTTCATTTCACTGAAAGTTTTCTTTATGTTTGTATTAGTTATAAAGACATGAAACCGTCAAAGAGAATACCCAGAGAACAATGATAAGTCATGGAAGATGAGATCTTGAACAGTTGGTATGAGTTAGAAGAGCGTGTGAATAAAACCTGAGAAAGGTATCTGAAGAAATTATCATAAGAAACTGATTTTCTAAAAGGGAGACATTTACATATTGAAGATTGGTGTAGAACAAGAAAACCCTGAGGAAAAAGTCTAATGACAAATTGCCAAGAGGCCAAGTGGAGACAGCCAGAAGAGAAACCTTCTTTACCCACTTTTAGTTACTGTTAGTGGCAGATAGATATAGGTTTGGACTGAAGAGATTTTGAGTTTGGACTTCACAACGGCAGATGAGCACCTTTTAGTTTAATTTAGTGAGGTGGGGAATTGTGCGTGTACGTGAAAATACTTTAGTTGGGAGGGAGTTAAGGTGATCAGATTTAATGTGAAAAATATATAGCAACAAAAACTTTTGAAATTCAGTGAAAAAACCTTTGGTTAAGAGAAAGTTGAAGTGATCAAATTTAGTGCAACAAACCCTTGAAATTCAGCAAATCATTTCTACCAAGTACACCTTAACAATGCTCCTCCTATTGTGCAGCATGTGACCACAATGATGACAATGCGATTGCTGGTTTTGTTGTGCTATAGTTTCTTTGGGGCCCACTAGCCATGGCCTTCGTCCATGGCCAGTTGTCCACAGCTTTTGACCATGGCTAGTAGCATAGCCTTTGGCCGTGAACATGTTGCACCAATAGGTTTCTTTGGGCCTCACGAGCCATGGATTTCATCCATGGCCAGTTGCCTTGGCTTTCAGCCGTAGCCACTGTTTATATTGCACCAATGTTCCTTCAGGCCCCCTAGCCATAGCCCATGGCCACTGGCCATGTTATACTAATGGGTTTCATTGGGGCTCATTAGCCATGGCCATTGGCCACAGCCTTTGGCCGTGGCCTCTGTACAAGTTGCACCAATATGTTTATTTGGGCCTCACGAGCCATGGATTTCATCCATGGCCAGTGGCCTTGGCTTTCAGCCGTAACCACTGTTAATATTGCACCAATAGGTTTCTTTGAGCACACTAGCCATTGCCTTCAGCCGTGGCCACTGTACATGTTGCACCAATATGTTTCTTCCCAGGCCACCAGACATGGCCTTCGGCCGGGGTCACTGTACATTGTGCAACAATAGGTTTCTTTGTGTCCCACTAGCCATGGCCCTTGGTCATGGCCACTGGCCATGTTATACTAATGGGTTTCATTGAGGCTCATTAGCCATGGGCAGTGTCCACAGCCTTTGGCTGTGGCCTCTGTACATGTTGCACTAAGGTTTATTTGGATCCCACTAATCATGACCTTCAGCGCAGAGACCCATTACTCCTGCCGAGGAGATGTGATCACTACAGGTATAAAATGACAGGTGTCCTTTCGTATACTTTTAGTTAAAGTACTGTGATGAGGAAGATGGACATGGGGGGTAATGTCTTAATTACTTACTGGTAATCTTCGTTATTTGTATCTAAACTAGGGAATTTTTCCCTTCTCCCCAAGGGGGAGCCCACCCCCTTTGGGACTAGGGAGGTGAGCCTGCTAAGCATAAGACCCAATAGGAGACTGGGGAAACGGGATACCACTGGTTGCCACTCTCCCTTAGTAGACAAACATTTCCAGAAACAGATTTTATTCCTCCTCCCTCCTGTGAAATGTCCCATGTGTGTGTTGGGCATGTGGGGTTTGCCACGTATTATTGTACTTTTGACCATTTAGAAATGGCTGGTGGGGTTTCTGAGCCTGCATCTGACACCCATTAAGAGAATCAAAGTATCATCAAATCTCATTTCAGCGTGGACCTTAAAGAGGCCACAGGAGCAACACTAGTAGGGACAAAGGAATAGGAAGCTCATGGAGCAAGCCGCAAGAGGGTGCATCCTCCTGTAGGGCGGAGACACGCAAGAGCTCAACACAGAAGGTGTCTGGTGCCGAAGAGTCCAGGAGCCTGCAGATTGCTGCTAGCTCAGGGGAAGACTAGAGTCAATCGTATTCGACCAAGAGAACCTAGGAGCACCGTCCAGACCAGAAGCAGTTGACTGGCACCCACAGTCCCCAGCACTGACGGACGGATGAATCTATGGCCGAGGAGGAGGCTGAAGTGATGACTGACGCAGAGAATACTGGAAGGAGCCGTGGTCGCATGAGAACCGAAGAGACCACCTCTCCTGGCGGACACATCCACAATACAGAAGGTGGGCAGCTGTTCTGGGAGCAGGGAGGAGGGCGTGGAGACCCAATACCCCAGAGCGGTCTGAAAACCAAGAGACCCTTGGTGTGGTGAAAGTCAAACAACCCCATTCCATAACAGATTTCTCCTTGCTCACTGCCATGATGGAAACACTGTGTGCGCACCCGGAAGACAAACCATAACAATTTCTTAGGATTCCAAAGAATGGGTGGATAATGACATGCAGAGACATAATCCTATAGAAGTTGGACCTTTGCCACTTCCCAAAAAAATTCTGCCGGCCGCAGAACATTTATTGGAATTTTTGGGTACAGAATTAACAATTACAGGATTTCATCACAGTCCCATGTTCTGGGTCCCAAGCACAGAGAAGAAAAATGAACTTCTGGAATATAATAACCTTTTGTTTGTTTTCAATAATTATACTTTGCAATATATTTAATTGGCTATGAATATTGCAACGTTTAATGAAGAAAAGCATCATTTAAAGTTGTGTATCTTACCTAGCATTATTTAACTTTGGATAACACTGCATATCTGTTTAACTTGAAGTAAGACACACCTATGGAAGTCTCTGGATTCAGCTTGGAACAACTAGCCCCAACCTCAAGGAATTTTTTTCTTTTTTTTGTTTTTATTAATTTTCTCAAAAGAACATAAAACCAACACAATATACTAACAAACCCCATGATACCCCTCCCCCCTCCCTTGACACACCCTGGCATAACCCTGACTGCCATTCTAAAGCACCGTCTACATTGACCATTGTTATCATGATCACCCCTGAACAGATATCTTGGTCCCCCAGCGTCGCTCGTCCTGTGACCAGCTTCAAGCGGTTGACCCCCGGCCTGCTCGCCAAAGACTTCATCCATTGTCGCCCACCAAGGACCCAGTATCCTCAATAGCAGGTTGTTGCAGCAAATAACGTTTATATGCATCCCACATACCCATATCACCACACTGTTGCCTGTTCAGCGACCCCCACCCATTCTCCATGTCATTACAATGCATAATATCTTTCCATTGGGAAATTTTGGGGGCATTACCTTTCCCCCATAGCATGGCCACTCTCCGCTTAGCGAGTATGTGGAGGGTCACCAGTTTCAGCGTTCCCCTAGGAATTCTCCCTAGTATAGCCCAACAATCCCATCATTGGATCCGGGTTCACTGTTTGGCCAACAATCCCCCAATCGTATCAAATACGCCTTCCCAAAACTGTCGTATATTCGGGCAGCTCCAAGCAACATGAAGGAAATCCGCCCCTTCCAGGTGACACCGCTTACATTTCCCAGTAGCACCCGGAAAGAACTCCTTAATTTTGGCGGGCGTGTAATAGAATTGATGGATATATTTAAAATGGATCAGTTTATACTCAGCATTAATAGCACCCTTTCTTATGCCTTCACAACAGTATTTCCATACGTCCACCAGAATCTCCTTCCCCAGTGTCCTCTCCCATTTTCCCCGAGGGTGCATCGCTCCCGTCCCCCTGGACTTAATGGACATCGAATACAACCCCGTGGTTATACGTCTCCCCAACAGTCCCTTAAGTGTCTTATCCAAAATAGGGGATATCGGCGGCTAGTTAGGGAATGTACTAAACACTAATCGGAGACTCGCCCAGAGCCGAAAGTAAAGAAACACATCCAAGGCTGAGAGCGCCCCTCTCCCCCTCCAATTCTTCCAGGGACACGAACACCCCCCCAGGAAACAGATCTCCAAAGCATGTAATGCCCAGTCTTTTTGTCATACACACAAAGCTTTTCTCACTAGTAAGGGGAATCCCTGGCGTATATATAACTGGGAGCTGGGGAGAATATAAAACTCCATCCTTCCTTTTCTGTTCTAGTTTAATCCAGGCCCTACACGTTACTTCCACCAGATTCTTCGGGGAGTGTATCCGATTCGGGGCCAGCAAGATAACCGACCTAAGCCATCTCCTTCTCCATCCAAGGGAAACCACAACCAAACACTCCTACCCCCATCATCCCCCAAGCCCTCAGCAGAAATAACCGCAACATTACCTTACAAAACCTCAGCCCACTCTTAGACAACATCCTTACCCCCACAAACTATGTCAACCTAGATGCAGAGAAACTTGCTGACCTATACAACAAAACACTAGAATCAGCAGTTGACACCATCGCCCCACTCAAACTCACCAAAGCCAAACCGGCAGCCCACATGAACAAATGGTTCACACCAGAGCTACAAATCCTCCGAAACGCCAAACGAGCCGCAGAAGCCACCTGGAGAAAAACACCCAACCCCTCCAACAAAACACAACTCTCAATAGCAGCCACCACCTACAAAACTGCCATCCTCAAGGCCAAAAAAGAGACATATGACTACAGAATTGAGAGCGCCAAATCCAAAACAAAAGAGCTTTTCAATATCCTCAGAGAACTCGAACCCCCCCCCCCCACTCTGGCGGAAACCTGCGTGAAAGATGCAGACTGGTGTGAGTGGATTCAAAAAGCACTAGCAGACAAAATCACCATGTTACAATCCAAAATTGAACAGAAAAAGCTTAACCTAACCAAAAAAACAAACCATCTACCGTCCACTACTCCCAAAACACCTACCTGCCCCCCCTTCTCCTTCACACCAGTATCCACTAAAGAAGTAGAAAGCATCATTAAGGGCCTCAAACCCTCTAGATGCCAAGGAGACTCATGCCCAGCTCCCATCATCCAGGAAGGCGCCAACATGCTGGCCCCCTTCATAACAGCCCTTATCAACGCATCCTTCAAATCAAGCTCAGTGCCTAGCACCCTCAAGGAGGCCTGGGTCATGCCACTGCTAAAAAGAAACCTAGTCTAGACCCCAATAACCCAACCAACTACAGGCCAATCACCACCGTTCCCTACATCCTAAAGATCTTAGACAGAGTGGCCTACCTGCAAATACAGAAGCACCTGGAAGACAATAACCCCCTGGGTCTCAGACAATCCGGTTTCAGGCCAAGGCACGGAACAGAGTCAGCCCTACTGCACCTAAAAATCCAGATGGACGAGGCAAAGGACAAGGGTAATCTAGCCATTCTCTTGTTACTAGATCTATCAGCAGCCTTCGACCTTGTCGACCATCAGATCCTCCAGAACATCTGACGACGTCAGCGGCCTTCTCTAATCAGGCGACTGCCTGGATCCAGTCCTTCCTAACCAACCGAACCATCCGGGTCTTCTCCCCGGGCGCCTCGGCACTCCCTGTCCCCATCACATGCGGCGTCCTCAAGGCTTGTGCGTCTCGCCGACCCTATACAATATCTTCACTAAGCTATTGTTTGACCGCCTAGACAACCTGGGTGTCACATACACAAACTATGCTGACGACACCCAGGTTCTCATCACCCTATCAGGGTGCTATGACGAGGACTCCACCAGAATCAACAATCTATACTTGGAGATCCAAGCCTGGATGGCAGAGCACGGGCTATGCCTCAACGATGAGAAAACTGAGCTCCTTCTTGTCGGCTCCCAACCACGGCTAAACAAACTAGACCCCCGTTACGCGTCCATCAACATAGACGGTAACCAAATCACAGTTGCCAAAGAAATTAAAACCCTTGGGGTTTATCTAGACTCCACTCTCTCGCTCAAAAGACAGGTAAATACCACAGCCTCATCCACAGCTTACACAAATAAGCTTATCAACGCCTGCAAACCCTTCCTCTCTGCCTCCAGCTGCATTACGCTAGCCAGAGCACTAGTGCTCTCAAAAATTGACTACTGCAATACACTCTTTCTCGGCACGTCAGAACGCAACCTGAGCAAACTACAGGTGCTTCAAAATAATGCCCTCAGAGCCGCCCTCAGTATCCCACGACACGCCCACACCTCCAGCATCAGGCAAGATGCTCACTGGCTTCCGGTACGAGACAGAATCACTCTCAGATCCCTCGTCATTGTCCATAAATGCCGCTCCAATGATGCACCCAAACACCCAAATACCTGCAGACAAGTTCCACAACTACACCCCAACTAGACCAACTAGAACGCCATACTCACACTGCCTCTCCGTTCCCAAATTTGCCCTAAAAAAAGCCGGCGGCGCCAGCTTCCCGGTCCTAGCTGCCAAACTATGGAACGCTATGCCGCTAATCCTCAGAACAGAACCCTCCTTTTGGACTTTTAGAGCCAAAACTAAAACTTGGCTTTCCAACAGAAACTCTGCCTAATGTACTTCCTCTCCGCATGTCCCTGTCGACCAGCCTGTAACCTGGTCTTCCATAACCTGGTCTTCCACACTTATTGTTGTTATTTCACAGTCTTGTATTATTGTACATTCCTGACATGTTGTAACTGCATCCAAGTCTCCGGCGCCCAGTTAAAGAAACTAAACTAAACCTCAATATGGCTCCTGTCATGCTGTAACCTGTGCCAGTACGCCAAAAACCGAGCTTGCGCTACCTCGTAGCAAACCTCAAACTCCGGCAATGCCAGAACGCTCTCCGACACGGGGGCCACCAACTTGTTCCACGGGACTCTGGCCGGTTTATTTGCCCATATAAATTGGAGTACAGCAGTTTTCAAGCTATGAAAGTAATCCCCTGGGACCGCCACTGGGGCATTCAAAAAGATGAAAAGAAATCTCGGAAGAAGCATCCTCTTTACCACGGATATCCGCCCATATAAATTCAGTGGGAGCCTCTTCCACCTACCCAAGGCTTCTCTGGCCCTGCTCAGAGGTTTAGGATAATTATTATGATACACCATCAGCGGGACCCTCCCGATAGTTGCCCATATAATTTGTAGAGGTCCTGTGCCATTGAAATCCCCATATGTCCTGAAATTGGGGTGTGGCTTCAGTTAGTGGAAACAAGACTGATTTAGATGTATTCACCCGCAACCCTGACACATCCCCAAGTCTCTGAACCTCCCCATCACCGGATCTAAATTTTCCCCAGCATCCTTGATGAACAACACCATATCAGCGAACAGTGAAATTATTAATTTGTGGTTATACAATTGAATCCCCCTATGCAAATGTACGTCCCTAACCCTTTCCGCCAATGCCTCAATCACCAAAGCAAACAGTAGGGGCGACAAGGGACATCCCTGTCTTGTTCCCCTCTCTAGAGGGATGGTAGGCGTTAGTTGGCCATTCACTCACTCTCGCTGTCGGCTGTGTATACAATAATTTCACCATATTTATGTAGTGGGCCCCCATTTCCATACGGCGAAGGACAGAGAACATAAACGGCCATTCAACAGAATCGAACGCCTTTGTGGCGTCCAAAAGGGCAGCCACCACCGAGTCCCCTGAAGGCACCGCCGCCATCAACCCGAACATCCTCCTAAGACCATATGAAGTCGAACGGCCTGGGATAAATCCCGCCTGGTCCGCTAGCACCATCTCTGGCATAAAGGGCACCAGCCTCGAGCCCAAAATCTTCACCAAAATCTTATTGTCAACGTTAATTAACAAGATTGGGCGATATGAAGAGCACTCACTACCTGGTTCATCGGGTTTTAACAAAACCACTACCAGTGCCTCCCGCAATGAATCCGGCAGAAGTCCTGTTTCCAAACTGTGCCGATACATCTCTAGCAAGCAAGGTGCCAGAGAGTCCACAAAATATTTATAAAATTCTGCATCGGGTCCCGGTGACTTCCCAGACGGTAGAGACTTAATCGCATCAAGTACCTCCTCTAGCGATAGTAGGAGACTCAGATGTTCCCTCTGTGCCTTCGTGCACCAGTACAGCGCAACCCTATCCAAATAGTCCTCAATATCCCCAGAGGATGCCTGCAGACTCGAGGAGTACAAGCGACTATAAAGCCGGAAGAACTGCTGGACTGTCTCCATGTCCTTTAATTTGTTATTCCCATGCTCATCTACAATCACCTGGATTCCTCCTGTGAAGCTCTCCATTCTAGTCGCCCTAGCGAGGGTACGGCCGGGCTTATTACCTTCCCCATATTGCCGCCACGTGGTCACGTTCCTAAAAAACGTAACTTCCCTTAGCACTAAAGCCTGGAACTCGTGACAATGGTTAAGGATCTCAGCCCGAGTTCGGTCCGAGGGTTCCGGATTGGCTACCTGGAGCCCTTGTAGGATTGCCTCCTTAGCCACCAGTTCCTTTTCTAATTAATTTGAGAGTACCAGCCTCCCTGGATATACATTCGCCCCGTATCACATACTTCAGGCTCTCCCAGAGTATTTTTGCACCAAGCCCACATTTAGCTCGAGGAAGGTATTGATCGCTGTTTGTAAACCATCCCTAAATACCGTATCCGAAAGACCATCGCTCTTGAAATGCCACGTGAACTCCCTCCTAGCTCGCCCACCCACGCCCAGTTCAAGAAGGACAGGTGCATGGTCCGAAAGGGTGCGAGCAAGAATCCCAACCCCCTTAACCCTACCCAGTAATGACTGCGAGATAAGAAACAAATCCAGCCTCGAGGCAGACCCATGCGTATCGGATAGACAAGTGTATTGCCGTGCCCCTGGGTGCCTCACCCTCCACACGTCAGCAACGTCCCACATGAATGCCACATCCTGGAGGCGAGCCATCCCTCTGTTCCCTCCACCCTGCACGCCTCTAGATCTATCTAGGTCGGGTTGCATCACAGTATTAAAATCCCCCGCCCAGATCACCTCCCCAACCGATAGACCGCCAAGCTGCCGATCTATCCAATCGAGAGTCTCTACCGTGTCATTGTTGGGCCCGTAGTAATTTATTAATGTATAGAGTTTCCCTTGTATACTGCCCCGCACTATGAGCCCCCTACCTACTTCATCTTTTACCACCTTGGTCTGATGAAACCTGACCCCATGGTGAATCAATATGCAAACCCCCCGGGCATATGTGGAGTAAGAAGAGAAATACCTATGACAACCCCACATTTTCCCAAAAAGCAGTTTCATTGTCCCTCGTTAAGTGCGTTTCCTGGAGAAAAGCTATTTCAACCTTATGTCTCTGCATATACAGCAGTATCTTCCGGCGCTTTATTGGGCACTTCAAACCTCTGACGTTCCACGTACAAAATGTAAGTGACACCATTCGTTAGGCTAGAAAGTGTACGGCCCGCAAGTCGGCCAACCCTCCCACGACAGTGCAGCAGAGCACCTGCAAGAGTACCCAATTCGAGTGTGTCAAGACCACCCACCTCCCCCACCAACAACCCCAACTTGTCGGTGAACATGTCTCCTCCCCCCACCCTCCAGCTGAACCCCCCAAACTCCAAGCAGAACACTGAATATCAAGCCACCATGTAACACCCGCCTCACCACTGCCACCGCCTCCCCAACTTGGCGGTGCAAATTCCCCCCCCACCAACCAGACCCTTCCAAATCCCGCAGGACCCCCCAACCCCTCCAAGTACCCCAACCACCCATCCCCCCACATTCCCTAGGCATACTTACAGCCGGCTTTCACTGTAGGAGCGGCAACGAGCCCGACCCTCCAGCTTACCACTCCAAGTATAGCAACTCCTGCACCAACGAGCGAAACCAAATGCAGCAATGAACTCTTTCAATCGAACAGCAGAGCGCACCCAGACATCCGCTCAATCATTATTCCCCCGCTGCTCGGGGGCCCCCGGTAACATGTCCAGAAAGGTTGTCGCTTCCTCTGGTGACTGAAAAAATACAGACTGACCATTGTGCTCCACCCGGAGCTTGGCTGGAAATAACATGGCATATTTCATATTCCTGTCATGCATCCGTTTTTTCAAATCCGAAAATGTTCTCCTGGCCGCCTGTACTTTATCGGAGAAGTCGGGGAAGAATTTGATAGTGTCCCCCTTGTAGGTGACAACACCTTTTTCTCGCGCCTTCCTAAGCGCCGCGTCTTTGTCTCTATAGTTCAATAGATGCGCAATCAGTGGTCTAGGTGGAGCTGCCGGAATTGGCTTTCTTCCGATAGGAATTCTATGTGCCCTCTCCACGACACACACCGGGGAGAATTCTTCAGATCCCAATGTCTCAAACAGTATACTTCCAACCAAATATTCCATGTCCTGATGGTCAGTCGATTCCGCCAGGCCCACTATCCTTATATTATTCCTTCTAGACCTCGATTTGAGATCCTCCTGCTTCGCCTGAAGATCTTTCAAGGCTTTCCTTACCTCGGACATTCCCCCAGAGACCGAGGCTGCCACATCCTCAACTCCGGACAACCGACCCTCCACCTCATCTAGTCTCTCCCCATGCTTATCCAACCGAAGCTCCATATGATCCACCTTGCACATCAGAGTATCCAACTTTCCATCTAGAGACTGTATATCCGGCTGCAGCTGCGTGAGCATAGCTTTGATATCTTGAAAGGATCCGGGTCCGGTCCCGAGAGCCATGCCGCAGGGGGATCTTCCGTCATCGCAGTTTTTAGCCTGGGCTGACGCCTTGAAGTGCAACTTTGACAACTGCTTGCCCCCCTTACCAGATTTTGTCATGCTGCATAAATGAGACGGGCCCCAGGGCGATACCGGTGCAGCACGTACCGCTTATGAATCCAGGTATCTGTGGATTTGTGAGCTCTTCCCGCGCTGCTCCGACTCGGAATTCTGTCCTCAAACTTCATGCCACAATCCTCACGTCCCCGTGGGCCAACCAAGGTGGGAGCCTTCACCGAAGGGTCGGGCACCCTACCAAACCGCAGCACAGCTTCCACCACACCAGTTCCACCAGAACCAGGCCTCAAGAACAGAATCTAGGATTCCCTACCCCCTTGCCACCACGACTAGACGACACCACCAGGGGCTCCGTTGGATTTCTGTTAACTTGCTGGCCCCTGGATGAGGTTCAGAATACCCGTGAACAGTCGACCCCAGAGGTGTAGTAAGAACTCCACTCCGAGCCTCACACCCTCCAACACCAAGATCCTGACAGAGGCGTATCAGTCACAATAAAGCACATAATTCACTGCTGGCCCTCTATTGGCCCAGCCACATCCAGTTTGACTGAATGAAGATCCATTTGTTTGTTTTTTTCCTTTTTTTTTCCCCTTTTTTTTTTAAACATTTTTAAAAACAAATATTTTTTGGGCCTCCTCAGCCCTATGTGTTGGCTATGAGGCAATCCATGCGCACCACAGGCAGCCGGCTCCGCACCAGCGCCCCTGCTAGGCCCCCGCTATGGGCCCACAAAGCAAGCGAGGACCGTCCACAGCAACAGCCGTCCGCAAAGGAGGCCAGCCGCCCTCCACTACGTCGCAGACCTCAGCCCTACGAGAGTGCATGGGGACCAGCCAGCAGCGCCCCAGGGAGCCACCACTCTCCCTCCCTGGTCGGGCATTCTGAGGGGAGCGAGGACTCCAGACGCAGGGGCCTCCAGACCAGGATTCTCACCGCCTCGCGTCTGCCCGGGCACCCAGTCTCCTACCACCACCACCACCACCACCCCCTGCGCTGCAGACACAGCACGATCTCCGCGAGTGGGGCGCCGTTACTCTCAAGTTTTCGGGTTTGGGGGCCAAACATTCTTAAATTCAAGACACCGCTGCCAGTACACTGCGTCGGGGCAGGAGTTTACTGGATGGCCTACCGGATAGCACCGGGTGCTGGAGAGCTCCACGGACCTACGGCCATCTTGACTGGGATCTCTAGCGCCCCCCCCCAACCTCAAGGAATTTTTATCATGAGACAGATCATTGTAAGAATCGCCAAATGTTTAGGCTCTGCTCACAAAATCTTGTTTACCTCGAATCAATGCTTGGTTTTAAGCTTTCAATGTCGTCATATTGGAAAATGATGAATTCCCTATGTACCAACAGTGACATTTGCAGGCCAAAATCAGTCAGCATTTATCACATACAATTCTTGTCAAATTGAACAGAAAAGTTACATGTGTAGTATCTTAACCCCACAGTATAATCCGATGAAAAATCATATATTTATTATGTAATGATAAGAAACTTGCAAAAAATGTCAAGTTATGCATACAAGTTAGGTCTTACACCCAATATATAATCCGCCTAGTGCATAATGATAAATATTTTTCGTATTCTTTACATTTTCACTGAACATACATCACATTGGGTCAGGTAGCGTCTTGATTGTTCTTCTGACACATAGATTATAATCTTTATTCTATTAAACTTGCACATTCACTTTTAGGTATCTTATAAAAGAAAGGCCTATTTATAAGATTAAATATGACATGCACTTCCACCTTTTTGGTCATGGGATTTAGAGAGCAGAGCCTCTCTTTTCAAGTTGCAAGGCTAGGGGTGGTTAGCCAAGTGAAAGTGACAAGATTTGGGAAGGAGTTTGATATTCTAAAATATCTTGCACACAGATTAGAAAATAGATTAAAATATATTTAAGGAATAATTTCTGGATACAACAAAGTGGATTGCTGAGGAGAACTAAGAGAAAGGCTAGATAACGTGAAAACCACAACTATATTTATTTTATGTAAAAGTGGAGAAAAAAAAATTGTATACATATGAAAAAGAAAACTTTGTAGTTTTCGGTTAACTCCAGATTAAATGGAAGAGAGCATGCATTGTGGATTCCAAATGTTATCTGTAGTGTCATACTTGTATTTGTCAACAAAGAAAGGGTTGGCCCCTATTATTTCTGTGCTCAGGGGGTTTTCACTTATGTGGGGAAAATACATAGATAACAGAAACAAAGTGAACAGCTACCCCTCCTTCAGATCTAGTCCGAACTCTACTTACAGTGCAAACATATCATTAGAAATACACACTGCCTTTGTGTTTTCTTCATGCATAAAAGTTATTTCTACTTATTATGCATAATTCATAACAGTCATAGTATCAAAAAATCATATCGTAGCAGACATAAAACATGCGACAATATTTTTTTTCCAATACAGCTGAGCTTGTTCTAAAGTATTCCTCTATTGTGGGGTGGTTATTCAATGTGCTCTAAATTCAGTCGAATATCCTGATCACATTTTATACAGTGTTTTTCGGGGTGTCCGCTGACGCCCATAACATTTTCGTCTAGTCGGATTTCATGTCGCATCACTCTCCCATAACTAGATCACGTTATTTGGCAATAGTTGTTCAGCACAGCTGAAAACACTCAGTGGCTGCACATAAGTAAACAAAGTAACCACTTTTCTGTTTGTTCATAGGTTGTTGTTTTAATAGTTGCGTCAACACAGTGTTTCAACCCTTTTGATACAGGTTCGCACATCCAAATGATGGTTGTGACCCAGCACTAATACTCCAAAACAGTGGAATAAAGTCTTCTTCTAAAGTAGACCTTGTTATGATTCATTTAGGATGCGATTTATGCTTCAATGTTTGTAAATCCAGACAGTGTTGCCTGCTGTAGAAACGTCATCAATCGTTGTTCAAGCTGTGATTAACTGTTTGAAAAAACATGTTTCCTAAGAACTTTTTTTCTTTTTCTCCTCAGGGCACCAATGCCTCCGCTCTGGAAAAAGACATAGGACCAGAGCAGTTCCCAATCAATGAACACTACTTTGGATTGGTGAATGTAAGTAGCATTTACTCTACATGCGCAGTGTATGAATTCTTCGCAGTGTATGTACAATTCTACAGTTCTTAGTCATGTATTGCTACCTTGTGTTGGCACTTTCGAAACTCGTAAGTGGCATGAATGGTTCTTATCTGCCATGACCAATCGAAAGTTCTAGTTACTGTGCTTGTGTTTGTGTCTGCTGTAATGTGCATTTACTTTGTTTTGTTGCGTTCTCCTGTGTGGACTACATACCAGTAAGTCCGAATGTTCCTCAACTTTGTGTTTACTAAGTGATTCCACAACTAGTAGGCAAATTAGCTTGGCCCATTTTAATTACAGTAAAATCAGAAGCAATGTTGATTGTCGTTTTAATGTTAAATCTACTTTTTAATTTTCCAATATCTTTGCCCACCTTTACCAATTTGAATGTAACTTTAGACCCAGAACGTTTTTGCCACTCTATTTCTTACAAATGGCATGAGGCTTGGTGAAAAAGGGTATTTTGAGGAACACATGTTTGGAAAACCCCTTTTTATTCTTTCTAAAGGTAATTAAAACAGGATTTATCTGTGGAAAAATATTGCTATTTTGGCACCTAGAGCCATACACTGGCTAGTGCCTCTACTCCAGTCCCATAGATGATGGTCTGGAATGTAGTTTGAGGCATGCAACTCTGAACTCGATCTATAAAACAAAAGTGAATTGTGCATACAAGAATTAGGAAGAACAGTGAAACAAATGGGAGGGAAGAAGCAAAATCTTGGCAAAAGTTCATCCGGTAATGGGGGGAAAAGCCAAACCTGTAAGAATTTTCTGAATTGGAGTAAGGAATTGGCTTGACCAATGATGAGAGGAACACTGTTCCAAAGAGTCAGGATTGCAACCGAGAACCTTCGTTCACCTCTGTTGGCGTTTTTGGACATAACTCCTAGGAGCAGGTGATTTGTGGATCATAGGTCGTTCCTTGGGTGATAAGGTTGAATCCTCCAAGATATGTAGGAGTGGAATCATGATGGCATGTGTGTGTCGCCCTTATCAATTTGAAAGAGATGCATTTTCATACTGACAGCCAGTAGAATTCTCGGAAAAAGCGAAATGTGAGACATCTCTTAATGTTGGCTATACAGACTACTGAATTTTGAGCCACATGGATTCTTTACATTTTAAACTGGAGCGATTTGTGTACAGGGTTTGGCATAGTCCAGGCCAGCAATAACAAGAGAGCTGACACTTTCAGCTTAGTTTGATTGAGCGATGGAGAGGATTTAATTGAGAGATGTGAGAAGCATTGTTTAACCATTGATCCTATGTGAGAGTTCATGCAAAAGTCAGTGTACTAAATGACAGCCAGATGTTCTGGATGCGCTGACAAGATAGCCAAATAACAAAAGAGGGAAGATGGGTAAAATAAGCTGATTCTTATTTTTTGGGGGAGGGACGGTGAGGAGGTAGGAGTTTGAGGACGGGAAGAAGTATTTCTGTTTTGCCACTGTTGAGATTGATACTATATTCGTTTGCATACAGTCTTCAAGATAGAGATTGACTCTTCAGTAGATTTGCTGGTCATCTGCCGAGGGGTGGAACTTGATTTGATGTTTGCGCAGTAGATCCATGAGTGGTTTCATGTAAATGTTTAATAATATGGCGCCCCTAAGAACTCTACACTGGATGGGAAGCAATGTAAGACCAAGTCCTTGCTAGTTTATTCCAGGAGGCATGAGTGGTGGACAGTGCTGGAATAAGCCAAGGGATCTAAGCAAGTGTGCAATGAGATAGGGGCATCCTCTGCTGATGAAAGAATGTTACCCCAGACATCCAACAATTCAGACAAGTGATGTTTGATCCAAAAGAAATATATCCATTTCTGTTGCTCTCTGTATGAGCTTGTAGCATTTAAGTAACACATTGTTTGATGATAATCCATGGTAGACCTGCAAGACCATGAGGATCGAGGGTAGAATTTCTGAATAATGAAGTTATTAATAACAATCCCCTTACTATGTCGCACACTGAACCTTGAGGTAGCTAGATGTTTTTAAGGAGTGGTAACACGTTCAGCCATGAGGCTTGTGGGACATATGATGTTGAATTTACTGCCTGGTTTGAGTCTTCTAATTAGGAGTAGGATTTCTTGAGGGAATGCCCTGTTGAAGCAGATGGTGGGGCTTGGGTTCTGTGTGGTAGTTGGAGGTGATTGACGGAACGCGGTTGTTGGAGCATTATGCTGGGCCTTCCTCGACTATTTCAGTCACTTTAGCGGTGTCAACTCCGACCCACGTTGGAGGGACGGAAACTGACGCTGCCAGGGTATAGCCGAAGCGCTGGCGCCAGGCAAAAAAGGTAAGTAGGGGAGGGGTGATTTGTATAGGGCTGCTGGTGGGACAGGAATTCGGTTTTGTTGATTGAAGGTCAAATAGATTTGCGGCGAAATCGGCCACAGTAAATCCTGCCGCAAATCTATTGACTTAGGTCAAACAACCTTATTTGCACTCCAAAAGGCAGTGCATGCCCACCAAAAGTAGGAAAAGGCCTTGCGGGGAGCACTGTAAAAATATTCCAGAGGAACTTCATCTACCAGTCCTTTTGTAAAGCTGAATAAGCACCTTCCCTGAGCAGAAGCTGATGCACTCCAATGAATCTGTAGTCAGGAAAATGGGTCTGTTTTACAAAGATCTAATGCTCCAGGGAATTTTCTGCTCAGGGAGGGTGCTTATTCAGCATTACAAAAGACTTCCAGTCCTTCCTTAAAGATGTTCATGCTCTGATTTTCTGCCACTGAGACAGGAGAGAATGGTTCACCCCTGCAACCCTCGAAGCCCATAACCCCGCTCCCCATATTCGTTATAATGGGTTTCGATTATTATTATTTTTTTTTTATGTAGTGGCCAATTCGGCAAAATTGTCCATACGGACAATTTTTTGCTGTCAACTTGGTTGTTTACCAAATACCTATATTTTCAGGTTAAATTGATGATTCTGGGCCCAAAATGTCAGTGCTCTTGTAGGAAAGTGATTCACTCCACTATTCCCCAAAAAATCGATTTTTAATGCAATGGAATTCTGCACGCTTTATTTAAACCAGTAGCCAGCCATCGAAGCCTCCCGGCTTTTATGGCTAAACGTATTTGTAGGCCCAGGCTACCTTTTAGTATAGATGAAAAGAATGAACCTTTACAATTTCATGAACTTGTCCAAGCCAACTTGGGTTATGGAATTCAGTGGCAATTGGTAGACCGTCATTCTGATATACACTAAGAGTTTGGTCTAAAATGAATATTAAGTTCACTTTACTTAGATGTACACCGTGTGAGTTGTGTGCCGTGCATGAATATATATAGCTTTTATGTCCCAGTTTAACATTCTTTTTTTGTTTTTGTTTAATTATTTGCCACTCTGCCATCCAGAGATCACAGCCTTGTGAGAGGGCTGATTAGTAATCTTGCTTAGCGATGGCCAAAACTGCCCCCATTCTTAGTCAACCATCAGAAATAATGTCTCTGCATGTAACATTTCACAGAGATCCGCGTTTTTCCTCTTTCTCCAGCATGGGGTCTGTCATGGATTCACATGCTCATGAATATTCCCCGTCGTCTGGCTGGGAATCCGCGGTAACGAAAAAATCAGTATCAGTTTCGTTTTTGGTCTGTCTTTCTGAGTAGTAACCAATCACTGGTCTCTGGGTCATATTGCCCCTAGCCAATGACTGCCCTCTCCCTAAGCCCCGCTGCTGACAGCCATCTTCAGATTTTTACCGCACGCTCAAGTGTTGGGAGTCCTCGTGTTTAGCTCTCGAGCTTTTGCTGCGTTTTCACGCTTTTTCAAAGAGAATTTCTCATTTTACGGTCAAATAGAGCCTCAAGCTCCACCGTCTCTACATCCGATTAACGGGGATCTGTGTCGGATTTTTCTATGCCCCTCAAGGGTGAAGATTTTGTCGAGTTACACTTCTTGGAGGATTCCAGAAGTTTCTGCGGCCTACCCGAACATGGCCCAGGAGAAAGGAAGCTTGATGCCCGGAAAGCTGTTCAGGGTCTGCCCTGGATGCCAGCTACAGAATGTGTTCAAGGAGGGCGAGCATTCGAAATGTCTCTACTGCCTGCATGAGGACAAAACGCATGTGGAGAAGGACTGCGTTTTGCAGGAACATGTCGGAACAGACCATCAGGGACTGACACCTTCGTCTCTCCAACTGGCTGGAAGGAAGGAGTCCGTCAGGTGAGAAGAAGAAGTTCGAGCGGTCTTCTAAGTCCTGTGAGGGCGCCCCGGCGATGGGGGCCTAACAGAAGGCAAAGCACCGCGAGTCCGCGGGCACCGGGAGCGCCGAACGGTCGGGCTCTTCGGCTTCCAAGCAGGGCGTGCCTTCCCCGGCACCATCAACCACGAGCCAACGCTCTGGTTCGGGGAAGAGGAAATCCGAGAACCCGGGTAAGCCTCTGGAGAGGCCCCGGTCGAACTCGAAGGATTCGGCCGAGGGGGAGCGAGGCGATGACCCTCCCCCTAAGGTGAAGGCCTCAAGCGCGCCTAAGGCGATGAAGGCTTTGATTCACCCGGCCAAGGCCTCTATTGAGGGAGTCGTGGCGGCCCTGGCACAGCCTGTGGAGGCTACACCAGTGGAGGCGACCTCGGGTCCCAGAGTCTCCCTGTCTCCGCAGAGGGAAGCCTCTTTCAGACCCATCGAAAAAAAGACCCCTGTGAAGACCCCAGCGGAAAAAGAGGGGGGGGGCAGTGGCTATTGTGGACACGGACACAACATCCGAGGAGGAGTTGGCAGAAGTCCTAGAGGGCCTCAACGAGGGCGTTGAGGAGGCCCGTCCCCACGGGAGGGACCCCGACGAGGGTGACTATGAGAGTGACGGCGGCACTGGCGAGGGTCCTAGTCAGCCATCGCTTCCGGAGCCGCAGGATAACTCGGCGGCCATTTTGTTGGCGATACAATCCTTATGTTCAGAGATAAGGACGAGATTGCCCTTACCACCGACAGAGGACCCGGTTCCAGGTCCGGCGGAGGAACCAGAGCCGGTCCCGGCGGGAAGCCCCCCAGAACAAGAGAAGATGGATCCACCCAGCCCCGCCTTCTCAGCCTTCGCGGCCTGCTCGGCCTTTACCCACGTCCCCGTCCCTGGGGATGACACAGGAACAGACACGGCTACGACGGGTGACGACGACGGTGATGACGGAACGGAGCTCCCATCACCAGCCCGGGCCTCCCCGTCCGATGAGATCGGATCTTTCCACTTAATGATCACCAGGGCATCCAAGCTTTTTCAGCTCTGCCCAAGGAGAAGGAAGGTTTCCTTTACCAACGGCCGAGGCCAGGTGGAAGTCAGTCCTCGCCGTGCCTCTGCAGGATGACATCTGGGACCAGGGTCTCGCCCTTCTCAAGAACCCTTCTACGACGCCTGCCAAGAGGGATCGGTACGAGAAGAAGTACCGGGTCCCCGACGCGGCCCCTCTGTGCCTTAGGGCACAACCTACCCCTGACTCGGTCGTCTTGGCGGTGGCCAAGAAGATAGCGGGGGGGGAAGCGTCAGTCTCAACGTCAACTTCCCCACCGGACGGCGAAGGGAAGAAGCTGGACGGAATGGGACGAGTTATCTCGTCGGCGGCAACAACGATTAAGGTGGCCAACGCCCTCACGATCGTGGCCCGCTACGACAGGGAGTTATGGTTAAAGATCGCCCCCCTGTTGGACTTCCTACCGGATGACAAGAGTGCCGAGGCCCTGGAGCTCTTGCAAGAAGGCGAAGTGGCGTCGGACCACGCCATTACGGTGGCAAGGGACATTGCCGACACCGGTTTCCGCCAGATAGGCAACAGCGTTTGCCTTAGACGACGAGGTTGGCTCAAGGCTACGGATTTCCGCCAGGATGTGCAAGCCAAGGTGCTGGACATGCCGTTCGACGGGAACAACCTGTTTGGGAAAACGGTGGATGAGTCCCTCCAAGCCATCAAGGCGGACACAGAGACTGCTAGGGCCCTAGGCGTTCTTCGGCAACGGAGGCCGTCCTTTCGGAGCGCCGGAGGCAAGCAGGGTGCCTCCAAGGGATTCGGCGGTGGCTCCTCTACGTACCGCCAAGCGGCCTGCTCCTCGTCGCAGGAAGCCTTTAGAGGACGAGGCAAGTCCGACGTCGCCAGGGAGGCCAAGACAGCAAGGCGTCCGCCAAGCAAGATTGAACTGACTGCGGGGTCGGGCCCCCACCGGGGTACTTCGGTGGGAGGCCGGCTGGCGAATTTCATCAGCGCGTGGGAATCCATCTCCACCGACCGTTTGGTGCTGGACGCCCTGGCCCTGGGACACGCCCCCGAATTTCTAAAAAAGTGCCCCCGCATTCCACCCGTGGTCAGGAAGGAAAATCACGTCGTTCAACTACTCTTGGAGGTGAGGGAGTTGCTCAGAAAAGGTGTCATCGAGCTCGTCCCAAAGAGGCTCTGGGGCTCCGGAGTATACTCAAGGTACTTCCTAGTAAAAAAGAAGACCGGAGGATGGCGCCCCATCCTGGACCTGCGACGGCGAACAAATACATCAAGGCACAGAAATTCCAGATGGTCACCCTCCCGCACGTGCTGGGACAGCTGGAGGAGGGTGATTTCCTGTCGTTGTTGGATTTGGAGGATGCGTACTTCCACATCCTTATTCTGAAAGGTCACCGAAAGTTTCTCAGGTTCGTGGTCCAAGGACGGCACTACCAGTTCAAGGCCCTCCCGTTCGGATTGAAGTCGGCACCCAGGGTGTTCACCAAGTGCCTCGCACCGGTGGCAGCGCGGCTGAGCCTGCAGGGGATCCACTTCTACCCCTACCTGGACGACTGGCTCATCCGAGCAGGGACAAGGGAGCTCGCCGTGGATCACACAACAAAGACCGTCCAGCTGCTCTCGGACCTGGGATTCTCCATCAACTTTCCTAAATCCCACCTGGTCCCGTCGCAAGTCGCACTGTTTCTGGGAGCAAAGCTCGACACAGTGGCGCGCCTGGCCTCACTGTCGGAAGAAAGGACGAAGGCCATCCTGGGCAAGGTGCAGCGCCTGCTGGCCACAGACGTGGCCAGGGTGAGGTCCATCAAGTCCCTCCTCGGGATGATGTCCTCCTGCATATATCTTGTGCGCCTGTGCAAGCTTCGGATGCGCCCTCTGCAAGAGTTCCCCAACTCCCGCTGGATCCAAGCGACAGGCAGCTTCGAGGACGGGATTCTGCTCGATGAGACCTTCATCTGACGGCGGGCACAGACTTTCAGACCCCATCCCACCAGATAACGGTGACGATGGATGCCTCCCTGGAAGGGTGGGAAGCACACATCGGAGATCTTCACGCAAGAGGCCTTTGGCTCCCAGAGGAGAAGCTCCACATCAACATCCTGGAGCTCCGAGCAGTGTTCTGGGCCCTCAGGTCCTTTCTCCCGTCCCTCAAGGGCAAGGTGGTGAGAATTTTCACTGACAACACCACCACGATGTTCTACATCCGGAAGCAGGGAGGACCAGATCCCCAGCCCTCTCCAAGGAAGCCCAGGATCTGTGGTATTGGGCTGTCGCCCAAGGGATGTTTCTGGTACCCTTTCATCTGGCAGGGATAAAAAACACCATCGCCGACTCACTCAGCAGGGAGCTGCGCTCATGCCACGAGTGGGAACTATGTCAGGATCAAGTGGATCGACTCTTCCGACGATGGGGAAAACCCCAGATCGAGCTGTTCGCGACGGCGACGAGCTCCAAGTGCCAGAGGTTCTCCAGCAGGTTTCCCCAGCCGAGGAGTATGGGCGATGCTTTCTCGTTCCTCTGGGAAGGCCTGTTCCTTTATGCGTTCCCTCCATTGCCGTTGCTGCTCCGACTCGTCAACCAGCTCAAGAGGTCCCGGTGCAAGATGATCCTGGTCGCACCGGCGTGGCCGAGGCAGATCTGGTTCCCGGACCTTCTGGACTTGTCAGCATCCCCACCAGTCAAGCTGTCGATGGACGCGGATCTTCTCTCCAGAGAAGGAGGCGCCATACTTCATCACGACCCGGAGTCGCTGAACTTGCAGGCCTGGCTTCTGCAGCGCTAGAATTTTGAGGGTACGATATCCCGGCTGACTGCAGAGAGGTCCTTGCAAGAGCCAGGGCGTCCTCAACTCTCAAGTACTACGGACATAAGTGGTAGAGGTTCTCTGTCTGGTGCCGTCACAGAAGATTAACCCTCTACAGATTACTGCCCCTCAAGTGCTGCTGTACCTACTGTCGCTGGCCAAGGCTGGACTGGCTCACGCCTCCATCAAGATACATCTGGCTGCGATCTCCTGATACACCAGAACCACAGGACGGGCGTCCTTGTGGTCCCATCGCCTGGTGAAGGAATTTATGAAGGGACTGTTACGATCGTTCCCGCCGGTGAAGGCCCCTGCACCGGCATGGAAACGCAACGTGGTGCTGACCAGGCTCATGGGGGCGCCATTCGAGCCCCTGCATTCGGCGCCGCTGAAATTCCTGTCGTGGAAGACTGCGTTTCTTGTGGCCATCACCTCCGCACGGCAAGTGGGAGAGATCCAGGCCCTATCCTGCAAGCTTCCATACTTAACTTAGGACGCACCCCTCGTTTATGCCCAAGGTGCCGTCGGACTTCCACTTCAACGAGCCCTTGGTGTTACCTGTTTTCTTCCCGTCGTCTTTGTCTCCGGCTGTGCGGACTTTGCACTTGCTGGATGTGGCTACAGCGCTGAAGTTCTACGTGGACCGAATGAAGAGTTTTCGGAAGACATCACAGCTGTTTGTGAACTTTGGACCTGTGAACCAAGGGAAAGCTCTCTTGAAGGCTTCCATTTCCGGCTGCATCATGCATTGTCATCGGTTGGCAAACCGACCGTTGCCCAGCCGTTCAAGAGCCCACTCGACAAGAGCGATCGCTGCTACCACGGCGTTCTTGTCTGGTGTGCCCCTGCTGGACATCTGCAGGGCTGCTATGTGGAGGTCGACGCACACCTTCACGAGATTCTACTGCGTCGACCGAGATTCCAGGGAGGAGTCCAGAGTCGGCCAGGCAGTGCTGCGCAACCTGTTTGCTTAAGGTGAGCCTGGTGAGGAGGTAAGAGATGCTTAAATGTTTTATGTAATGCTTAATGTTGAGCCTTGCCACCTCCCGTGGTTGTGCATGTGTACTGCTATTTATTCTTATAGTCATGAGCATGTGAATCCATGCCAGACCCCATGCTGGAGAAGGAACAAGTTACTTACCTGTAACTGTTGTTCTCCAGCATGGGTCTGCCATGGATTGACATGCGAACCCTCCCTCCTGCCCCTCTGCGGCTCTTCACTTGGTCATACTGCCACTTTGCGTGCTGCCAAATATGAAGATGGCTGCCAGAGGCGGGGCCTAGGGAGAGGGCAGTCATTGGCTGGGGGCAGTATGACCCAGAGACCAGTGATTGGTTACTAATGAGAAAGACAGATCAGAAACGAAACTGATACTGATTTTTTCTTTACCGAGGATTCCCAGCCTGACGATGGGGAATATTCATGAGCATGTGAATCCATGCCAGACTGTTGCTGGAGAACAAGAGTTACAGGTAAGTAACTTGTTCCTAACATGGAGTTTGGGAAAATAATGCAAAGCTGTAAAGCCACGAACCCCTCAAAGTTTCCTTACCAAGCGAGTTGTGGATCTAGCTATTGAAATGGGCCTTTCTGAACACACTTATAGTAATTCTTGATTATCAGCAAACTTCAAACTACATCCCCTTTCCCAGAATCCTTTCAAGACAAACTGTAGAAAAAAGTAGCTGCAAATAATCTTCATATATTTGTGGAGAATGGATTATCAGGAAATCTACAGGTGTGCTTTGGGCGATACTGGGAAGCCAAATCCGCCCTGGTATTCGTTGTGGCTGGCGTTTAGAAACATGGTGGATGAAGGGAGGTTGCTGCCTATTTACTCTGTCAGCAGAATTGGACACCATCAACCACAGCATATTCCGGAATACCTACACCACTTGAGGGCATGTGGGGTTGCTCTTGCCCAGTTGACTACCTTCCTGCAAAATAAATCTCAATCGGTGGCACAGGCTAACTACTACTGTGCAGTTTAAAATAGCGGAAGTGCCACTGATTGAGAATGCCAAAGGGCAAACCTAGCTGAGAAGCAAGGGAGCGCTGTGCATATGTGATGCCCCCAGGGAATAAGCAGTGATGGTGCAGGCGTAGCAGAGGAGCTGGGATGGTTAGTGGAAGCAAAGGAGGGGGGCGCCAGAATGGGAGAAATGGGGCTGAGTCGAGTGATCAGGGAATGCGTATGTGCGCCGCAGCCTCGTGGAATTTATCCACATGGCAGCGTTTCTTATCTACTTGTATTCAGATGACTGCCAGTTCATCCTATATGTGGATAGCAGCCTGTGACAGAAACATGTTAAAGTGGAATCCCAAAAAGGTCAAAGTCCTTATGTTTGGACATTGGAAGAAGCTGGAATTGGAACTATTGGCCAAATATTCAAGCCTCTGCCCTGAACCAGTTTAGCAGGTGAGGAATTTCAATCCATTTGAGATTGAGTCTGTGACCCCGCATCTCTGCTGTTAGTTCTAATCTGTATCAGTCAAATTACTTGAAGAGAATCTTAAACTATCCTTTCAGAGTAGAATAAACCATTTTATTATTCTGGTATTTGAGCGAGGACCTACCGCCGAGCAGCAACGGAACGCTTTACAGGGGTATACAACAATACAGATACACAATGCAGCACTTTACAGGGTATACAACAGTACAGATGCATAATGCAGTGCTTTTCAGAGGTAACAGAAGAGAAATACAGTGGGGGGTAGCATACAGAGTGGCACAGGGAAGGGGGTACAGCTGTACAGGGTTGTGTGAAGGAGAGTGGCAATGGCATCTAGCGAGTCAGGTGTCGCGTGGGGCAACTAGATGGACTAGGTGATGCTCCTTGAAGAGGTGGATCTTGAGTTCTTTTCATAATTCTAGGAGCATCTGATGCTGATGGGGAGGAGGTTGCAGTCTTGTGGCATAGGGCAGAAAAGGCTTGTTTTCTCATCCTTTCCTTTTTTCAGCGGCGGATTTCAAGTCGGACACGCCACAGCACCTCTCATTAGCCATCACTGGAAGTTCATCTGCAGTTCAAAGCCGCATGAGCAAAACATTGTGGGTATGCAAATTAATCCAAATGCAAGCCTGTAACACCAGAACATTGTCTGTTTTACAGGGCAGAACTCTTGTATCCATGGCTTCTTCAACCCAAAACCGACTGTCCTCAGGGTTGCAGACAAATGCAAAGCAGTTTCATCCTTATTAGGGAACATCAGTGCAGTATAGCCTGAAAACCTTTTGGTGGGATCATCCGGGCATGTTTGGTAAACCTCAGCAAATTTGTAGTGGGGTTACAAAGGCCTGAAAAAACCCTGCCATGAACCAAACCGCTCCTCTTTATACCTTTTTGTTCTTTCTCCATTCATTTGAATGCAGAAGAGCGGAATAATACCATGTCACAACGGAGAAAAGTTCTTCATTAACGAACGCTGTACCTTCTACTGTGAAGCCAGACCGTCCCAGGCATCTCAAAGCCAGAAGCCTACTCTCTGCAAGATAACCATGCAGCTGTGAACAGTGAATACAATTAAATATTGTAATTTTCTTTTAGCAGTGGTAGCAAGGATTCACCTTATCAGTGCAGTGTTAATAGAATTTGACAGATGATCACATTTTCTGAAATGACAGTGATGGTGTAGCAAAGTCAAACGTATGATTAAATATTTACTTAACCATTTTGTTTTTTTTCCTTCTCAAGCACACACCAATCAAGACGATTTTCTGACTGACTCTGGTCTAGTCTTTCAAGTGAATAACATTTCCCATAATCGCATTATGTTGACTTAGTTATGTTCCCATGTACATTGTCAGCAATTATCATCCACCCAATGTTGAACGTAATTGTGTCTGTGCCCGGTGTACTGTAACTCTATATCTGGGTATGCCTGAATGAGTTTTACATTCCGCTATAAGGAGCCCAGAGCTTTGCAGCTGGATTACTATGATGGCTAAAGTGTATTGCGTTGTTCATTCCCGGGTGTTTTAAAATAACTAATAAAAAATATATAGGGCCGGGGTAAGGGTTAAAAGGGCTGGAGTGGAGGTTGGAGGGGGGGACCTCTTAATATAAAAATCAATATTTCAATGAGTTTTTTTCAAATAATGTCTTTAAAAAAATGTTCGTTAAAAAACTCATGTTGGTAAAACGTCTCAGAAGCTAAAGCGTACACACCATATCTCTCCTGCCCTGCATATGGTGCATTGATTGTGGCCAATATGTATTGTGCCCATAAAAACAGCCTGCACTCCAAATTGAAGTTCGACATGCGGACCACGTTTTATGTGTTCAAGATGTCACGTGATTGCAGTAGGTCCAGCAATGCCACAAACCTAGTTGGGATGGCAGTAGTTATGGGGCCTACTCCTTGAAATTCTCTACTTAGGAATGTTAGACCATCGCTTGACTTTCTGAAAGGCAGGCATGATGACTGTTAGCAGCCTTCCTGCTGTAGGTTGCTCTCAGCACTCATTAGACATTATTAGGAGAACAAGTGCTTTTTAAAACGAAAATGACAATAATGGCCTTTCCACCTCATTCAGTGAGAAATTCTCTTCTGTTTTCCAATACTTTAGTACACAACGCACCCACGGTAGGAGTGGATTAGGAAATTCAGATGACACGTGGTTATGTTTTTTGGGTTCTCCTGCTTTATCTGTGCCCTAAACCCACCGCTAGTATGATCCAATGCAATGAGAATTGTCGGGTCTGATGTCACCTCTGCCACCGTTTCCACCCTGATTGCCAACAATACCATTCTCCTGGCGAGCTACATTGGTTTTAAGTGGGGACTCGTCTAAGACGGCCTCCAAGATGTTCCAGAACCCACTCGCCTTTTTGCCGTGGTTGCGGAGGGATGGCAAGTCACACAGAATATTCTTAAGAATACCTTAGACTCTGCCGAAACTGCAGGACGCATCCTTGCCAAAGCACCACCCCTGGTTGACGCATTCACGGTTCTCAGCTGGAGACCCAGGCTCCCCTCATTAATAAGCCAGTGGAGGATGCCAACCTTATCGGAAATCGGTCGATGAAGCTTTGGAAACAGCCAAGAAGGAGCACAAGACCCTAAAATCGCTCATTCGGATCTCGGCCAAGGCCTTCGTACAGCGAGGAGGTTTCAACACCCGAGGGCCCTTTCACAGGCAGTCCTTCTCCTGCTCTCCACAAGGAGAGTATGGCTTGGGGGAACCCTCTGGGCTTTCCAGACAGGGCTCCTCCAGTGGTTTTCAGTCTCCACAACAGAGCGGGTTTCCACGAGGGAAATGCAGAGGTAGAAACTCTACTTCCAGAGGCTCCCCTGCCTCCACCTCCTAATGACTCGGTGGTACGGGTTCCCTCCCACACTTCCCCAGTCTGGGGACGTTTAACATCTTTTACCCACACATGGGAGGGGGATCACATCAGATCAGTGGGTACTCAAGACAGTTGCCCACTGGTACTGAATTGAATTCCTCCAGCCACTCTGCTGCCATCCACCGGGAAGCAGACGACTGTCACCAGACCATCTGTGTATCGTGTTGCACGAGGTCCAGGTCCTGCTGGAAAAGGGCGTCATCGAAGTCATCCCTCATCTCCAGGTAAATAAGGGTATTTATTCAAAATACCTCCTTGTACCCAAAAAGGATCTAACCATGCGCCCTGTTTTAGATCGGCATACTGCGAACAAATATGTCAAACCATAAAAAATAAAGATGACAACTCTTCTGGAAGTAATCCGCCTGCTGCGGCAGGGGGGGTTACATGGCTACATTGGACATGAACGATGCATACTTCCATATTTCAATGTTGCCAGCGCATATAAAGTACCTCCGGTTGAAGATAGAGAACACGCACTATCAGTTCAAGGTTCTTCCATTCGGCATAGTCTCAGCCCCAAGGGTGTTTACAAAGGCACTAGCGGTTGCGGCGGCTCACCTGCGCAGGCAGTCCATCCTGTGTATCCTTACCTCGATGACTGGCTAATAACCTGAGACTCGTACGGAACAAGTCTGGTAAATACCCAGAGGACAGTAGATCTCTTATTCAATCTAGGGTCCTCCGTCAACGAGAAGTAGTGAAGTCTGGTCCTCAGCCAAGTCAAACATTTTCTCAGGGCCCTAATTCAGACAGAAGACGGGCTTGTCTTCCCCTCCAACGAGAGGGTTCAAAACATGCTTTTCCAGATCCCTCATTATGTAGACGGTCACCGGGTAAATGTACGCAAGGCCATGCGGCTGTCGGGGATGATGGCATCCTGCGTCTTCCTAGTTCCACACGCTTGCCTGTGCATTCGCCCCATGCAGGAATGGCTCTTGAGCCAATGGTGTCCGGCCAGAGGGACGATCTAGTGTTCGTCTCCCCAGCCCTTGTTCAGTCTCTGCAGTGGTGGACAAGGGAAAACCTTCTGCAGGGGAAAACCTTTACCACCCCCGCAGTAGAAGCCACTCTCACCATGGACGCATCTGTCAAGGGGTGCAGAGCTCACTTAATTCAACAGACCGCGCACAGTGTGTGGTCCCCAGCTGTAGCATCCAATCACATCAAACTATTGGAACTGCTTGCAGTGTTCAAAGCCCTAAAAGCCTTCCAAGCACATCTACAGGGTAAGCCTGTTCTTGTCCTTACAGAAAGTTCCACAGCTATGTATTACTTGAACAAACGGGGGGGCACTCACTCCCTAGGGCTACCCAAACTGCCCCAGAACATCTGGAAGTGTTCCTTCTACCACATGTTCCAGGGGATCACAATCGTCTAGCAGACATGCTCTGGAGAGACTTGCACCTACCCGTATAGCATGAGTGGTGCTTGCAAGAGCACATTCTACTCATTGTCTTTGCAGAGTGGGGTTTTCCAGGCATTGACTTGTTCGCGACTCTGGAGAACAGCCAGTGCCCAGATCACATCTCAAGGTACCCACAGAAACGGTCCAAAGGGAACGGTCTCTATATAACATGGTCCAGGAGATTTGCATACGCTCCCCACCCCTCCCCCCGATTTTCCTTCTCAACAGGATAGTGCACAAGATGCACCAGGAAGAAGTCGCACTGATCCTGTTGGCGCCAATGTGGGCTTGGCAGCCATGGTTCTCGTATCTCATGAGAATATCGGTCTCCCCTCCCAGATACTGTCATGCCCGTATAACATGCTGTCGGAAGACTGGGGAGACACACTACATCTGTGCCCCCAAACACTCAATTTAGCTGCTTGGCTCCTTAAGTCAGAGTTTGGTCTTCTGCAACTCCCTCGGAGATGTATGGACCTACTCTGGGAAGCACAAAAACCCAACACCAGACATTGTTTCTCCAATAAGTGGAAACTCTTTGTTGTCTGGTGCAATGCTGAGAACGTCAATCCTATTGACTGTTCGCCTAAAGATATAGTCCTTTATCTAACACACCTATTAGACTCAGGACTTGTTTTAAATTCCCTAAAGGTCCACCTGGCGCCTCTCTCTGCATATATACAACATCTCAGAGCAAGGTTTCCTGGTGGGAAATTCCTGTGACTAAGGCCTTCATGGAAGGGGTAAAAGAACTTCATGAATGTTGTTCTCATACGATAAATACGACCTCCTTTCGAAACCCATGCACAAGGCTAGCCGTAAGGCCCTCACCTATAAGCATGCCATTCTAGTGGCCATTACCTCAAGAAGAAGAGTTAGTGAACTGCAGACCCTCTCAGCTCAGGACCCATTTGTGACTATTCACAAAGATAAGGTGGTATTGCGCACACACCCATGCTTTGTACCTAAATTAATCTCGAAGGTTACATGTTGATCGTACTTCCCACTTTCTTTCAAATCCCCACTAACTAGCCTCCATACACTAGACATGAGGAGGGCAGTAATATACTACCTTGAAAAGACTAATCCACTGAGAAAGACAAACCCATTCTTTGTCACTGTGGCAGCTGGCAGAGAAGGGAACTCAGTCTCTAAATCAGCTATTGCCAAATCGATTATGAATTGCATCACACTGTGTCTCTTTTGCCAAGAGAGATCTACCTTTTACGCCTAGTGCTCACTCTGGGCACAGGGGCTACCATCGCATTCCTTTCACATGTTTGTCTAGATTCTATTTGCAAAGCAGCAACCTGGTGTTCTGTTCATACTTTCACCCAACACTGCTGTTTAGAAAAACATGTCTGATTCTCAGGGGGGGGACAAGCGGTGCTAAGACATCTCTTTGCTACTGTTCCTTCACACATCCCAGCACCATCTACTGGTACTGCACACTAGTCTACACAGCATGTGATTCTAAACCGATTCACAAGCATCAGAAGACATAAATTATTCACCGTAATTGTATTTCTGATGATTGTATATGCGTCCACACTTCCTCCCCTGGAGTAGAAGGATCATAGACATCTTGCACCTTCTTTTCTTCTGTACTCACTCGCACAATCTGTAAAGCTCCCTCAGGGCAGAACCAAACCAGCCTGCGGGACCATGATGCGTAAAGGATTTTAGGTACACTACACGTCATGTTATGGATAGGGTTACAGTAACGCCAATGTCGACATCCCTTTTTGATCTTTAGAAAGAAAGATGCAATACTCTGGAATTACCACTACATGTCGAACTATATGCACAAAATGTGAATCTAAGCAGATACAATCGTCAGAAATACGATTACGGTGAGTAATGTATGCCATTTACTCTTCATTTATTTTTTAATCTTTGTTCCTACCACGACCAAGCATGGCTTTATAATCATTTGTTGTTTGGTCTGAATTGCAATAGTTCCTCTAGGTGTTCTTTGCTCGTGAGTGTGTGTGGATAAATGACTTGAGGTTGAGTAGGATATTGGTCCTGGGAATTGTTACTTGATTCCTTAATTCAGTTTAATTTTGCTTTACTTTGACAGTTTGGGAACACGTGCTACTGTAACTCTGTGCTGCAGGCGCTGTACTTTTGTCGACCATTTCGTGAAAATGTTTTGGCCTATAAGGCTCAGCAGAAGAAGAAGGAAAACCTGTTGACCTGCCTGGCCGATCTTTTTCACAGCATTGCTACTCAGAAGAAAAAAGTTGGAGTAATTCCTCCCAAAAAGTTCATCTCACGACTACGGAAAGAGAATGGTGAGTGTTAATGTAGTGTACTTTTTTTGGTGTGTAGACCCCATGTATTTTGATGTCAAAATCGGGTGGTGTTGGTGCAACTTTACAAACTGTTGCACAATATATCATTTACAATGCCAGTTGTCACTATATTTGTCGTCTTTGTCTTAGAATTATTAGAAACAAGTCCTAAGTGAATAATGATTGTATGCAATTAAAAAAAATATAGTTGTACCATGAGAATCTTTGCTTGCGTTATTGCTCATGTTGACTTACATACCTTGTGTGTTTATGTTTGCATTTGTAGAGCGCACGAAACCCGAGGGCATCTGGGTGCGTGTTACAGAAAGACAAGCTACAGACAGATAGTATTTTTACGTAAGCACAAGAAGGTTTTAGAATCATAGAAGAGCGTATTGGCCTTACAGGTTAAGCCTTTAGCGTCAATAGCCATGTTTTAAGGCTTTTGCAGAAGGACCAGAATGAGGATTCTAATCTTAAAGTTAGAAGGAGAGCGTTCCAGTTTTTTTGCACCCACCACTGGGAAGCTGCGAACCCCCCACCCCCTGCTTTTTGCAACTTGAATTATGGGGATGGAGAGGAGGTGCGAGTTGGCGGCCCGGGTAGGTCTGTTGGATTGAGGAATGTTCTGGTTAAGTATCCAGGGGCAGTGTTTGACCAGCACTTGTACGTCAGCGAAAAGTGTTGTGAACAAGATGCGTTCACGAACAGGCGGTCAGTTGGAATTCTGTCTCGCAGGAGGGATATGACCTTTTCTTGCAATGCGTTATTTTGTATGATCTGTAGTTTTCTGATGTTCCGCATGGTAGAGCCTGTGAACAGGGCATTGCAGTAGTCTATTCTGGAGAGAATGAGAGCTCTGGCAATCGTGATGCAACTTTCAGGGGTCAGGAAAGGTCTGCAGGCGTTGAATTTGTTACCATGTGTATGCATGTCTAGTGTGGGAGAGCGAGGAGTCCAGGTAAACCCCCAGTGTTTTTAACTTCTTTTGAGACTGGAATAATGTTTACGTCAATGACAAAGGATTCATAGACTCCGTTAAGTTTTCTTAAACAAGTCTGTGTTCTTATAAGGAGCAGCTCCATCTTCTCGTCTTTTAGATCATAGAGCGTGTCTACACCATACAAGCCTTGATGGTTAGATATATTTTGTTCAGTGTATTGGAGTCAATATTCCAATTACCTGAAATGGGAAGGAGGATCTTGGTATTCTCTGCATAGTTAGTGTAGCAGATGCACAGATCATCCAGGAGGACGAAGAGCGTCTTAGTAAATATATTATCCAGTGTCGGGGAGACACAGGATCCTTTGGGAACTCTGCAAGTGACTGGGGTTGTTAGGCCAGCTGCAGTTGTGGAAAAGACCCTCGTTGTTCAATTAGTTGAGAAAGACTCGATCCATGCTATGGCTTTAGAAGAGAAGAAGGCTGCTGAGAGATGTTGGCATAGCATTTTATGGTCCACCAAATCAAAGGCCACTGAGAGGTCAAGCAAGAGAAAGATGACAAGATTGCCATTGTCTTTAATATCATCCATTTGAATTTTTAGGTCCACGAGTCCTGATTTTTTTCCGTGACCAGGGCGGAAGCCAGATTGGCGTAGCCCAAGAAGATTGTTGGTTTCGAGAATTATGGATTTGCAGGTATTCTGGGGACTGTCGTGATGGGGCGGTAGTTGGTGGGGGTATTAAGGTCTAGTGTAGGCTTTTTGAGGAGTGGTAGGACCTATGCGTCTTTTAGATTAGTTGGTATAATACCAGAGGAGAAGGAGTTGTTAATGAGTGACGCGATGAACGGGGCAAGCTCTGATGTGCAGTTTTTGATCAGTGAAGTTGGGCAGATCTCTCCTTGGCATCTAGACGGCTCCAGGTCTCTGAATTTTGTAACTTCTGGGACAGAGACTGGAGTATAGTTGAGTGGACTTAGAAGGTTTGGGCAAGGGGTTTGGTAGTGTCTTGGTTGGTAGCAGTTTTATTTTTGCTGCGATTTTTGCTTTGAGTAAGGAGATTTTGTCCAAAAGAGCCTTTTGAATATATGAGCACCACATGGTGTCCTTGAGACAGCTATCTATGATCGGGGAGACTGGTGATTAGAGTTCTCGCAGGATGGAGAAGAGTTCTCTTGTACCAGAGGTTGCCCTTTCTATTCGCTCATTATAGGTTGAATGTTTTTGATTGGAGAATTACCTGTTTGTAGATTTTGTACAGTAAGTTAAAGTGTTCTTTATTGGCAGTTGAGGGTGACTTTTTCCAAGTAGACTCGGATGCTCATTTTGTTGCACGTAATGTTTTGAGGTTTTTGGTGTACAGTTCAGGTGAGCTATTGGTTTTGGTTTACGTTTCCTCATGGGGGTTATGTTGTCGATGGCGAGTAGGAGAGTTTGGTTAAATAGTTCTACCATGGAGTTGGGATCATTGGTTGCATGTAGGTAGACAGTGGTTGCAGCAACGGGAGTGTGTTGGTTGGGTTGATGTTACGGAAAAAGAAGCTGGTGCCGGTTGAGATGTAGCACAAGTTTGCCTATTCTTAGGCATAGTGAATGAGATGACATTGTGGTCAGACCAAGGACACGTGACGTTGGATATGATTTTGGTGTTAGCATCTGCCAACCAGTCTAGCGTGCTGCCTTTGTCCTGAGTGGGAGATGTGATATGTTGGGTGAAGCCCAGGGCTTTGATGGAGTTTGCAAGGGCGAGAGCATTGTCTTCGGTAGGGTCGTTAAAATCCCAAATTTGCATCGCCCAAGAAGATGATTCTGGAGGAAGGCTTGGTATTGCTTGAGAGGAGATGTGCAAGGTCTTCCTCAAACAGTAGGGGGCCGGCTGGTTTATAGAATAGGTGGCTGGTTAGCATGGCAGTGTTGTAGAGGGACAGTTTAATGGAGAGCAGTTCTCCTGACTGGAATGGTTGGCTAGCGATTTCTTTGATGGACAGCTGATTTTTAGCTGTGATAGCCACCCCTCTTTTAGGGAGTAGCTATCCGAAATGGCGAGGGATAGTGCAGCGGCTGCATGCAGCCATGTTTCCATGATAGGTCGAGGTTATTAGAGGTGATGAGTTTGGATATATCAAGAGGGATCTAGCATTGATATGTGCTCCCTTGATGTACGTTGAGTGCTTCTATAATGTCGTCCGGGAACTTGCCTCTGGCAAGGGAAAGCTTACCAGATGAGTGGGCTTCAGGGATACTGGTGTCACCAGTAGGGGCTGCTGAGGCATGTATGCCAGCGGCGTCAAAAATTACAGGTGTAGCATGCTCCACAGTAAAAGAGGAGTTAGGAATTGCATGGGCGACGGGTTCCAAAATACATGTGGCATTGATGATCACAGGGGTGGCGGGCTCCCGAAAGCAGGTATTTTCGGTAATTTCGGGGGCAGCAGGCCACCAAATACATATGGGATCAATATTCAGGTGGGCAACAGGGTTTAACATGCGAGAGGCATCAATATTCACTGGGGCAGCAGGGTTTGAGATACAGGTGGAATCAGTATCTACAAGGGCAACAGACTCCCGAATACATATGTCATCAATATTCACTGGGGCAGCAGGGTTTGAGGTACAGGTGGCATCAGTATCCACAGGGGCAACAGACTCCCGAATACATATGGCATCAATATTCACAGTGGCCATAGGCTTTGAAGTGCCAGTGGCATCAATATTCACATGGGCAACAAGCTTTAAAATTCAAGAGGCATCAAAGTTCACAGTGGGAACGGGCTTAGAGATCTATATGGCTTCCATGTTTGCGGAGCCAACAGGTTTTGCAGTGCAAGAGGCATCAGTATTCTGTCAAATGTGTACTTCTAATTTGGAAATTTCATTTTGCTTGGGCACTGTCGCTGTGGATCGATGTAGTGATCCCAGGAAAATGTATGATGGCAGAATGCACAAAAATGGAACAGTCTTTGAGAGGAATAACAAAAACTGCAGCTCCGGTGCCCTATACATTGAAAGGGAATACAGGCTGCATGATGGCAACGTCTCTCTCGTCTTTCTATCTGCGCCACTTGTTGCTCTGAATATCCACCATTCGCCTTGGCCTCCCATGGTCTCTGCAGATGCCTGCAAGAGCCTAGAGGCGACGTGCATGGGGAGGACTGGGCACTGAAAAGTACAATGCTACAGGCACATCAGCGTGGCGTTAAATAGGATCTCCATGCCCAAAAAAGATTAGTCTATCTGGTAAATGTTTAAAAAAATTATAGTTTGTAGTCCACTTAGGTGCACTGCCACTTTGATTATCATAATAATATAGTAGTATAATATCCTTTTTAAAATTGATAGAGCTTATGTTCAATGAACTTTTACATTACTTGTAACGGAGAACTGTTTGTGAAGCTGGAATTTCACTTTTCATATACCCCCTTTCTATTCTCCTTTTATTAAGAACAAGAACCTTAGACTTTCTGGTGGTAGTATTTATTCAGTAGCCGTATATTAAGTCTGTGGTCTGGTAGGTAAGGGCTCAGCACTCGTGGACAGTGATTCTGTAGGGAAGATCCTCCATAAACCAAGGCAATTTTTTTAAGTATGTACGTTTTTAAGTTATTTGCATTAATTAGTTTATCAATCGGTACACAATGAATTTCACGCTGGTTGGTAACAACTAGTGGTTGACAGGTTTATGAATTTGCCATTGGAAGGTGCAACCATTGGATCTGCGTGCTTTTTCCGTAGCGGAAAAGTCAGCGACGGAAAGGTTTTCATGAAAAATGTGGGAACCACAAAATGTTTGCACATTTCCCATGCGAACACAAATTCAAAACCCCTACATACCCACTTCCCCACCCACACCCTCAACACACCCCCACCCACACTCCCAACATAAACACACTCTACTTACCTTTTTTACACGCGGAGTCCCTGCAGCACCATTTGCCTTTCACTTCTGTGATCGGAACCGGCGCTGCAAGGTCTTTTTGTTTTTTTCGTGTGTGCGGCAGGGGTGTACCCGGCAAACCCCGCTCACTATACCACACAGTACTTGCCTACAATGCTACCACCAAAGGTTCGAACCTTTGGTTTTCAAACCTTTGGTGGTACAATTCCCAACCATCAGTAGTATTTATCATTGTTAATTAGTGTCCGATAAGTGACATGATGCATCCAGTGTTGGTGGAATTAACCTTCGTGATGCAGGAGACAGTAGGCTTATTTGAGTTGTAGGTGATGGCATTTAAGAGCCACAGTCTGCACACAGGGGCAAGCTGTATGGGTGTGTGTGAGATATTCGATGTGCTATGCCTCGGAGGGATAGAAATAAAGAAAGCACAACTTAGACTGAAATACCTGAACAGACGACACTGGTAGATCTTTAAGGGCGAGCAGTGCATGGTCTTCTGTTCGCAGGGCAGCGTCCTGATGACTGCCGTCCCACATTTCGTTTATGCAGGCATGCCAATGCTTTCCAGAAAAGCCTAACTCTTCACATGATCTCTGGGGTGAGTGTGCATTTTCCCCAAGTGATGTCACGCCCCTTGTGCTTCCATGGGTTACCAAGGTGGTGTGCAGCTGCTTCCGCCACAGACCGTAATGCCTGCTAAGGCTGCACTTCCTGAGAGTACATCTTTCTCTTTTGTTATATTCTTGGTTTGTCTAATTTCTAGTTAACAAAACATCATTACATGACCCGTGGATTGTTTCCATTGATATAAGCCGTTATTCGTTCTGATCAATAGCGCAATTTGAATTTTTGTTTGTAATCTCTAATGTTTTCTAATTTGGTTTCTGGTTAATTGTGTATTGCCAGTAACACACCGGAATTGCAATGTTGTATTGCACATCATGGCGCTTGTAGTTTTGCCTAATATGTGGAACATGGTAAAGGTGGATAAACAAACATGGTTGACTCTGTGGCGCAATATATTAATCATTTTTCTAAACCCTAATTAATTATTTTTTGATATTGCTATGTGCCTTGGGCAGCGTTTTCTGAACCATCTGTTTACTTTTTAATTCTCACTTTGAGTTGTTAACTGATGCTTATCCCATACGTTGGAAAATTTGGCTTACCTCCAGTGCCTATAATTAAGATTGGTTCACTGCTAGTGCACGCAATAACCTTCATTCATAAATCTCATAATTGGCTTACAGCCAGTTTGCATCTTAGCGATCCTACCTCGTCTCATTTAGTTCAGGCAGTGGACCAGGCATAGGTTTTTACTCACTAAAGATGGCAGCTACTAAATACCGCGGGACTTAATGATCATCTGCTCAAGTAATTGAGACCCCCAAACTAATGTGAGATTGCTTTTCACTTTCTCTTTCTCCTTAAATGGATCACAACGGATCGGCTAAATTGCACATGCAGTATATTTACATTTTAATCACGATGGCTTGGACACGCTGCAGCATTTAAAACTAGTGCGCGTCTGCAACTGCAGTCTCAATTAAGGTAAAATAGAATTATTTTTGACTCCATGCGCATGAGAATCTTCATTTTACATTATAGTCAATACAATTGGTTGCATACGGAACTCCCCTTTTTGGTTTATTTTAGATTTATACTCTGGAAAAGGAGCTTATTTATGGCTTACTTCGTATAATTGGTAAGTGCATATGAGTAATACATATGCAGAAGCAAGTATGCTAATTCTCTGTCAGACTCATGTTAAGTTATTTTTCACACAGATTTCGTATATTGTGTAGCGTTTCAGATTGGACAAGATTCTCTGGTAAATATGCTTTTAAATCACATTTTTGATCATTTTGTAGACCCCGCAGATGCTATACATGGTTGTTTATCTACCCCCATGGCTAATAGTTGGTTTCTCCTTATTTTCTCCCCTTTTTCTATTCTAATTTTGGACTACCGTGATGCTACTACTTGAATTGGTAAAATGAATAATTTATTTGTACATAAAATTGGTTGCCAATATGTAGTATGTCAACATACATTGCGAGATATCTCATCTAATGATGGTATCAATGATGTGTTTGATTGACTAATCGCATGTGATACAACCCCTATTTGCCCCGCAACTTGGCCCATCTATTTTAAATGGCTATGTATGTAATTATGTATATGCTCAAACCTTTTTATAATTTTCACTGTAACAGCCTCAGAGGAAGAGCTATGCTCGAAACACATGTCAGGCTGTCAATAGCATGAATTAAAATATAGTACAACTGTACTTTTTTGAACTTTCTGGCGTGGCGCATTTCAACTATTTACAACTAGTCTTACATTTTTCTGGTATCCAGGAAAAGTGAATTTCCCTCCATGTCATCGAGCTTCCGCTATGTGTCCTAATTAGCTCAGCCTTTAATGTTCCTTGTCATATAGCTCCTATTAAACTCATTGCTGACCACTGGCTCATGGACATGTGAGTGTGGACATTGTGCGATAGTGGGAATGCTACTATTGCCTGTGTTGAGGAAGGATCACTGCCCCTCCAAGCACCTGTTTGCATTATTTTAGTGTGGATGCAGGTGGTGGTATGCTTCTATTGTGCGATGGTTATATCTGGAATCTATAGTACATCTAGCTGTCTGGGTGGGGACATCCAGCTGTCTAGGTGGGGTGTGGCATGGCAGGGAGGCGAGCCAACGGGAGAGGGTGCTGAAGATTTAAGAATTGGCTCGGAACCCGGCAGGAAAATTATACAGGTTCATACACCAGAATTCTTTTCATCAAACTAGCCAGATATGAGGTTAATGATTTGCTGCAGAAATTCCTACCAGAAAAGCAGAACTCATTCAAGGGTCTCGGAGTACCTGAAGGAGTATTTTGACCTCCAAAGAATGTTGATTAGGACGGGTATAACGTAAACATCGCAAGGCAGTTACTTGGCTTATCAGTTGACATGTTCACGATGCAGTTGACAAGATTAGTGGCCCAATGTGAATTTTGCATATATTAAACACATGTGGTAGCCATTATAATGCTGATCGGTGACAGTTCGTCTGCAAGCCTCAGAGAATATGGTGATGGAGATAGCAGCGCAAGTTAATATTCTCGTTATGGCATGAAAGAGACAAGGGGGAAAACTCGAGCAGCCCAGTTGGAAAAAGGAGACGCCCACAAAGATGAACTTAAGGGCCATATGTGGGAGTAGTGACAGAGAATGGAATAGTGGGCTTGCTTGGGAGACTGGCAGAAAATCCAAGAGATGCGGCAAAGCATGCTACTTGTTCAGTTTTACAAATTCCATGTGAACATAGGTGTTCAGCAACGGGCAAGGGGAACAATTTCTCCAGGGTTTGCTGACCTACGATGATAGAAATGACACCAAAGATATGTTCTCAGCATAGAAGTCAAACTTGATGAATCACAGGAGCCTGATTGGGAGAGCAACAGCAAAGTATATGTTGAAAGGGTATCTGCTAGGGAAGATGCAACTGAATTTGATATTGATCTCAACCTTGAACATAATCAAGCTAACTTCCTGAACTACATGGTCCTACGTTAAATATACATTGCGTTAGACTATAAGACATTGTGCATGAAGCCTCGCCCAAAACCCTCTGGCCAAAGTGTATTTGTGTGGTCCACAAAATATCTGCTAGAAAGTTGCAGGAAGTTTGTGAGGAACCTAAAGCCAGAGAACAAAGGGAAAATCTGCAAAATACCTGTTAGAAAGATGGGCAGCCAGGAACAGCCTACTAAGGCGTATAATGCTTAGAAAAATGTGAACAGTTGCCACCAACATTCGTGTTCATTAAACACCTGATGGACACTGCTATCCTGATCCATTTGAGGAGATTGTGGAAATTGAAGGACACGTGTCTGTCTCCATAGACTAACCGGTTTAGCCAATAGATCTTCTTAACAGAAAGAGTGCTAATTTATCTGCACTGTCTGGTTAAATAAGAAACACTGAACCTTCTCAATCAGGACATTGTTGATAACGTAGAGCATGGTTACTCATTATGTGGCATTCGAGATATTTTGGACTTGCCAAGCCAGCGTAGTCCCTGGTGAAGAATCATGGGTGTTGCAGTGCGAAACATCTAGGAGGACACGTACTGAGTAACCATGCTGCAGAGGATCCAGCCTCCTAGGTCTCGCATTGTATACAAACCTCAGTTGGCCAAATACTATATGCATAGACTTGAGAAGCTAGCATAGCTTAAAGAGCGGCACCCAAGCCTATACATCAATGCAATGATTAGCTACCTCAGCAGTTTGCAAGTGTTTTCAAAAATGGAACCTATCAAAGGTTATGAGCTAAAGCTAATCCTGTTACTTCACCACATTTTCCATTCAAGTGGGTCTTCATCAATAGATGAGGTTTAGCTTTGCCATCTCTTAGGTGGCTGAAATCTTCCTAGAAACTATTCGGAAGGTGTTCAGACACATTTCCACTTCTTCAATCATAGTGGTGACATCTTGGAATTTGGCTGCACTCCAGAACAAACCTCTAGTGGGCATCCAATTGGCTTTTCATCAGAACGGTTTTACTCATAACAGGTAAAATGCCTGTCTTCAGCAGAAACAAACTTCCTTTTTGGACATGTATTCTCTGGCAGGGAATAATTCCTGATTCTGAAATTGTTGAGGCTTTTGCTGTTACTCCGACACCCTATGATGCTAGTGATTTATTTTTTAATTCCTAGGAATGGCCAACTACTGTCCCTGTAAGTATTTAGGGACCATTTGCACACTGTTGAGGGGGCTGACGAAGCTTGACACATCATTTGAATGGTCTGTGGAATGCGAGAAGAGGTTTCAGATCCTAAAGACACATAGTCCGAGCAGAACACAGTATGCCGCATCATGCTGCACTGAACCTTCTGTGGATGCCCTTCTGGTACAACTCTGGTGTATAATAGATCATCACAAGTGGTGTTGGGGATCGGCTCGGAGAATAGTCTTGTATATCAGCAGAAAACAGAGGTGGAGCGCCTCTTCTCTGATCATGAAAATATCAAGCTCTACTTGCTATCTGCACTACCCTAAAAAATCCCCTGAGTACGATTTAAAGATCAGGCATAATCCATGTGGGGGGTCAGAAATGTGAGTTGGACAACTTTGTAAAGGTTTTTCATAAAATGACATTTTATTGAAAGCATTTGATAAACTCTTCACTATTCCTACCCTGAAGAGGATTTCCCTGTCTATCAAAAAGTAAACACTAATAAAAGGAATCTGTCCCTCACATTTATACACACATACATACAAATAAACATATATAGGAAATATATTTCAATTCAAATATAATAAAAATCACAGTTACATCCAACATAAACTGTTTCTTCGTGTAAACTGGGTAATGTTCCCTTCCCCAGACTTAAAGCAGGAACTTGTATCAACAGTTCAAGATGAGTAAAGACTACTACAAAGTCCCTTGGCCTGGTATACTCGCCTGCCCGGACTAAAAGCTCCTAACACTACTGCAAACACTTATGTGGTAAGGTTCACTTTAAACAGCTTAGTAAAGTCTTTTGACATTCAACACCATCGTCAATGAATACTTATTCTGGAAGGACATGGAACACAATGGTGCTGTTTATGCCACATGCAATGCAGATTCTGCGCCTGTCCTCCTGAATACTTTCTATCAGTGGGGCAGCTCCTCTGCTACTCTTTTGTGTTTTTTTTGTAGTTTCTTTTTTTCACCACACTTACATCAACCAAATGCTGATAATGGCTTTTTATAACATTTGCTCTTCTTTGGCTTCGACAATCCTTGTTTGGGTCTTTATCAACTATTGCCTTCTCCTTTGTTTGGAAATAGGGGTTACAATTGGCTAGTTTCTTCATTGCCTTCTCTTGGTATTGGCAATATTGGTTATCTTTCCTTAATATTACCCTATCTGGGCACTGGCTATAGTGGTTATTGTTACTTTCTTTCAATATTGCTTTTTTGTCTTTGGAAATTACTTGGAAAATTATAACCTTCTTGTCTGTTTTCAATGTTCTTATTCTGCCACATTAACTGTTTTGTATCAGATTGGTATGCAAAGTTATTCTTAGTATGCCACTTTAACGTATTTGTTAGTTCGGCATTCAATATCAACAATAATGCCAGTGGGCGATTACGGAGCATTTCAGGGTCACACAATACTAGGGAAATCACTGGGGCGGCATACACATCCCCTTGCTCCGCTGCCACTGTGGTTTCTGCTTCCTTCACTCTCCACTGCATGGTAAGCTACTCCTTTCTCTTTCCCGTGACCCACTGCACGGTAAGCTGCTTCTGTTTCCTGCGGCCCGCACCGATTGGGAGAGGTCATTCCTCGCTCCAAGGGTACTCCGGTGCTCGCCTGCCACCTGAGAACAAGGTACTTTGGCGAAAGCTTTCCAGATTACATCTTCCTGCCTCGCAGCCTCTGTACACAGGTCCATTAAGGGTAGAGACCCTAACAAAATCGTCCCAGTACTTTGGGCATTGTGGGATTTGAAGTTTCCAATGTTCAAATTACATTTTTCTTCTACAGGGTCAACTTTACAACAGGCCATTGTAGGGTCTCTGGGGAAGTTAGTAAAGGGGGTTTCCCATTCCTCCTGACCCACTCTCCCCCTAACCCCCTCCCGCAGAACACTACCCCCAGGGTCAGGATCAGGAAACGTCTGCCTTTCCCCTGCCACATGGGAAGGGAACTAAGCCAGGTTTTCTGGGGGAATCCTCTGATTCATTACATCCTGGAATGGAATACATCCAACTGGGTGCATATACCATCACCCGCAGACACCTAGAATGACTAAGAACTCGCTAGCTGAGGAGTTGCATTAATGTCCTGGCTCGTGGATAAAAGTGGGGCTGGTGACTCTGGCACAGACCTTGGAGGGCACTAAGAAGTATCTCTCTGTCTGAGGTCCATAAGCTGATGTCCAACAAGAGATGGTGTCATGGTAATGATACAATAGATATTGAGGCTATTGTGGAAATATTGCAGGCATGTCCAGGAAAGGCTATCTGAATCATCTAATGGAGTAATACTTTGCAGATGTTGCTTTTCATTCCCAACAAACTTTACTAGAACATTGTGGATCTCAACTGTCAGGGTCATATGAGTGTAGTTTCAACTAGGAGTGACTCTACAGAGCCCACACTTGATGCCATGGTGAAGGAAGCCTGTGACACTTTCAATGCGCCAGCAAATCCTGAATAGCTGAAAAGGACTGCTTGAGGAATTTTGGGTGGATATTGCTGCTGATGTCTTTGGGCTGCTTAAAGACCGTTGATGTCTTTGGGTTCTCCTGTATGTATACATTAAGTACTTGATAGTGAAGAGCATATTCTCTATGGTTGCTAGCACTGATACACCCATTTTAGCTGAAATTCTTTCTGAATGCAGCATTAAGTGCCCCCCATGAAACCCCCTAGGCTGGTGGCAATGGTCCTCTGTTTAGTGGACAAGAATTGTCAGGATGTTTGGGAACATGGGAATAGTTCACAGCAATCACACCTCCTGGCCCAGGCCAATGAGAAAGTGGAGCAATGTATATGAACCCTCAAGAAGACTGTTCTGCACAGTAAAACAAGTGGGACATCATTGACTCCCTTCTCCTAGTTCACTGGTATCCACCTTGGGGATTCTGTTGTCTCAACTAAGAGATCATGTTCCACCAAGATACAAAATGCCTGGATAAAGAAGACCAGTAGGATGGTTCGCTCCTCCTGCTCCAATAAAGTGTATTTGACAATGTCTTTGGCAACTTTTGCCCTAGCATTATAAATACATAAATAAATAGTATCTGAATCAACATCTTCCTTTCAAGCCTTGTACCTCTTTACAGGCTTCTGGTCTGCCTTCTGAGTTAACAAAATGTATAATATAACCAAGAGAATGCCTCCTCTCTCCTGGTCCACATGAATGTCTGGTAACTGCTCTTATAAAGCCTTGAGCTACTCGCCAGGCTTCTCACATTTAGATGAAATGTTCTGCATCCTCCTAGTTTCTGCAGTTCAATGTCACTTTGAAAAGCTTTTTAATAGGTACTGGTATGCGATCGATCACTCCCGAGGTTTACTTTGTCACATTCCATGAGACGAGGGAGATCACCCCTGATGCTTTCATCAGCTTTAAAACAATTACTGAAAAAGGGAGATCACTCCCAATGCTTTTCTCACTGGCAATTGTTACTTTTGGTACTGCTCAACCAACCACTGTGACGAGAGAGATTACTCCTGATGCACTTTTCGGTTATTTCAAACCCCTACTGGTTTTCTATAGCTCCCATTATGGTTTTCTCTGGGCATCTTACTGGTTCTTCCTGGGGTGTGAGGTTCTCTCGCTTCTTCCGGGCACCAACCGCACCCCTCTTGCTGCTTTCTGCTACTCATGGTCCGCGCTGCAAGATTGTGTTGCTTGCTGCGGTTCCTGCTCTGTCTGGGCAACTCTGTGGGTGGTTGTGGAGTCTTTTGCTGTCGGCATCGTTAATAGACTGAGCGGTCCACCTTACATAGGTCATGCCACTTCAACTGCCTCAAAGCTTCTCCATCGGTCGGTCCCCTGACATTGGATGACTCCTCTGTCTGGTGTCCTCTCGGCTCCGGGCAGGCTTCTTGGCAAGGCGTCCTCCTTCCCAGATTTGAATTTCCCGGGACAATTATTTTGTAACTCACTTGTCAGTTTTTATATTTCCAAGCTGGGTCTTCCTCTGCGTAGTTCGATAGTCCTTTGTTTGTTTTTGTGATGTATTCTTTAGGCTTCCTCTGGGCCTTCTCTTCTCAGTACTTTTGCTGTCACATGAAGGAGTGGTTCGCATAACTCCTATAAACTTCTTTGTCACAGTATTTCTATAACGCAATAAATTAGATCTTGCAGGAAAACAGAAAGAAGGGTCACAATAGCGAGCAGTTGTACTGTCAGAAGGTGTTCTTTCAGATTTCATAGATTTTGGGGACTCAAAGGTAAGAGGTTTGGGGAGTTCTACCATGGAATGAGAGTCACCATCCCATGAGGGAAGTCCCTCCATGTGAGGTCCTCCCACTTTTTACCATCCGTCTGGGGATTATCAGGGAGCAGCCTCACCTTCCTCACCTCACAGTGAAGGGCTCCCTTAAGGGGAGATGGGACATGATGTAGTAATTTGTCACAATGCCACCAGGGGATTGATGGTCTGAGTCACTGCTGTTGGGAAAACTACAACCAGGAACATTTATCCTTCCAAGAAATACAAGATGCTGGGGACACCATGAGGAATGGTTTTGTTGGTGGAGATGCACAACCAAATTGTCCCCAAGGGCTCCAACATGCAACATCAAAGTGGAGGCAAGTGATGCTGTAGGATTCCAAAGGAAAGATTAAATCATTATAATGGTGAACTGCATCCATTTTCTTTTGTTTCGTTCTCTCCTTTTGCCCGATCACCATTTAAAATCTGGGGAAGATGTGAGACATCTGCAGTTAAGGAATGTTTTCTCTTTGGAAATTGCATGAAGTGAACACTCTTGTCACCTCAATAGAAATGCTAGGACAATGGAGGAGGAAGGTTCCAGTTGTGCATTGGAAGTTGATCAGGGCTTGTGCCAGGGAATGTTATAAATAAAGCACAGTTTACATTAAAATACCTGTGCCTATGTCTTCTGTTCACCTAATTTTGGGTTGTGTGGTAAGACTTTGATTTGAAGTGATGCCATGAGGATAATGAACCTAAATTGTAAGGGACCACAGAGGCGCTTTGGAGTGTTGGGATGGTGGTGTATTCATGATCAATGGGGCTGTCCTGGAGTAGTTTAAAAGGATGGTGGGCAGGCATGAAGAGGAGAGTATTAGCAGATGTATCACCCGAGAGAGCACCTTGGCTTGCTCCTGGTTTACCCTGATGGCCAGCCAGCTTGCCAGTTCTTTGTCTCAAGTCTGAGGTAGAAGATTAGTTGGGAATTTGTGCTGGGCATTGGTGGCAAAAGTGGTTCAAGGCCTGAAAGGGGAGGCCTCAAGAGAGAATCCTACACTGGTCCAGCTTTTTATTAGAATTAGTGCAATAATCTGAATTATTACAATGATCTGAGTCTAAGCAGAGTGGCAGTCATGGTGTGGATGGATCTCCGTTGGTTCAAAGCCTTATAGGAAACATTATTAAGTATTCTCTATTTCAGCAGGCATTCACTGTTATTGTCTTCTTAATTCTCTGTCATAGTGACACAGTTCTACATTCCATGGATGTTAAAAAATGAAATGAAAATAATTGAAATTTGCTTTTGTGTTTTTGCTCAGGTTAGAGAGGTTTGGTGGACCGATTCACGATGAATATTCAAAAGCTTTTTGAATGTTAACGTTTCCCACATTTACTATCCAAGATCTACAAATAGAGGGTATGTTGTGCTTTAGTTCTAACTTTCTAACTAGTGTAGGAAGGTCGAGCAATGATAACTATGTTTTGTGTTAGGTCTGGAGAACAGGTTGGACCACATGTTTAAGCGAAAGATCTACGAAGGATAAAGTTCCTAATGAAAAACTGCTGGGGATGGAACAACACAATTGTGGATATTCCTGGGTTATCATACACTTCAGTGAGGTTTTCCCTAAATCATAAAGTTAGGACTCTAGTCTCTCATCTCACTCCAGGGACAACCTACTCTACAAAGCAAGGTCCAGATGTGTCGCAGGTCCCGACGGAGAAAGCCAAGGGGGAGCGAGGCAGTGACCCTCCCCCGACAGTGAAGGCCTCAGACGCGGCCAAGGTTGGGAAGGCCCAGATTCACCTGGCTAAGGCCTCGATTGAGGGAGTCGTGGCAGCACTGGCGAAGCCTGTGGAGGCGACCCCAGTGGAGATGACCTTCAGGCCTAGGGTTTCCCTGCCATCCCAGAGGGAATCCCTATCCAAAAGACCTCTGTGAAACCCTGGGATGAGAAAGAGGGGGGGGCGAGGTAGTCCTGATGGACTTGGATACCTCCTCCGAGGACGAACTGTCTATCGTCAAGGCAACCCTGGACCAGAGGTTCGAGGAGAGGGCCTGTGGGAAGGATCCCGACAAGGCGGACGTAGAGAGCGATGGTGGAGCCGACGAAGATCGGCAGATCGAGGAACCGGACACCATGCTGCTGCCGGCGCTCCCCTCGCAACCAATGCCACCTCCTTCGGGCAGGCAGGATGAGATTTTGCTGGCATTGCATACCCTGTGCACCGAGATAAGGACAAGGCTACCCTTGCCTCCAGTGGACGATCCAGCGACGCCTGGACTGTCGGGGAGTCCTAGCGGAGGAGAGTCCATCCTCCCCCCACCCTTCCATCCATCCACCGAGGGATGAGACGGTGACGACAGGGACGGACGACAATGGTGATGACGGGCTTCCCCTCCCGACGAAATTGGCTCCTTTCACGCCATGATTGCCAGGGCATCTGAGCTGTTCCAGCTATGCCCTGAAGAGCAGAAGGAGGGGTTCCTCTATCGACGACGGGAGGCCAAGAGGAAGACCGTCCTCTCAGTCCCGATACTGGACGACATCTAGGACGAAGGCTTGTCCCTTCTGAAGAACCCGTCCATGGCCCCTGCGAAGAGGGACCAGTACGAGAAGAGGTACCAGGTCCCAAGCTCGTGCCTATGTGCCTCAGGGCACAGCCGTCCCCGGATTTGGTGGTCTCCACGGTGGCCAAGAAGAAATCGGCAGGGGCGACGGCATCAACTTCCACTTCCCCACTGGACGGCGAGGGGAAGAAGCTGGACGCCATGGGACGATGGGTAGCTCCTCTCCTGGACTTCCTCCCAGAGGGCGGAAGCCCTTGGAATCCTGGGGGAAGGCGAGGTGGCGTCAGACCATGCCATCATGGTGGCCACGGACATCGCCGATGCCGGTTTTCGCCAGATGGGCAACAGCGTTTGCCTTCGCCGGCGCAGTTGGCTCAGGGCCACCGATTCCCAGCAGGACGTGCAGACCAGGGTACTGGACATGCCCTTCGATGGGAACAACCTGTTCTGCAAGGCAGTGGACGAGTCACTGCAGGCCATCAAGGTGGACAGCGAGACGGACCGTGCCTTGGGCTCTCTCCACCAGCGACGGCCGTCCTTTTGGACCTCCAGAGGCAAGTCTCAAGGTACCTCCAAAGGATTCGCCGGCAGCTCCTCATTGTACCGTCAGGCGGCCCGCTCTTCGTCACAGGAAGCCTACAGAGGCCACAACAAGGCTGGTGGACACTGTCGTCAGTCACTAAGGGGCCCAAGGTGGCCAAGATTGAACTTTGTGACGTCGGGCCCCCATCCAAGCACCCCGGTGGGAGGCCGGCTGGCAAACTTTGTCGGCGCGTGGAAGTCCATCTCCACCGACCTCTGGGTGCTGGATGACCTGGCCAACGGGCACACGCTGGAGTTCCAGAAGTGTCACCATTTTCCACCAGTGGCCATGAAGGAAAACCACGTTCCACAGATGCTTTTGGAGGTATGAGCAATGCTGAAGAAGGGCGCGATAGAACTCGTCCCAAAGAGGCTATGGGGCTCCGGGGTATACTCGCGGTATTTCCTCGTCCGAAAGAAGACCGGTGGCTGGCGGCCCATTCTAGACCCCCGCCACCTCAACAAATTCATAAAATCCCAGAAGTTCTGGATGGTCACCCTCCAACACGTGCTGGGACAACTGGAGGAAGGCGACTTTCTGTTGTTTATGGACTTGGAGGTTGCCTACTTCCACATCCCCATACACAAGGGACATTGAATGTTTCTGCGCTTCGTGTTTCAAGGCCGGCACTATCAGTTCAAGGCACTGCCCTTTGGTTTGAAGTCGGCACCAAGGGTCTTCAACAAGTGCCTGGCACCGGTGGCGGCACGGCTACGCCTGCAGGGGATCCATGTCTACCCCTACCTGGATGATTGGCTCATCCGAGCGAAATGAAGGGAACTCGCAGTCGAACACACTGCGAGGACCGTCCTCCTGCTCATGGAACTGGGGTTCTCAATAAACTTTGCAAAGTCCTGCTTGGTGCCATCGCAGGACGCCTTATTCCTGGGAGCCAGACTCAACACGGCTGGCGTCACCGTCGGAGGAGAGGATAAAGGTCATCCTGGGCAAGGTACAACGGCTGTTGACCACAGAGGTTGCCAGGGTGAGGTCCATCAAGTCCCTGCTCGGCATGATGTCGTCATGCATCTACCTCGTGCGACTGTACAGGTTGCGGATGCGGCCGCTGCAGGAGTTCCTCGATGCCCGTTGGGTACAAGTGACGGGAAGCTTCGAAGACCAGATCGCCCTCAACAAGACTTTCCGGCAGGCGATCTGGTGGTGTGGCACCCGCACGCATATCGCGGCGGACATGGAATTCCAGACCCCAGCGCATCAGGAAACGGTGACGACGGACGCTTCCCTGGACGGATGGGACACGCACACCGTAGATCTCCATGCAAGAGGCCTTTGGCTCCCGGAGGAGAGGTCTCTACATATCAATGTACTGGAGCTGCGGGCCGTGTTCTGGGCCCTCGGGTCCTTCCTTCCGTCTCTCAAGGGCAAAGTGGTACGGGTCTTCACCGACAACACCACCACAATGTTCTACATCCGGAAGCAAGGGGGCACCAGATCCCCAGCTCTATCCAAGGAAGCGCAGGATCTGTGGCACTGGGCTGTTGCCCAGGGGATGTTCCTGGTACCCTTCCACCTGGCAGGAGTAAAGAACACTGTCGCCGACTCACTCAGCAGGGAGCTGCACTCGTGCCACAAGTGGGAGCTCTGGCAAGATCAAGTGGATCTACTATTCCGACGATGGCGCAATCCCCAGATAATTCTGTTCGCGACGGCGACAAACACCAAGTGCCGGAGGTTCGCCAGCAGGTGTCCCCAGCCGGAGAGCATGGGCGATGCATTCTCCTTCCCCTGGGACGGCCTGTTCCTCTATGCGTTCCCACCGTTGCCGTTGCTTCTGCGACTCATCAGTCAACTCAGACGGTCCTGGTGCAGGTTGATCCTCGTCGCACCAGCGTGGCCGAGGCAGATATGGTACCCGGACCTTCTGGACATGTCAGCCTCCCCTCCAGTCAGGCTTCTGACCGACGCAGATCTTCCTGCCAGGGAAGGAGGCGCGATCCTGCACCACGACCCGGGGGCGCTGAACCTGCAGGCCTGGCTCCTGCAGCACTAGAGTTCGGAGGCTACGATATCCCAGTGGACTGCAAGGAGGTACTAGCCAAGGCCAGGTCTTCCTCGACTCTTAAGTGCCATGGACATAAATGGAAGAGGTTCTCTGTCTGGTGCCGAGCACAGAAGATCAACGCTCTACGGATTACGGCCCCTCAAGTGCTGCCGTACTTGCTGTCGCTGGCCAAGGCGGGGCTGGCGCACACATCCATCAACATTCATCTGGCGGATATCTCCCGCTACACCAGAACTCCCGGTCGGTCGTCGCTGTGGTCGCACCGCCTGGTGAAGGAGTTAATGAAGGGATTGTTCCCGCCGGTGAAGGCTCCGACCCCGGCGTGGGAGCTCAAAGTGGTGCTGGCCAGGCTCATGGACTCGCCATTCGAGCCTTTGCATTCGGCGCTACTGAAGTTCCTATCGTGTAAGATAGCGTTTCTTGTGGCCATCACCTCCGCATGGCGAGTGGGAGAGATCCAGGCCCTCTCCTGTAGACCTCCATACCCGAGATTCCACGAGACGAAGGTAGTGCTGAGGATGCACCCCTCCTTCATGCCCAAGGAGCTGTCGGACTTCCATCTCAACGAGCCCTTGGTGTTACCTGTTTTCTTCCCGTCGCCGGCTGAGCGGACTTTGCACTCGCTGGATGTAGCTAGAGCTCTGAAGTTCTACGTGGACAGCACAAAGTTTTCGGAAGACATTGCAGCTGTTTGTGAACTTTGGCGCTGTAAACCAAGGGAAGGCCCTCTCAAAGGCTTCCATTTCCAGATGGCTCTCCGGTTGCATCATGCACTGTCACCGGTTGGCAAACAGACTGTTACCCGGCCGTCCGAGAGCCCATTCAACCAGAGCGATTACTGCTACTACAGCGTTCCTGCCTGGTGTGCCCCAGCTGGTCATCTGCAGAGCTGCTACGTGGAGGTCGACGCACACCTTCACAAGATTCTACTGCATTGACTGGGATTCCAGGTAGGAGTCCAGGGTCGGCCAGGCAGTGCTGCGCAACCTGTTCGCTTGAAGGTGAGCCTGGTGAGGAGGTAAGAGATGCTTAATGTTGAGTTGTTGATATGCTTAATGTTGAGCCTTGCCACCTCCCGTGGTTGTGCATGTGTACTGCTATGTATTCTTGTATTCATGAGCATGTGAATCCATGCCAGACCCCATGCTGGAGAAGGAACAAGTTACTTACCTGTAACTGTTGTTCTCCAGCATGGGTCTGGCATGGATTCACATGCGATCACCCCTCCCCACCCTCCCCCCCCCACCCCTCTGTGGCTCTTCTCTTGGTCCTACTGCCATTTTACACTCCAATCTGAAGATGGCTGCCAGAGGAGGGGCTTAGGTAGAGAGCAGTCATTGGCTGGTAGCAGGATAACCCAGAGACCAGTGATTGGTTATTAGTAGAAAGACAGTTGAGAAAGGAAACAAACTGATTTTTTTCTTTTACCGAGGATTCCCAGCCTGGTGACAGCGAATATTCATGAGCATGTGAATCCATGCCAGACCCATGCTGGAGAACAGTTACATGTAAGTAACTTGTTGCTTGTCATCATTGAATGGCACCTGGAATGTGCTAGGGCTGTGTGCCCTCCATAGGAGTTGGATTTTAGGTGAAAAATTATACCACAAGATTGGTATGGGCAGCCTCGCCACGTGCCCTTTGACATGCCATATGCAAGTGGTGTGCATGTGGTTGCAGATGTGAGGGCACCACCATGTCCACCGCTATGCCACGCTGTGTTGCAACATTGTGCAGGACACATGCTGCCACAATGATCCTGCACACTAGTGGTGGTGCACATAGCAACTCACCAACAGAGTGGTCAAGGGAGCGGAAACGCGACTTGAGCACTCCGAATGTGCGCTCCACTATACCCAGAGTTGCAATATGGGCGGTGTTGTATCTTACCTGGGGTGGTGTGCAGGGTTCTTTATTGGCGTCATCATGTAGGTGCTCAGAAGGTAGGCACTGCCCCCTGTAAAGACAAAGATGTTTGTCATTGGTGTGTATTTGTGTGTGTATGGCATGCATGCATGTGCAGGGGCATTTATACTCCCCAATGAACCATGTATTGCCATGCCTCCCTGCCTTAAGGGCCTGGTGTAGGGGTGACATTCTGAATATGAAACTATCATGGGTTGACCCTGGATAGTCTGCATATACAGAAGTAATCATACCCTTGGCATCACATACAACCTGCAGGTTGATGGAATGCCAGTGTTTGCGATTGCGATAGATGTGCTCTGTCACCCTAGGTGGAATCAATGCCACCAAGTACTCTAGGGAAGTGCACCACCCCATAAAATCCTGGACCACGGCCTGCCTTTCTGCAGGTGTTCTGGGCATGTAGAAGTGCCTGCGGACTGAGGTGCGTGCAGTCGTTATTGCCAACACCTGGTGTAGGCAGCGTGAGTGCGTGGGCTGTGAAATGCCCCCATCTATGGCAGTTGTCCGCTGAAATGACCCAGCGGCCAAAAAATACTAAAGATTGAGCACCTTTTCCAAGGGTCTCAGTGCTTGGGAGCACAGGGTGGGTGATGTGAGGTCATCCTCCCACTCCGTGAACAAGTCTAATATGATATGAGGTGGAAACCTATACCTCACTGAATAAAACTAGGGGATCCCACCCTAATCACTCACCAGTGATCCCTCTACCTTTTAGTGGGAGGTAAGTACACAATTAATAAACAGAGGTAGATGGACTTAGCAGTTAGGCCACAAACTTATATGAAATACCAGTTCAGAATTTTATTAAGATACAATAGATAAAAAAACACAAATGTAGAAAAAATGCAATAATACATAAAGACTTATATTTGTCTGCGTGACAGAAACCTTCACAAAGGCTTAGTTATCAAGTTTATATGCTTATCTGGGACAGTCTGGAGTCGCTAGACTGTCAAGCTTGACATGTTTCAGTCCTCAACTTTTAATCGGGGACTTTCTTTTTAGTGTCACTTTATTAAAAATCTCATAAAGATTAGATAGTTCTCCGTAAATGAAGTCGTTATCTTGTTGGCGTCAGCGTAACTGCTGATGGAAGAGAATTAAAAATCAGGACAAAGTACTTAATACTCAAATGCCTATCCCTTCATATTAAGGTATGCTAAGAAAGGGTAACCAATTACCTTTTCCAGCTTATGGGATGGGTCCTTCTATAGATCCCAAAAACCTCAGTAAATCAGGAAATGGCCCGTTTTCATATGGATTTTAGTAACCCTGTCAATGAATAGATGAATTATACTATAGAACTCCATATTGTGACTCGCATACTAGACATCGACCAATAAGGTATATTGCCCCTCACATTTATTACCTGAAAGGGTTAACTTCCTCTTCCAGGTCTCGCTTAAGATCTCGTAAAAAAAAAAAAACGTATCCCAATTTCAAAGGGGTCGATTTACGGAAAATGCCTAGTCAAAAAAACACCAAAAAGTAGGTTGCTGTTACACCCTCAGTTTAAATAACAGGCAGCTGTAAAATGTAGATGTGCATGGTTAAACCCCTAGCTCTAGGATTATATCCCCTTACAATTTAACTGGGCTTCGTACTCTCCTCCGCAGTCGTGGTGATGAGTCCAAAATATTCCTCACGAGCGGGTTGTTGGGATGGGTAAAATACACTTGTTTATAGCTTCCCAAATCGAAGAAATAATAATTGCTCCATTTGTTGCAAGAAAAGGAGAGGGAAACGCAGGTTCACTCTCGTCCCTGCGTGGTCAAAATGCCACACAACTTTGTTTTAACTATGTTGTTTTACAGGTCTGCTTACCTCTCGATTCGGATTGTATCCCTGGCTTCCGTTGATATAAATCCTGCCCGGTTAATACATCTGTGCGAAAATCACTCCAATCAGCGTTGTTTACTGTGAGCATGAGTGCCAACACCAATACTCTACTCGGCGTCTAAACCCGGCTCTTTGAGTCCTTTTACTATTTCTACCCAAAGGCTGGTGTCAATTATTGGACACAAAAAAGGGACTAGGTCGAGCGCCATATTGCAGTGTATTTAACGTCACCGGCGATCTAAAGCCTGCGACTATACTATGCTCTTTTCTCTACCTCCTCATCTAGGCATGTGCTTCTTTTACTACGCATTAGCAGCGTGCACTTAATGAATAAATCCTCCTTCAGAATTCTGCCATCATGTAAACCCACTAGGGTCCTTATAATAGTAAACACTAAAAAGGGACTATTAAGCACCTTTACTCTTCCTTTACCATTCCCGATTGGACCCGAACTCTTTTCAGAATTATCCTGGAGTGCCTTGTATACCTTGGTATTTACGGGGTGGGTATGTGAAAGCTAAATATTTCAAGGCGGAGTACCTTCAAAAGAAAATGCACCAAATGCAGGTTATGAAGATGCACAGATCTTTATTCATAGTAATTGAACAGTTTTCGAAGAAACAGTATCGTATAGCTATCAGGCCCTCAATTCACCACAGCGAATACCAGCCCGTTCAGTGTGGGAAGTGAGTGGGGCTGTACATCAGAATAGTTGCACCTTTTATACACTCCAAAACATGATGTCCAACCCACTTGCAGGTTAATGAATCTAGGATCTAGGGTTCGTGCCGAGTTTGTTCCCTAATTTATGCAGCTATACATTTAGGGGTTATCCTTAACATATTCGCAAACAAGTTACAATGGCAACAGTGTGTCTTCGGATTTCGCGTTGAGCCTCTGCACATAACTTTGTACAATATAGTAAAACAAGTGTTCACATAAGATGCTTGCTCAAACAGTATTGTGTACGATATATGTTCATGGATTAATCTCGTTGGTACAGGTAATCCTTTATACACAGGTCAACGAAGGACCAGGTTTCAGTACATGACCCTAACATTTGGCCTGCAGGCAGTTTAGACATTACCTTGTACACAGAGGTCAAGACGGCCATGTTACATTCAAAACGACACTGTCCACCATCTTAGAGCACAGGTTGACTTTAGGGAGAGAATCTAAAATGGCGGATGAACCTAAAATGGCGGCTTACACAGATCTGAGGCCAGGACCTTGCAATGCGGATTTCCTCGCAGAGCGACTTGGCCTAGGCCAATATAAATACACACGATCATGAGGGTATATGTTTTCCCGTTCAACAGGTATGTAAGGCTAGGTATAGGGTCTGTGGCACACTGTTGGAGCCTTAATGATCATATCCTTTTGGTTTCAAGAATTTAAGGATTTGTTTAGGTAGCTCAGGTATTTTGTCAGATTTCATAATTTGGCTGATGATGGACTGCACGAAGGCCAGACTAATGGGGATTACTTGTCTATACACTACATCCTAGCCCAGGCTTCCCTGCATCCAAAGGCAAGACCCTTGATGGGTATCCCCTATAATATGGTTCTAGCTTGAGCTTCAAATGAGGGTTTAAAGGCTGCAGCCTTCTCCATCTTACTACCGTTGGGATTTTTCTAAGGAATCCCTGCTCTGATAATGCCATACAGTATAATGTTCAAGATATGCCTTCTCTTGCGCTCTGTTCCTGGTATCTCCCTACTCTTGCCCCACTGTCTTCTGCTACTCTGCCTACTCCATCCTTCTCTTTCCTCTTTTCTCCCCGCTCTCCCTCTGCGTCCTATGCTTTTCTCCCCCCTGCCCCATTTTTACCTCCTCCTCCTACTACTACCACCATCACCTTCTTTCGCTTTCTGGTTTTCCTCACTCTCCTCCCTTACTCTGCCTCCTGCTGCTCCTCCCTTCTCCAACCTCCCCCTCTACAACAGTCTCCTACCTTTTACTCTGACTTCCACTTCCACTCCCTTTCTCACATCTCTGTACCAATCTCGCCTTCTAATATCTGTCTTCACCCTTTACTCTTACTCTTTTTTCCATCTCTCACACCCACCTTCTCTACTACTGCTCGATCTAACACCCACTCTCAAAACAAACACTCCACTCTCTCATGCTTGGTACCCCATTCCCTCGCACCCAAAACCACACCTGAGCTTTTGCAATAATTCTGCATGCCGCTCCGACTTCCGACCTCCACCTGGTCTCAGTCCACCAACTCTCCTTTTGTCCTTATCTGAACTCCCTTAATCCCAGTTTGTCTTTTATACTCTTGCCCTCCTTTTTCACAGCCTCCTCCCCCTTCCCATTGTTCTTTGATAACACCTGACCTCTCTGGCCAATCTATCCATACATTTTCCTCAGGGTCCTGTTTGCACTGGCCCATAGTTTCAAAATCCCCGTTTGACCTCCTTTTAGCTGTGGCCCGGGCTCGTTGGTGTCTGCTGCACACGTCTCATTCCTGCCGCCCTGTGAAATGGTGTTCTTGCCGGTAATCTGATTGGTTTCGGAGCAGCGAGACTCGCATTCAGCATTTGTTTCCACTTGTGGTGTTCTCTGCCAACGACCTGAATTCTAGAGCCTTTGTTGTGCAAGTAATAAGAAAGAACCTTGGTCAGACACCAGGCTGGAAGGCCTTGTGTGGCAGACAGTGGTACCAACCTCTAAACCTCTAAAGTAGGCAAGGCACTTTTAGGGGGCTCAGGGTCTTGCACCCCCCCGCATCCCCCCGCTCCCCACAGCTCAATCACACTGCTTTTGGAGTACGATTGGCTCTGGCATGCAACCTGGTCTGCCGCCTGCTCCTGGCCAAATCCCTCACCCTGTCACAACAGTTTTAAGTGTTTTCTGCAACGCGTTCTGACAGAAGTTAGAAAGCAAAACTGAAACAAATTCAATACGAAAGCAAAGTTTAATAACAAAGTTGTCCACGCGATTTTTAATTAAAATAATTGTTTCCCATGGTATTGTTATAAATAACTTTGTTTAATAGATGCTTGATCTGTTTCGAGCTCTGTCCCTTCTCAAGGACTGAAATAAAAGATTGAAAAATGTTCAGTGTAAATATCAGGCCAATGTTGCTCTGTTTACATTCAAAATCCTGTAATGCAAAAGGCTTACCAAATCAGGATAATAGAAATTGCAAAATGTGTTAGCCATATATATTCTAGATAGGATCACTACAGAAACAATCAATTGAATAAGCTAGGGAAGGAAGAAATAAGCAACATTTATAATGTACTTAATTGTGTGAAATCGCTAAAAGATTGCTATGAAAAGAAGTGATCTAAATTGTCCAACGCCACACTGAGGTCTCATATGACTAAGAGGCAAGGATCCCCTTTGTCCCTAATGTGCAGGGCGTTGTGAAAGATGACTTGCATGATTGCTATTTTCGTACCAAATCTGGGCTGAAAAAACTGACTGATATCCCGCTAACAGACACCTTTGGTCTATTTGTTCATGCAGCTGTAGGGTAACTTTTTCTTTTTGTGACCTTAGCCATGAAGGAAAGGTTTGCAATAGGGATTTAGGTGGCAAAACAAGAGTTCAGGTTGTTAAAAGCAGAAGCCAACATATGAGACAAATAAAACCTCCCATTTAGAAACGAGAGGAGAGCGGAGGATTGGGCAGTACTGAAACGCGAGGCAGCAGTTTGCAGCACAGTAACACAAATACTGACACACCGGGTTGCACATAAAATGGAGGGGGGACACTATATTAGAACAATGAAATACACTTAACTGTGCATACAAAAAATGCAAACCACCTCCGCACTCCCTGACTTTAAGACATGCAGTCTGTGACCATTTACTTCTTTATACGACTAGAACTCATTGCGGATTTACAATATCCATCTAATGCGCATTAAGGGAGAGTTTACAATTTCAGCAAAGACTAACTGGTTTGTTTTACATGACGGTGAGCAGGAAACCAACTATTTTGATTGACAAAGACACTATGTATTATAAGAAATAAACACAACATTAAAAATGACCTTGCTCTTGGTAGCCCAATCAGCGACACCTGATCTTCTATTTAAGGGACTCTGCATTGATTTGCAATATCGCAATTTTTTTTAATGGTGGAACATAGCACTTAATCGCACTGTCTTTAGTTTGCTAAGTCCATTTACTTTAAAAAAACGTAATCTTTTTCCATTTTGGGTATTTTTGCAGGAGATTTATTTGTTGCTCCATTAGTTATTCACGTTTTTAGTAAATAACCAGTCACATGGACACAAATAAAGTGGGTTAATCCTCTTTCCTCCACAGATCTTTTTGACAATTACATGCAGCAAGATGCACATGAATTTTTAAACTACCTGCTGAACACCGTTGCAGACATCCTACAGGAAGAAAAGAAGCAGGAGAAGCAGAATGGGAAGCTGAAGAATGGCAACGCCAATGAAACTGAAGAGTGCAACATGTCTGAACCCACATGGGTGCATGAAATCTTCCAGGGCACGCTGACAAATGAGACTCGATGCTTAAACTGTGAAACCGTAAGCCCTGCATTCCTCATAATGCTTTCAAATCAGATGACTTGCATTGCACCCGCTATTTGTCTCTGTAATGTGGTCCCTTCCACCTCTAGATGGGCCATGTACTAACTAAACCTTTGTTTCCCTCCCTTTCATCTGGGATGCCAGGAAGCAGCTTGCCTGCAATTGTCATCTTACAAGCTGCAATTAACATTTTAGAAAGCAAAATGTATATGCTTTCCATGTTTAACACAAACGCTTATATTTCACATGGGGGAAAGAATCATTTTAATTGAAATGTGCTTAAGTCACCGACGATCCCTTATGGATCAATCACATTCGGGAGATCCCTGGATGACAGTGATATGCCACCTATCTACTAGGGAAAGGGTATTCCAGCCAAACTCACTGTTGGAATTGTAACCTTTTTTTTAATAAAAAGAGAACATTTTTACGGGGACTTCAAAGAAATTTGAATTTTGTTCATGTTTGAATGATTTCTGCTATACAATAGTTGCAATATTTTTACAGGGATGGGCATCCAGAACACACATGTTTTCTCTGACGACATCGTCCCGGTTTCTGCATCTATAACAGCTGGGTTTCAGTCATCAGGCCATAAAACATTGATTGTCAACCAACAGTCAATGTTGTTAGTCTGTTTAGCTCTTTTACTCTTGTTCTCTTTCAATCTTGTATCTCCTTTTCTCTCTTTGTTATTCTCTTCACGGTTGAAGTTGTACATCCAGAACTCATTTTTTCCCTTAGAGTTACATCCCTGGCGGTAGAGTGGACGGTGACGAGGAAGAGTGAGAAAGGTGTAGTGAGGTAATGGGGACTATGACGAGGAAGAGCGAGGTGGTGTACTGTGACGAGGAAGAGTGGGGTGGTGGTAGTGGGGGACTGTGAGGAGAAAGGGTGATGTGGTAGTGGGGTATACTGTGACGAAGTGTGAGGTTTGGTTAGTGGGGTACTATGAAGAGGAAGAGTGAGGTGGGGTTATATAGGTAAGATTACTATTCAGGACATAGGTTGAGGAGGAGGGATGTAGGAGTTGAGGTAGGTTTACTAATTATGTACTGTGATGAAGAAGAGGCAGGTGCGAAAATATTGATACTTGTAATTTGTATGTAGAAAAAATGTCTTCCTAAATAAACTTATAATGCTCCTCTTACACCAACTAGCAGTCAGTGATTGACACATCGCCATACATTATAGTATTTACACTTTTATTTTGCTGTTGATCCTGATTCTCAAACTCAGAAAAACACTAGGGAAAAAATAAAACCCCATACCCAAGCCCCAAAACTTGAAAAATCATCTTTTTGTAGCCTGCCCACACGCTGTCTGGCCTCAAAACTGCCCTATCTACACCCTTTGTCATTTTGGGGCACTTTTCAAAATTAATTGAAGAACTAGATTCACGAATCGCGTAATGGCGATTTTTCAGAAATGAAAAGCCTTGGCACCGGGAATGCATCATGGGAGATATAACAAACCTTTTGCAGCTCACTTGCAGGGCAATATTATGATTATATAAAGGCTTTATACTTCGATGTACGTCAGCTATGACATCATCCTACGTGGCGCCTCAAATCACCTCTACGCATAATACAGATTAATAGCAAAATAACAGCAGCGGATTGGCTTGCAACATTGTATAGCACACTGCTACATAGGCCCTTGTGATTGGTTGGCATTCTCTCCCAACCTTGGACTTTCGGCTTGTTAGCAGCACCTGAGCAAAACAAAACCCAAGTGCAGGGAATAACGTCGGACTACTACACACTTGGTCAATTAGCCTGCCATCTTTCATTAGTTAAGCCCCGGGCAAAGGCTTCTCCTTTGTAGTTGATGTTGCTAATTGTTCTCTTCTCTGGGACTTTTAAGGAAGTGTTGGTACATCACTATCTTCAGTTAGTGCCTAATGAATAGGCCTTGTTTTCGAGTCTTGAATCACGCGTGAAGAGACAGCGATTTTGTCCATTTCAACCTTTCATTTCATGCTATTTAATTCAGTTATATTGGGTGATATTACTCCTCTTGACCTCTAGAGCCTTGGTTGTTGCATCTCGCATACGCTTTCTGTGTTTTCTTCTGTGCTTAATTTAAGAGAAATATGTCATGCGTAAATATCCTATCCTCTTTGACTCCTCTTGTGCTTTGCAATTATTCCTTGATGTGGCATCCTTGATCCCAGGCCAATAGACATTCTTTGTTCCTTGCACAAAGCTGTTTTCCAGCGCCTTTCAGCTCTACAGTCCTGGTCTGTTTCTGAGGTAGTTTGGTCATTCTTAGCACGAGTCCACGACGTCCATCTTTTTCTTCATGGCAGCTATATTTTCGTCTGCAGCAAGTTTCTATATATATCTAATCTACTTTGCGTTTCTGCGTATCTGCATTTATTGATGCTCCTCTCACTTATCTTTTCAATTAATATTTCTTCATTTCTACATACATGTTTCTCTGAACTTCAGTTGCATCTTAATTCGTCAAATATTTGCATATCGTTTCAGTGTGTCCTTGTATCTTCTCTTCGTGATGTCACTATGCTCTGCTGAGTCTTATAGCTCTTCTATGTCACGTGGTGTATGCAGACAACCTTCCACCATGTCAGTGTGAGGGTACATTTGATATGGTTGTCTGAGTGCATAACGTCTCTCATATCTTCGATGCGGTATTGGGACGATATCTGGTGTCACACACAGTGCTCTCTTGCTGCTATTCCAGTATGATGCAGGTGTGGGGGCTGGCACTAGAAATGACATTGTACATTTGCCTCTCTAAAATACCATTAGGTAGTAGGTCACCACAGATATGCCAGTCAACGCCTTGTTATCCTTCTGCAGGAAAACTTCAGACAACTGCTGACTGGGAACCATAGGAACCTATAGGGCTGAAAAACCCTGGATTGAAGTTCTGCACCCCCTCAAGAACACAGCTAGGGATGGGCATTGCGTGAACTGTGAACACCCCTCCCAAGAATGGCACATCTGTTTATGGAGTGCCTGGCCTGGGTAGAGCCCTATAATTTAGACTTTGTAATAGCTTACCAGCCAGTAACAGAGGAGGGCTCCTCCCTCAATATGGTGTGCCCTGCTATGAATGTGTTGTCACATTTTAAAATTTAAATAAAAAACGGAATATCTTATGAAGGAGATAAAAAAAAAAAAAGTCATAACTTTTGTGTTTTTTGCAGATGCACATGTATTGCTTTTTAATAAAACTTTATAAATGCTGGCAAGGAGAAAAGCTGGTGGTGGTAGACTATGCCAATGAGACGGAAAACCATACCTTTGACAAAGTGAAACATCTTAAACTAAACGCTGCCTCTGCTGTTCAGTCCATTGAGCTGTTAGTATTTAAAGGACAAGTGAATCATGCTTTGAGGAATTGGAAAAATGTGAGACCTGTTTCACTGAATCACATGTAGGAGGGATCCCATATCTCCATTTCTAAATCATTGAGTTGATTTAGCCCTTCCTAATGCATCTTGCAGATGGGTAACTTCTTCTTAAAAGATTAGGCTGTATGCTACTGGAAGGAGGTGTTGCAAATCTGGAGCTTTTAGCACTGGAAGTGTCTTCAACTATTGGAATCACTGAGGTTGTAGATGTCATCCCAACTATGGGAAAACTAATGTGCAGAGGGCACTATGCAGAATGATAACAAATTGGCAGCCTCCGTCACTGAAACTTAAGGCAATTCCAAAACCTAATTCCTCTACTGCATTTTTATGGTGTCCCCTTGGGAGAACAAGTATGAAATATCCTACCCGAGGGGTTTGAAAAATATGGCTCTCCAGATGAACTTTTATTATCCTTAATCAGCATAGTTGGTGTTGAGGAACCATGGTTGTAACCCAAAACATCAGAGAGCCGAAGTTCTATCTCCATCCATAGGTGACATCTTGTGATTGGGATTATTCTTACAGGATCCCAATGTTAATAGATGGAATAATGTAAACCACTCCCACTTTTACAAAGATGGCAAAGTATTGGCTTAATGACTCGGGTACGGTAATAATGTTGCACCACACAGAATTTTGGTGGCCAAAATGGTCCCCTCACTGGGTTCATATAGAAAGTGGGCCGAGGGGTACGGTATCCCTTTATCGTTATAACCTTGAGATGACATTGGGAGACCTCAGATGGATGGGAATTCTTGCTAGGTTTTATCTATTGGAGGTTATGCCACAAACATACACATTATGTAACTCCATTTAGTCTAATTTGGGGCTCATTTAAAGGGGGTGATAGAGTATTACCTAATAATATAGTTTACCAGGATATGCAGCCATGTGTCATCCACACTGGAAGGTAAAGATCGATTGTGAAAAGCTGAGACTAAACTATTATGATGATGATGATGATGATAAATTCAGAAGGGAAGCCTAATAAGATACAAAAAATCGTGCAGTGTTTATACTGTTGAATTAAAACAGGATTTTGCTTTATCAACCTTTGATTCCATTCGATTTCGGGTAATTGTAGCATTGCGTACCTTGAATGCACGGTTTTGCTGGGAAAGTACAGATCCCACCTACCTGAGCATATTTAGGCAATTTCCAGGTGCGCTGGCGCGCCAGGGACAAGCCGGTGTTCGCCGGCTATATAGTCTGGTGTTGCTGTGCCTCTTGCATTTAGCAATTTGAGAGAGAATTGGCATTTATTGGCGTAGTAGGTAGTCTACTTGTAATGCTCATATTAGATTTGAATTTCATTGCATGTTTTATTTACAACTTCATTGCTAACTAAGATGAAAAGAATTGTGTGATGTTCATAGTGTTGAATTAATACAGGATTTTGCTTTACCAACCTTTGATTCCATTTGATTTTGGTTAATTGTAACATTGCGTGCCTTGAACGCTCGGTCTTTCCGGGAAACTACAAATCCCATCAGCCCGAGCATATTTAGTCAATTCCCAGGCGCACCAGCGCTGGCGCAGCAGGAACAAGACGGTCTTCACTGGTCATCGCCCGGAGTTGTCGGATTGTCAGAAGACTCAAGAGCCTCCACGGAAGTAAGCCTATTTTGTTATTGTAATATTATACAATACTAGGAGGAGCCACGCGTTAGCGATGGGCTATTATTCTGACCTGATCCTGCTTCTGGCAGCTCAAAAAGCTAGGCGACTTGCAATTGTCAGTATATATTTTGCTCTGAAATTGGATATAGCTCCACCTCCCACTAGCAGCCACCAGGTTACGGCAGGACTGAACACGATCAATGGCTTCACAATCCAAGAGATAAGACGCTATAGCTTTGGAAGAACAACTCTTAGAAATCGGTTCTAGAGTGGAGAACAACAACACCACAGCCATATCTGGAAATATTTTAGTCTGGGTGATCTCTAGAAATCTCAAAGTGGTTATGAAGAGTACAACTCTGCATCTAGTCAGACCATTGTATAATTGATTTCACCATCAACCTAAAAATATACCAAAAACAGTCCAAAATCCAACCATAGCAGCATGCAATCACAACAATAAGAAGGTGAAGCCCCACTTTCTTCAGAGTTGCCTTTAGGAAATCATGCTATCCATTGATGACTCTGATATTCTGGAGACACTTGTGAAAACGTATAATAACTTCCTGACTAAAATGCTGGACAAAGTAGCCCCTGTGACAAGGAAACTAGAGAGAAAATGGTTTACCCAGAAACTCCCAAACCTGAAAAAGCAAAAGAGAAGTGCAGAACATGCTTGGCTAAAACAGCCACTATCCCCAAATAGGGAGAAATGGAAAGCACTTCAGACCGCCTACAAAGCTAAAATCATCTTGGCAAAAAATAATTTCTTCATAGAAGAAATTACAGGCGCAAAGAATAACTAAAAGAAGCTTGTGAGATCTTGAAGCTTCTAGAGAAACCAAAGGCATTAGTGCAACCGATACCGCCTTCAGCTCAAGACTGTGAGGATGTTCAGCTGGCTTTCGCAAATAAGATTAATCCAGCCGTAGAAAAATTGAAAAGATCTAGGGGAAGGACTAGGCAAGCAGGCCCAGTCAACCGCTGTCTACAAACAGAATGTACATCAACTAGGCTCTTGTGTCCTGTCCCCTTTCCTCCATACTGCCTGGGCAGCCCTTCCTAGAGACGGGAGACAGAACCTTTTCAACCAGAAAAACCTTCTTCCACTTTAAATTAAGAGGCGAGCGGGGGCGTGGCCCTGGGAGCATGCACGGCCCTGGGAGCATGCACTACCCTGACTCCGCCCACCGGCGGCACACCCCAGTCCCCTTTTCCACGTCGAAATGAACGGGCCGATTTCACCACTGGGTTTGGCCCTGCCATCTAGTACCACGCGCCCTTCCCCGGATTCTTCTATCTTTTTTGTCTTTTATTTGTCATTCAGGTACTTGGCCCTCTGGCATCATGCTCCTCCCCGGCGCATGTCTACTTCAGCTGGCTTCAGCAGGTGTCCAGCCTGCGAGGGGCTCTTTCCTACGTCTGACCCCCACGCTCTTTGCCTCTGCTGCCTTGGCCCTGACCACGGCTGGGAAGGTTGTACCGTGTGCGACACACTGACTCGACGTGCACTGAAGAACAGGCTAGCCAGGTAGAGGGAGCTCTTCGATAAGTCTTGAAGAACTTCGCAGACAGAGATCGAGGCCCAAAGGAGGGCCGTTATTTTCCATTGTACCCCGTAAGGGTGACTCCTTCCCGAGGAAACGCCCGAGCTGAAGGAACCTCTCGGGTTCTGGTACCAGCACACACACCGAAGCTAGTCCAGCTACCGCCCTCACGGCTGAGGGTGTCTTCGGATCCTTCCGGACACAGTGCTGAGGGACTGCAAGGTTCTTTAACCGGTTGTACACCCGAGGGGCTACGCCCTAGCACCGGCTCAATGTCAGAGGGGGTGCCTACATGCAGCACTACCGGTGACCGCCAAGGGCAATACCCCTTACAGGCCTAGACCTGAGGTGCAGGGTAGGCCTCTCGCTCCACCACCAAGAGTCTTAGAGGAGGCCGGGCCCAGGGAGCCATGCACCACGACTTTGGCAGGCAGTCCGACAAAATGGCCGCTGTGCCAGACAACATGGCCGCTCGTCCGATTCCACTCGTAGGAAAAGAGCAGGCGGGAGAACGAGTTTGAAGTTGGGATTGGTGTCAACAAAGTACGTGGCCTACAGTCTATCCATCAGCAGGGCAGGTTCCCCCTGCAACCTAGGCACAGTGCGCTCCGGCCCCAGCAACCACCAGCCACTCCGATAATATCTCCTGCCACCTCTTCAGCCTCCGAATGCAGGTTCTTCTAAAGGTTCCTGGCACCGATGCGAGCCCCCCAGATGGGGGCCATCCTGCAGGATGCAGTCAGGGACTTGCTCCCTCCGGTCACCCCTCCTGCGCCCATAGACATTCCTCCCATGGTTCTGGCACCACTGGCCCCTGCGCAGCCCCCACTGTCCCTGCTGGTCCCTTTGATTCCGGGTCCCCTGCCTCTCACAGTTCAGGCGGTTCCACAACAACCTCCTCCGCAGCCTCTGGCTCCGGTCCCCACACCACAGCCCATGGCGCCCAGAACTCCTCCACCCGCTCCGGACCAGCTGGACACTCAGCTGGACACAGACGAGGAGGAGAACGCTGACACACCATCGTCAGCGAAGGCCTTCCACGACAGGCTTGCAAGTTTGGCAGAATATTTGGGCCATCTTCAACCTGAAGTAGAGCAGCCCGAGGAGGGGGGGGGGTCTTGGCAGAAGTCCTCATCCTAAGACCCCCAACCAAGACTGGTCCCAATGCAGAAGGACGTTGTGGCACTGGCCAAGAAAGGGTGGCTCAAGCCACACTCTGCCCAACCTGTCAATCGGCACCTCGATGCCAAGTATAGACAGATGGAGGGGGATACACTCTTGCTGTCAGCGCAGCCCAGCCACATTATTCGGTGATCACTGCAGCGTCACTCTACTCTAAGCCTCAGTCCACCGCCAGCTCGTCCTGGGCGCTGCTAGACAAGAAGGAGAAGATCTTGGAATGGTGTACAGGAAGAAACTGTACTCCAACACCTCCCTGCACCCGCATCAGGCCAACGCTGATGCCGTGCTGGCAGCGGCTAAACTGCGGCTTTTGTGGGAAATAGCGAACTTCCTTCCGGAACTTCCGGTGCAGAGTCAGGCACGCTGTCGCAAGACATCATGGAGTCCACCATGGCCGACATAGATACCTCTGGCCGGGCCATCTGCATCGCCACGGACATGAGAAGGACGGCCTAACTTCGGGCTACTAAGTTTAACCCTGACATCCAGGATTGCATATTGGACCCTCCGTTTGAGGGTAGTGACTTCTTTCACTCTACCAACGATGAGGAATTGGATAAAAAGAACAGCTCGCAAACTGCAAAGTCTTTATCCTGACGAAGGACACGTCCAAGGCGTGCACCCAGTTGCATCAACGCTCCGACATGGGGTGGTAATTTGGTGGGTTCTGGGGATTCCAGGAACGGAGGTCGAGACAACCTGATTGCTCCCCGAGTCAGCACTGGCGCAAGCAACAAAAAGGGGTGGAAGCAAGGGTTTCTTCCAGTCCCCCTCAGCAGTTGCCTCAGACGGAAAAAAAGCATGACGCTTCCCTATCGGGTTCACGTGTCTCCAGTGGGTGGCAGGCTTGCCTCTCACGTACATTTCTCCCTGGATCCTCTGTAGTATCCACGGGGTACCGCCTACCGATACCTCCCTCTACTCCCTCACGCCCTCCACTCCCACAGATTGGGACGGCAACTCTATTTTCGGAGATCCAGTCGATCGTCGAGAGCCAAGCAGTTGAAATACCAGCCTCCCAGAGAGGATTAGGCTTCTATTCCAGGATTTTCGCCATACAAGAGAAGAACCAGACTGGCCTGTGAGTTGTGTTAGACCTATCCACCCTCAGCCTCTCCCTCCCTCTTCAGAAATTCAAGAGGATTACGCCAGCATTCATTGCAGAGACTCTAGACATGGGAGACTGGATGTGCTCCCTGGATCTGAAGGGCGCCTACGTACACGTCCCGATTTGGCAGCCACATCGCTCCTTCCTACGTTGTCATGATTCCTGTCCCCAGCCCTCTGAGACATCAGGCTGGAGCCAGGCCACAATCCCCTATATGGCCCTTAAGGGCCTCTCCATCCAACCAGAGACCCACTTGGACTCAGACCTGGCGCCTGCGGCACCAGGCTCGCACACAGCTCTAAGGAATCACTTGGCATTGAACTTGTAATGTATTGTGGGCAAGATGGATGCCCCCACATAACCCAGTTCCTTGAACTGAGTATGCAGTCTAGCCTTTTGGGTTTGGTTCATCCTAGCGATACCTGGGATACCTGGAAGCTATTTAAACCACGCCCGGCCCGAGAAACACATTTTGCGTGTCTCTGCACCTGCATCGTGACACTCACTGTGCTCGGATTGGTCTCCTAAAGGCCTTTGCCTTTCCTCCGCATCCCGTGCACCTGCAAGTAACAAGAACAGCATTAATATACTTGGCTTGGGGAGCAGTCGGCTTCCATTCATCGCCCCTCCGGTCCTGTGGGCAGCTACGGCGGTGTCATCTCCATCTCGGCACGCCGCATCCTAAGGGAGGATAAACGAACAGAAGAAAAGACATTAGTAAGCATTCTTCATATCTTAGCTTACTCAAAAATTGTAAGAAGAGTCAAACACTTACCTGAACTCAAGCCGCTTGTGGGGGTAACTTCAGCTCCGGAGCATCTCATCGACCTGCAAGGGGAAAAGACATTCCAGGTTAGCTCTGAAAGCATAAGGAGGCGCCACACATCGTGCTTCCTCACCGCACCTTACCCTCTCAGCCTGCAGCCACGCTGGGATATTGCAGCACCTGAAAAGGACACAGAGACAAACATTGGCCAATACAAGGAAGAGCGAGCAGCATCGTGCTCTCACTCACCGTTAGTGCTTGGCTCCTCTCAGCAGCACAACGCCATCTCCACCCCTCTCCGACGCCTAAGGGAGATGAGACACATTATAAGAAGGTACAAGAGTCAAAAGGACAGTTCATAAGAATCGTTCAACCTACTGATCGGGCTGAAGTTACAGCAAGCCCAGTCCGTTGGGCCTGCGCCAGTGAAGCAACTAGGCAGCATAGAGCCCTCATCAGTCAACGCACCCCTGCACCGAAGGGCAGGACCGAGAGCGCACCACACAAGAAAGCAAGGTGAGGAGTGGACAAAGGGGAAGGTTTGGTCCCCAAGGGTAGAGGGGGTCAAGCAAACAGAGACAATAGAGTTAAACTCTGGCAATCCTGTGTTTCAGGCCCAGTCTCCAGTCGAACAGATTCCAGGGAAGGGTTCAAGGTCGTAGGAGGTCCAGACAGGCTGAGTGGCGTCCCCGTGGATACCAGGTGAGCTTAACACTTCATGATCATGGGCTGTCATTTCCAGTACAAGGTGCTACCCTTTGGCTTCAACTCAGCCCCCAGGGTATTTACCAGACTCATGAATGCAGTGGCAGTCCTCCTCAGGGCCCAGGGCCACCATGTCTACCCCTACCTGGATGACTGGCTCGTCAGAGCGAGATCCCCGGAGGGGATTACCCACACTTGCTCCGCGCTTATGAGCGCACTCCATGACCTGGGGTTTACTATCAACCTCAAGAAGTCTCCGCTACAGCCCATGCAGAGCCTCACCTTCCTGGGCCTCATCTGGGATACGAGCTCCGAGAAGGTCTTTCCCTCTGAGGACAAGATCACAGCCATTAAGAGGGCCACTACGCACTTCCCTACCAGATCAGTGACCTTGGCTTGGTGGTACCAACACTTACTGGGTATCGTGGCAGCAGTCCTCCTGGCAATGCCACACACGAGACTCCAGATGAGGGGGTTACAGCTGCACTTTGCAGCCTCATGGAATCAGGAGAAGGGCTCCCAAGCGGAGCTGGTACTCGGACCTCACTTGGTGGTCCAAGGACTGCAACCTGCGGATGGGCAAGCCCTTCCGGCAGCCGTCCCTGCAGGTCACCATCATTAAGGACTCCTCCTTAGAGTGCTGGGGATCCAGTCTGGACAGCCACAGTGCCACATAGTCTGGACCCGGCAGCAGCACGACTCTCATATCAACTGGCTGGAGCTCAGGGCCATTTGGCTAGCACTCGGAGCCTTCCTTCCGCTCGTTGGGGGCAGGACCATCCTTATCCAGACCGACAACTCCACCAGCATGTACTAGGTCAACAAGCAGGGGGTTACCAGGTCCCCTCTGCTGTGCAGCCTAGCGGTCAGTATGCGGAAATGGGCCCTGGAAAACATCCAACTCCCGGGGGAGGCCAACTTGGAAGCTGACAGGTTCAGCAGACTGGGAGCGGACGATTACGAATGGCATTTGAATGACCAGGCGCTACAGGTGGTCTTCAACAAATGGGGCCATCTTCAGGTGGATCTATTTTCCTCCTGGAAGAACTGGATGTGACATCAGTTTGCTTCTTGGCAGGGGCTGGGCCCCGGCTCCCTGGGTGACACATTGCAGATTCAATAGGAGGGCATGGCAGCCTATGCCTTTCCTCCCACACCCCTGATCCGCAAGATAAAGGAAGCTTGTCACCTCAGCATTATCTTGATAGCTCCTTGGTGGCCGGCGAGACCGTGGCTCTCCGAATTGCTCAGCCTCATGGACAGACCACCCATTCACCTTCCGCTGGGTCCAGCATATCTCCTTTCCCAGCAGGGGGCAGGGTCCTCCACCCCGCACCTCAGAAGTTAGCCCTTGCAGCATGGTTCCTGAGGAGATCACCCTCAAGCATCCGAGACTATCACGGGCTAACCTGGATAACATTCAAGGCTCCAGGAGCAAGGCTACCAGGAGCCAATGTAAGACTAAATGGAGCAGGTTCTGTCACTGGACGGACTCTAAGGAGATAGACTCCCTTACGTACACGCTGGATAATGTGCTCTCCTACTCACTACCTCGTGCACTCAGGCCTGCAGGTGGACACATGTCGCACCTGTCTGGCAGCCATAGGGGCCTACAGAAACTCAAGAGGAGGAGGTCTTCTCTTCCAACCCGATAGTCAAGAAACATCTGGCAGGCTTGTCTAGGCTTTACCCGCCCATCAAGAAGCCACAACCCTGTGTGGGACCTGAATGTGGTGTTGGGCGCCTTGGCACGCACACCATTCGAGCCAATGGCGTCCGCGGACATCAGGATGGTCACCATTAAGACCGCTTGGCTAGTGGGACTCTCCTCTGCTCGCAGAGTCAGCAAGATCCAGGCTCTGGTGGCCTCAGAACCTTATACCACTTTCCACAGGGATAAGGCGTTCCTACTTAAGGTACCCTCAGCTTTCCATCTAAACAAGGTAATAGTCTTACCTACGTTCTTTGCTGACCCCAAGGACGAGGCTCAGTCTTGCACTGACTGGATGTCAGACGGGCTCTGAAATTATATCTGGACAGGACCAAGGGCTTCCGCAAGTCGGACACACTTTTTGTCACCTTTCATGGTTATCAAGCATCCAAGGCTTCTATTGCATGGTGGATGGTTGCGGCCATCAAAGAGGCCTATGAGGGGCAGCACAAGTCGCTCCCAGCCAACATGCACGCTTAGGCGGTCAGATACAAGGCCACGACCATCGCATTCCAGCGGCAGGTTCCGTGGCAAGTCATAAGCAAGGCGGCTACCTGGGCCACCCCTTCGGATTTCTGTAAGCATTACTGTTTGGATGCCGGATCCAAGTCAGACGCAGCCCTTGGACAGGCGGTTCTAAGGAACTTATTTGCTTGGGGCTACATTCTGTTGTAATCGCCCATGCAGTATGGAGGAAAAGGGACGGGTCGTAAGAGTAATTAGAAGTTACTCACTCCCCTTTCCTCCATACATCCCACCATCCTCCCCCTAATAATACTGGTGTCATTAGGCAATGTTAAATATTGTCGACGCGTCAATGGGGACTGTGGGCGGAGTCAGGGTAGCGCATGCTCCCACGGCTGCACCCCCACGCGGGCCTCTAAATTTAAAGGGGAAGAAGGTTTTTCTGGTGAAAAAGGTTCTGACTCCCGTCCCTAGGAAGGGACGCCCATGTAGTATGGAGGAAAGGGGACTAAGGACTAAGCGTACGTTAGTCACTATGGTGAGTAACTTATAATTTTGATTTCAAACATGTAACCATTCCCGAAATGGAGGCAACGCTGTCCTCCATGAACCCTACATCGTGCCCTACGAATATTATCCCAGTGAAATTTCTCTTGGAGATAGTAAGGGACTTTGCTCCTTTTCTCTCTAGATTGGTCAACTCTTCTTTTGACCATATTTCAGTTCCAGAAAAAATAGATTGTCAGTATTACCCCTATGTTGAAAAAAGCTGGCCTGGACCTTACTAAAAATGTAAGGCCCATTACCAACACTTATTTTTTGCTGAAGATCCTAGATAAGCTAGCTGCAAAACTACAAGTCCACCTTGAGCTGTTATCGATATTTCACAGCCGACAATCTGGGTTCAGAGTTAATCACAGTACAGAGACGGCATTCCTCGATTTACAGGCTAACATGCTGGAGATGGCGGAACAAGGATAGAATGGGATCTTGGTCCATCTCGACTCGTTCGCAGCCTTTGATCTGCTGGATCATGATCACCTACTTGACACACTATCAGATATGGGGAATTGTGCCCCTCAGGTGACAAACGGGATTAAATCCTTTCTGTCGGGTAGACCATCCTCCCTTGATGCCTCCTCCAACTCTGCTCCGATTCTTTATGGATTTCCACAGGGAGCTTTCATTTCACCAACAATTATCAACCTATATATTAGATCTCTTTAAAGTTTGCTAGAATCCTGTGAGTCATCTTTACCAATTACGCAGATGATTCCGAGCTGATTCTGGAAATCAGTGGGGACCTTGATACGGACACCAGGAATCTGAATGCAATATACAGGATTATTGTACAGTGGATGACAGACAATTGGCTCTCTCTAAGTGGAGCAAAAACAGAACCTCTGGTGTTTTTTTAATCCCTCTTACCTCAGACCCAGACCAACTACTTATCAAGAAATTGCAACTACTATCTAAGACTTTTAGGAATATTAAGCCATTCATCTCCGAGATGAATTGTGCCTCTATCGACCGAGCCATTATACTTTCTCGACTTGACTACTGTAATTCCTTACTTCGAAGGGATTGGTTCCTCCGACGTATTACACATCTATGACCGGTAATCACCACAGGTGTGCTGCTTGGGGAAAATGTTCGGCTCCTTCGACGATGACGTCACCAGATGTTATACGTAGGAATGTACAACGCCCGTAGCCTGTTACATTTTTTCCACGAATGTGTTCGCTTCGGAGATCTCGGCACGCCTCGGTTCTTCTGTTACTTCTATCAGTTCTTCGAACTTGGTGTTTTGTGAAAAGATATCATTTCTTTGTCCTCTACCCCGCGGTCGGGATTCAAGAAGTGTCGGGACTGCGGTTCCAAAATGTCACTTACGGACCCGCACAACGTCTGCTTCTGGTGCCTCTTCGAAGAACAAGTTACTTTCTTACCTAGTAACGTTCTTTCGATGGGATGTTCCGACGTATTCCACATGGAACCCTCCCAACCTGCCCCTCAACAGAATTTCTTATGCGATTACACTAAGCCTTGCGGAAACGGAAGCTGCAGTCATACTGGCAGAAGATTGGTGCCACACGTTCTGGGAAAAAACTACAACTGAGGCTACGTGCGTCCTACTTATAACATCCGGTGACGTCGGCTCGACGGAGGCCCTCGAGGACAGCGTATCGATGTCATCGATGCAGGACGCAGACGCCGGAAATGTTCTGAAGCAGCACAGCTGTGGTGATTACCTGTGATTACCTGTCATAGATGTGGAAGATGTCGTCGGAACATCCCATCGAAAGAACGTTACCAGGTAATAAAGTAACTTGTTCTTCTGAGGGCATGCAAAAAAATGCTTACAACAATTGGTAACGCTCCAAAACGATGCAGTTTGGATCATCAAGGGCATCCCTAGACAGGAACATATTTCCTCAGGGAGGGCATCACTACATTGGTTGCCCGTATTCATTTCAGAACAGCCGTCCTAGTGCGTAAGTGCATCCATGGAACAGCCCCAGTATACCTGAAGTCCTGCATTGCTCTCTATAGCCCAAAGCATACCCTGAGGTCAGCTCATTTGGGAACAATCTGCTCCTTCATGTTTAAAAGGCTGGGCGGCTTGGTAGAGCCTTTCCCACGAGAGCAGCTCAGAAGTGGAATTCACTTCCAAGCTTGCTTCGTCTGGAAAATAATTTTAACATCTTCCTGGCTCATCTGAAAACCTTGCTTTTCAAATAATGTAGGGTTCGAACTGGTATGTAGCAGTTGGTCAACCTGAACTGATTGTGTGTCCCGTTTCCTAATGTCGTCCTAGTGTTTGTGTTGGCACCCCCATGCCTGCGGGTTCCCAGCGCGGTATAAATAAATAGTATGAGGAAGAGTCTGCCCAGCCTACAAGGAATATATGGAATAGCTTTCAATTATACAAGTGGCAATATGATATACAAGTTGTTAAAGGAGAACTCTATGTAAGCCAGACTTATTCCATGGCAAAATATTAAAACCACTGCAAAGTAAGATGGCAGGATAAAGTGTATTGATTTAGTGAGGCTCTGCTATTGCACTACTCCAAAAGATGCGAACGGATAGTCCTCTTTATTTATGTGGATTTACAACACCTAAAAAAAGGCAGATCCCAACAGGAAAGGTGTAGGATCAGGAAGAGGTCAGGGGCTACCGATTTAGATTTGTTCTGATTTGCAATATTTGGCAGAGATGTGGTATTTTATCAACATACATCATTTTGATTATGTCATTGACATTAGCTAACATGGATAAGCTATGTTTAGTAAACACTTTTAATGATCCATTAAAGACAAAACATATTCCACTAAAAGAATCTCACTCTGCGATTAGGACCATCATGGTGGAACGAGAACAGAGAACTAGACCAACATTACTTATTACAGGTGTAGATTACATTCCACAAATGGGCGCTGGTCTTTCAGAGGAATTCATGGATGAGCCAGAGGACCATCCAAAAGTTATTTCTTATCCAGTTTTGTTTGATGAAGGCTGGATAATGAAAGGCTTATTTTTATATCCTCCTCAAATAATTAGGGGTGATGTTTATATAATAGTGGAATTGAGTTGGATACACCAGCAAAAGATGTTTTTTAGGAGCTTATGGTTGCAGGAATGGAGGTTTTGCTGTGCCCTGAAGAGGGATTATCTCAGCCTGGGTTTTTACGTTCATGATATATTTATAAGATTTATAAAGCTCAAACCTAGCTGGGAAGCAATAACGTTTGGTTTGTAGGATGCGCACCAAGGGGGTGACGGGTAGAGCCCAGGAGCAGTGGTTGCTTGGATGAGTAGCGAGAGCAGGGGATAGGAAGGCTGAGAGGGAGACAATAAGGGGGTTCCGTGGAGTGATTAGCAAGATGTTCTTTGAAGAGTTGAGTTTTCAGGTCTTTCCTGGAGTGTAGGCTGGACGGGGCAGTCTGATCTGCATTGGTAACTTTTTACAGAGACCAGAAATAAGATCAGTTGATGGCTATCTCCATCTGCCATCCAGTGCCGTTGAGTTAGCTCTAGCTCTACAGGCACATTTTAAATGGAGATGTCTGTCCCCCTCATTAGCTATGGAAAGGTTGGTTAATTTGTCTTATAATTAATGTATTTCATGTTGCCGGATAGCCCTTTTGAAATGTTATATTTGTTCGAATGCTTTAATCTTTTATCTAAGGTACAATGCCATGTTACATAATCAGCTATGTGTACCCCCGCTAGAGTTAGGGTCCACTGGTAATATTCAGAATGCAGGTGACGGGGCATAAGTAAATTACTTCTATTATTATAAGATCAGATATTTTGAAGAGGGTTACAAGCGGAACGCTACATACAATATGAAGCTCTGTTTGAGAAGAAAATGGGCTTAAAAGAGGAGGAATAGTTAAAGCTACAAAAGACATCCCAATTCAATGATGGAAACCTTGTGGAAGCTGTTTGCCTATGAGCTAGTTCTACTTTCTAATGTTTGCTCCTGAGATTAGGAAGCCCCTTAAAATGATATAGTTGACCTATAAGGACAAAACAGACATGTAAGCAGTCGGTGATGGGAAGTAAAATCACTGGCTATTCTAGCAGTGAGATTGACCTGGACACTGTATAACCGAGGAACCAAGACAAAATGGTTACTAAGTAATATATATTGGAACGTGCGCAAAACAAATGAAGATACATTTTTGTATATATTTAATGGTATTTTAGAGAAATGATACTGTATGCATGATGCCACCGATTTTAACTGCTGTATCCCAAATTGGGGATTAATAGCCAGTGGGTAGGGGAGTAATCAGTTGGATGCAACAAGTAATGAACGTGGACAGAGATGGGCTGAGGTCTTGAGTGCATGATCATTCTCAGGATAAATGGGAATGTGAAGGGCAACACTCCAAGCAAACCAACATGAAGAAGGGGGAAAAGTAGTTCAATCATTGATTTCATATTTGTGTCGGAAGAATGGAGTCCATGAATCGAGTTGATGAAAGCAACATTTTGCCATCGGTGAGACCATGCTTCTATATGATGTTAACTTGGGAATCGGAGGGGAAACGAGATTGCCTGGATAATGGTCCAGTGGCATGAATTGTATCAAATCAGAATAACAGGGTCCGTTGGTCCAAAAACAATGGCAATGTATGTGGTTGGATTCCCCAGCCCAAAATAAAGTAATGTATTTGAATCTGCTTGGAACCCTGCCGAGGTGGGGGTCCCATAAGTGGACTTGAGAAGAAAAATGGATATTGTTGGCTGTGTAAGAACAAAGCAGCCCCAGAAACTTTGAAACACTGGCTGATATTCTGTAAGGGGACAATCGCTCTGAGGGAGATGGCATTTGCGAAGATTTATGGAGAGTAAAAATGACCTTGCAAAGTATCAAATTAGGGCAAGGTTTATGGGTGGTCACTCCTCCTTTAATATTGCTGTGATTGGGGTATTAATGCAAATACATAATGTACTGGGGGAGATAGGATGAGAAACGTGACTTGGAGTAAAAATGCTCTTCTCTCTCCTTTTTGTTCCCGTTTCCTTTTTGTATTATATGAAATGATAGGCTGTCCAATAAATGTGCTAGTGCTTAATGGAAAATTGTTTTAAGATTGGATTATGTTGGAATTGGGAGATATGATATAAATTAAGAAATTGTGATGCGAGAAGCATCTTCTTAAACTCTTTTTAAAACCTATTTTGGGAAAGCAATTGTGTTTCAAGTAATCCTTTTTAAATTGACATTTTTGTATGTGTTATCTTTTTTTTAAAGCTAGAAACACAATAAAAATCAAAATAATGTATTGCTTTTTGGAGACTTCCCAGTTTATGTGGAAAAAATAATGGATCACCTTCATATGTGATGCAAAATGTCTTACGTAAGCGAGTAGCTAATAAGTCCACATGGGGTCCGTTTGTACGGCTTTAGATTTGAACCATACCTCTGCTCCACCTCCCAACAGGGAATGCTCGAAAGAGGTGGAAGTCTGCAATAACGGAGCCTATTTCCACAATTCTGTAGATCCATATAGTTAAGTCCTCAGGAAGACCGTATGGTAAACCAATTTCTAACCAAGTAACACAACTGCTTGATGAAAATAAAACCCTTTGATGGACATTACGGTTGAGAGAAAAGGATTTGGGACGGTCTAAGGTTATGGATTTGTCCAGAACCTTGGACTGTGTCCACTGGAATGGACTGTGGGCAATTATAAAGGAGGTGTAGGTATGCAGTGTAATTATGACGAATTTGGTTGAAATGCACCATGATAGTTGGGCCATAGTGATATATGGGAGGCGTGCAATCCTAAATTTCCGCACGACTATGGGAGTAGGATAGTGCTGTGTACTCCTTATTTTGTACTGCTACACCAACTTTACAATTCGTCTTATTAGTGATTAGATATAGAGTGCTGATGGGAAGGGTAGAGAACAGTTTGTTACTACTACTAGCATAATGTTTAATTGGCCCGAGCGCCAAGGGCACCCAGTCTATGGACAATTCTTCTTATGTGAAGGGCATAGTTACTGGTTCAACCATCTTTTATTATGCAGATTAGCAGACACACATGTGTTGCCAAATCGTTTTCAGGAGATGCGGTGAGATTGCTACATAGTCATGGATTTAATTATTCAGGTGTTCATTATCCTCCTAACCTCTACTTGCCTCTCAGGTAACTTATTACCCCATAAAACCATGACTGATCAATGTGAAGGTGCAAAGATGGCCCCAACACCTATGCATGTTGTTTTATTTTATCGTTTTATGTAACCTTTTAAGGCATGCATATATTCGTTTTCAAATGTGTGCAGTCCCTTGGCATGTTTAATTGTTGGTTGCAGGTGTGGTTGGTAGCTGGGCTTTGCATCTTTATTTTGGGAACAACTCTTGCAGTTTGTGAAAAAATACTTGCAATATTACTGTGCGATATATCGAGTTTTGGAGATATACCGATACATCGATCTAGAATGAGACAATGCTGTTAACATCGAGATATATCCATAGACACATACGTTATTACATTTACAATTTTTTAATTTTTCATATTTACACAGCTGTGTGTATTCTCAAATGGGAAGAGCAACCCTGTATTTGCACTTCATTTTGATCAATGTCTTGTAAGTAAAGGCGTTTAACCCACATAAACAATATCGAGATATATATCATATATCGGCATTCAGGCCACAAATGTTGAGATATGACTCTTGGTACATATCGCCCAGCCCTAATTGTCGGTGTCTTGATCTAATGCTTGAACTCGAGTAACAAACTTTTATAATAACCTCCTCCTTGTTTTTATTTTTTATTTTTACCATCAATGGTGCATATTCACTGAACAGAGTATGAAAACATGGATGCTTATTTTTTTTATTATGGTTGTGTTTTAACATTTGTTTTGCTATTCATTAGTTTATAAACATTCACAAACCCTTTCTGTTGACGATTCAGAAGATGTTTCTGCTGCTGACCTACTTTTAGGCTTGTCTTGTTAAGCAGGAAATTCCACTTTGTTTTCCAGGTGGCTTCACTGTGGGCCTCTGTGCCATCATTTGATACCGGTTTTCCTTGATGAACATGTATTTTGCAGAGTGCACCGTGCTCATTACTTATCAGTGGCAAGAAAGAGTCCCAAGACTTAGCGGAGCAGCTGGCGGCGGCCCGTCCATAATGGAGCTTTCTATTTTGGTGGTGGGGCTGAAATATTCAGTGGACACTGTGTCCTAGGGCTGCTAGGCTGATATCTGTTCCTTTAACTGTGCCTCCTCTGCTCGTAGCTCTAATACTACATGCCCCTCTGTGGCTTAAGGGTACCCCAGACTCTGCCTGCGTTGTGGTGTGTTTCTTTTGACCAATGGCGTTATTTGAAATCGCACATCTTGGGCTAACACTAACCACAGCACCGTCAACTTCAATCGAGGCAGCTGGCCGTTCATGCAACTTGATTCCCATCTTTACGAAGGCCCATAGAGAGTCACAACCCTTATATGTCAAAGGGAAATGGTGAGTAGGGGCTGCCCTTCTCACCATCACCACTATTCTTGTTCCTGCTATTTGCACACTAACTCTGCCACTCACTCACAGCAAACTAAAATCCTTCCTTATGGACATCAAACCGAACACTACACCTCTACAAGCAGCTTGCTTGCCATCTGCCTGGCCAAAGCACCCGGCATGCGAGGCTCCCGTCTGAACATGCAGCCCACTATGTAACCTATACAGACTACCTACCACACAGTGCCTGGGTGCTTCCGTACTGCACACATCAGCAAATGTATCTTCTATTTTCCCTCTTTTCCCACTAACTGAACCCAGCCTCTTCTTTCAGATATGTTGGAGGTCCTGGAGAACATACAAATGGCACTGGTGTGTCCAGTAACGTACACTACCATAATCTCTTCACCAGAACAAGGTGCATGGTCTGCTGATACGGCTGGGCTTTCTTGTTTGAGTGCTTGTTCCTTCTGTCACTTTAATGCGCCACCTAATCGGTACCAGCCAAAGCAGCGCCATCCAGAAGAGGCACTTATTTTACCCCCATAATTGGATGAGGCCCTGGGTTCAGCACTTTGCTCTTGTTGACTGTCAGGGCAGCTGTTAATGGTTGCAGCAGGTACAGCCGACTGCGGTGGTCTTCTCACTGACATTTGGACGCCTTTGGTCCTCGGCACTGCCACGCTGGCGGTCTTCTTCACTTGGGCTCTGTCCTGCCAGCTTCAGCTTTTTCGCGTGGTATTTTTCAGTTCGGTTTCTCAGGACAGTTATCTTTAGTGATTGGCCTACCTGCAAGGGCTATCAGAGTTCATTGGGAAAAATGAACTTAATTTTGTGAAATCTTTGCAAGCAAAGTCCTGCAACTTCGCACAACCTTGTTACAATGAGCCACTTGGGTGTGAAGAGCACAAGTGCAGATACAGTCTGAATGGCATTCAAACACTGTTCTTTATGGGTGTTCCAGAGTAATTCCATGACCGACCCTCTTAGTAGTTGCTTCCTTGTTTGTAGAAAAGCTTTCGCAGAAATGTTTTGTGTTTATGTGTGTAGTTACTCATTAAATATATTGCGCAGTGGCTCGAGTGCATGGTGAGTGCTGTCGGCTGTCTGGGAGCTAGAGTGGAGACCGATTGCTTATCTCAACGTGGAGCAAGCGTGAAGCGAGAAGGAAGAGGAGGAGCCCGTCTACATAACGCCCAGCTACGCGGAGCGGAGCGTAGCGGAGTGTGGCGAGTGTTTCCTGTGTGGAGACCCTGCTGAGTTTTTCTTTTTTTTTCCCAGCGTGGAGCAAGCGTGAAGCGAGAAGGAAGAGGAGGAGCCCGTCTACATAACGCCCAGCTACGCGGAGCGGAGCGTAGCGGAGTGTGGCGAGTGTTTCCTGTGTTCCCTGGCGTTCCTCCGGCGTCTCCCTGCGGTCTTTGGCGTTTTGACTCTGTGTGGACGCGCAGAACTGCAATCCAGCGTCCTCAAACTATCAACCAGTACCGGAGAAAACAGACGCGCCACCCGGTAAGCCATAGACATTGCCAATTTGCTTTACTTTTAAATCCGACATGGCGCAGCAACCCCTAGAGGTAGGGACCTGCACGGGGGGGGGCGTTAATCCAAGCCTCACCGAACCACACAGAACCTTGCGTAGCAAGGCAAAGGGCTTACCCCAAGGAGACCTGACCCTGACAAAGCTTTCTCCCCTGGTGGTGGCTGGCAGCATTAAAAAAAGGCGTAATGAACGGCGGTGATACCGGCCAGAGGAGTGTGGGCGCAACTCATCTGGCGGACGGACAAAAGCTATCCCTCCAGAGACCGGCCTCCGCCCCACAAGCAACTTCACCGCCGAGGACGATCTCAACCAAAAATAAAACAACGGACCAGAGCTCTGCTCTGGCTAGAGGTTTCCCTACGAGAGACACCGAAGGATGTGCCCCATCAGACCTTGCTCTGCCCCCATGCCCTGATATCGGAGGTCCTGCCGTACAGATCCAGGCAGTTGCGGAGTCCGAGAGCCCCCCGCCGGCAACGTGCCTTTACCCTCGAATCATTACAGATGGGGGTCCCTACACAAGAACAGATGAAGAGCAGCCTCTAGACCACACGACGCCTGCCTGTTCTCAAATCAACACAACACCGCATAAAAGGGCAGCCTCAGACGCCCTACCTGCAGGAAAACCTAATCTGAGTTGGGATACAATCAGTACCTTTGCCCGAGTCACGAAACGACCAGCCGCAGACAACGCAACAACTAATGCGAACAGTTCGTTTCGTTTAGTCGAATCTCCTACAAACCTAACTAACGTCAACGGTGATGGCCCGGACCTGAATCTTTCAGGTCAGATAGAGCCATCAGAGTCATTAAAGTCCCATAAACAAGGCAGCATTAAAAGGAAGTACATAAAACCCCTAAAAAGGAAAAAGATTCAGACACAGAGATTAGACAACCCCAAAAACTCGGAAGTAAGTCCCACAGTACAGAAACAAAAAAAGAGAATCGGAAAAAACCCTACCAAATTCAACACGGGACAACAAAATAATGGGGCGGAGACACAAGATAAGATCCCACCAGATGCGAAGTCAAACGCATTCCACATGTACTTTAGGAAGCAACAACCAAAACGAAAAATGGAAACAGACGATGAAATCACAGACGCAGAGATTCTAGAGGTGATCGAAGGCTCCCTGCCAGCTTTTAAATCCAGACGAACCTCAACAGGGCAGGAACACCATATACAAAGTGTAAACAAGGAATCAACCAAACCAGACCTCGAGACACCCAGTCCGTCAAATAGTGATTCCGACAACACTCAATGCAAAGCCAACTTAACGATTAAAGATGTTAGTTCCCTAAAAACGGTCCAAATTGATGGACAGAATCCTACCATTTCCATCGACCTTACCGGCCTTACCGGCGACCTCCACAACCTACATACTCCTCAAAGGGGGGGTGCAACTGGCTCTGAAGCCTCCCCGTCCCAAACAATTCAGGAGCCGTCACCCATTCGATCTACATGTGACGGGATGAGCAGAAACTGGAAACTCCATGAAAACGTCACAAGTGTGACCGATAAAAGTCAACCGAAAGAGCCTTACCAAATCGAAGGAAAGGAAACGGAAAGAACAAGTTCCAATAAGTCCAAAATAATCCATCCACCCATTACGAGTGACCAATTACGGGCAAAAAACTACACCCAATTGCTGCAAAACAGAGGTCATTTTACTAAGCAGGTCAGAGAACATACCTCGCTGGAGCTTAAGTCTCCGTCCCAAGAGCAAGATCGCGAAGAGGAGGAATCCAGACTAAGCGAACCATTAAGTGGCAACCCCTCCTATACACCTGCTGAGCTAAACTCTAGCCGGGCTGTCCAGAACACCCCGGTAAAACACAGAAGACATAGTGAAATTTTGATGGATACTCAAAGACCGTCTCCAACGAAAAAACAAGATTTGACGACGATCATGTCAGCTTTGACCATAGCCCTTGCACCATTCTGCAAATTATACGAATCACTAAATGACGTGTCTAAGGACAACACGGCCATTCTATGCAGATTGCAATCCAAGATGGATTTCCTGGAAGGTTTCATTACTGCGCTTGAAGAAAGGCATAACAAGAGATGGGAAGAACAGGAAAGGACCCACCTAAACCTAGCAAAGAATCAATCAGCAAGAAATGGGCCGGAAATGCTGGCAAAAATACTACAAGAAACCGCCTCACAAACAACGCCAACACCTGATGCAGGTCAGCCTGAACTAACTTGCACCAATTGCCCCTATACCATCTCAAACGAAGGACGAGAAACTAAAACATTGAATAAGCAGACAAGGGCAACCACAAAGAAAAAGGCGGACCTGCAGCCCTCCAACGTGACTCCAAATGGCAACCGACCTACCGTCAAAAAAGACCTAGCCTATGTAAATACACGGTTGACGACAGAAGCCGAGAGAACAAAACCACCTAGTAGCTCCGCAAACGCAAACCACGACGCCATTGAGACTCTGGCCTTACATGCACAATCCCCAAAATCGCCTAGAACCATAGAGGAATTTGTTAAAGCGAGCCCTCTAATGGATCTCTCGATATACGAAGTTCCGGAAGGCAATGATGCTGTAAACATGAGTCCCGAGCCTCAAAAAAGTGACCTGGTGCGTCCACCGACAACCATCCCTGAAGGGAAAACTGACGCAAAATGCGGAGGGGTGCAAAGGCAGGGGGCCACCGCCCTGAGGCGCTCGAAGTTATCTTGGTCCGAGACACCAAAGCTCCAAAACAAACCTTCTAAGGGAGATACCGACGTTTCCCCTCCACCACCAAAAGATGAACCCAGGTCAAATCCGACTCCCCGAAATCTGGAGAGCTCACGAAATGGAAAAAATTCCAAGAGAGAAGTCAGAGTATTTAAAATAGAACAGACCTCAAGTCAGTCGAAATTCATGATCCTGAACAGGAAAATGGTTCTCAACACCCTGCGTAAGATCAGATGCCTTGATCATCTGAAATCGGATGACTTTCCATTAATTGAACCATATCATCGTGACCAAAAAGCAAAGAGTTACATACATATCTTCACGTCCTCATTAAAAGTGATGCCAGAAGCGGCATACTCGGAACTAAAGAAAGCTGGTCTTACCTTAACAGAAATAAAGACGGCACGGTACGAAAAGACAAACGAAGGCAGATTGAGTGAACAAGTTAAGATACGCCCCCAAGAAGTTAGCCGGACCAATCGTTTCAACAGGAAATTAGAAAAAGACAACGACGGTAAACAGAGTCGTTGGATCAGTGGCGAGAGAAGCTATGCCCCACACGCACGGCCCAGAAGCGAGTCGCGCTCTGGTCGGAAAACGGTACGCCACGAGGCAGATACGCAATGCTACTTGGAAACAAAACGACCCACTAACGAACGCCGGGAAGTCCGAAACATCACGAAAACAACCTACGAGAAAAAGCTCGGAGAAGACAACCGTCAAAAAGGCCTATGGTCGTGGCTAAAAAGTTCGCTCATAAGGCATAATGAGACATAGCAATTAGAAAGCAGCCATCGGCCGATCTTATCCGCATCCAACGATACCAATCCAAAGAACCTGCCCAATTTGATCTCGATGGCTTCTTGGAACACCAGAGGGCATTCACACCTGGCAAACCCGGCAAATCTAAACCTGGGGGCATACGACATAGTATGCCTCCAAGAGCACTGGCTGGTGGAGAAACCACTGCTTGACGGTTTCGAAATAGCGTTCTCCCCTGCGTCAAAAGGCATCCTGGGCCGTCCGTCCTCTGGCCTATTAATTGCAGTAAAAGCTAGATCGGGAATCTCCCTAATGAAAACACTGAAGACGTCGCGAGACATTTTAGCCATACAAACTGAATGGGAAGAAGTGAGTGATCAGACAAACCCAACTGCAAGAGAAACCTTGGTACTTATTACGGTCTACTGGAACCCGGCGCAAAGTTCCACTGAAGTCTTCTGCACCCAAGTTGCTAACACAATTGATGACATCATATCAGAGGCTCCAGATTCCCACATAATACTATGTGGCGATCTAAACGCAAACTGCAACGACAAGCGTGAACATCTGGTTTCATCGCACAAAACCCCAGCCGAAAAAAGAGGACGCGCATGGCTGTCACTGATGAAATCGCGCAATTTTCACGACGTTTCGAGGCTCAACTCCTGGAAGATCGGCACCTCCACCTGGGAACGGGGTAAATCCAGGGCTAACATCGATTATTTCTTTGTGTCACACAGTCTGGTGGATCGCATTGTAGACTATTCAGTGATCCAGACCAAAGAGAGCGATCATAACCTACTGGAAATCAAATGGAAGACACAAAGCTCGAAAAACGATCATTATTCTTATCAAATTGCATCGAATAATCAACAAACACGTGTCCATCTGACCAAGATAAACCTGGAAAGAATAACTAACGAATACACAATGCGCTTTGGGAGTAAAGAAACCTCGAATCAAAATCCAGATTACTTGCCATTTCTTCTACAACATCAGAAGCTAAAATCAGGAATCAGCCTACAAAAGAAAATAAATCTTCATTCATTTGACATAAAGGTCGCAGAAAAGAAAAGACTACTGAGAAAACTAAAGAGGCAAGCAAAAAACGATAACTCGCCAAACATCTGGAACAGATGGAGGTTGGAAACTAACAGATACAAAGCATGGCTTAGATTCCACCGACACGAAATGTTCCAAAGAGATGCGGAAGAAATGCTCCAGGTCCTAAGCTCAAAAAAGTCTGGAGACTTTTGGGCTCTCATCAGGAAATCTGATAATAAAATACCCGTGCACATGGCCAATACAGTGTCCGAAACCCGGTGGGTCAACCATTTCGGTAACCTGTTTGAATCCTCGGCCCATATCGCGCCAGCCCAAAACAGAAGAACTTCGCAGACCTGGATTAATCTATCTTCCAAAGATGATATAAAGGAGATCATTCTCAAATTGAAAAAATCAAGAGCACCAGGACCCGATGGCCTTTCCAATATTGATCTTAAACAAAATCCTGAGCAATGGTCAATCTTGATCAGCGCTATTTTCACTCAATGCGCCAGGACTCGGACCATCCCGCCCTCGTGGACAAACGC